>NC_084983.1:7612100-7953518 GCF_963691925.1 Scomber scombrus
ATAGTAAAATAAAACTGCTTTCTTTTGACTTTAATTAGAATGGAGGTAAACACCCAGAGGGAGATTGCTGCTTTGAGGCAATGTGAATCTCACCCAAACATTGTGAAGCTGCATGACGTCTATACTGATCAGGTAAAACGGAACAATTCAAGACACCCACATATAATAACATGTACATTCAATATATTAAAACTTTAAAGGGCAGAAACTTTGCAATTGTGGATATTAAGCAATCTGCAACGGTAAAACATGTCATCACAAAGCTTTCTCTTTGCACCATCTCCTCCTCTCTCAGTTCCACACATATTTAGTGATGGAGCTTCTGGGAGGTGGGGAGCTGCTGGAGAGGATCAAGAAGAAGAAACTCTTTGGCGAGGCGGAGGCCAGTCAGCTGTTACAGAGCCTGGTCTCGGCTGTCAGCTTCATGCACGAAGCCGGAGTCGTGCACAGAGACCTCAAACCGGAGGTGGGCTACGATTTTAATGACTCAATGAATCCCTGTAAAAATCTCCCACGTAATTCAAAGCAATTCTACTGTATCACGTCAGATTTAAATTAAAAATGCATTTCAGTGATTTATAATTGAAGTGGAGGTAGAGAGGAAGCCGTGGTGAGTAGAATTATTGGTGAGAGAGCAAGGTGAAGTTTTAATTGTCTCAGTATTTTTTCTCCTGTGAACCGCATGTATCACTTGCACCTTCAGGATATCTCATATACACCGGCAGACTTATAACCAGCCCAGTTTAAATGCGTGCGAATGTTTGTGTGGTTATTTTTAGGACATCATTTCCACGATTTAATAAAAGTAAACATCGCGGACAATCATGCATACTGTCTCTGCGCTGCGGCACAACACTTTTCAAAATGAAAGCTGTGGATTTATCACACATATATCTCGTTGTTTTCAGAAGGCTGTAGAGATCTAATTAACTGAAGGAGGTGACTTTCATACAGTATAAAGCAGCTGTGAATGATAGATAAAGAATCATCCATTCTAGCTGCCCGCTGTAATCACATAAAAACCTTTTTTATCTGTGATGCTGATTTAAATGCTTTTGCTGGTTTATTAAAACATTATCTACATTATTCCACCATTCCTTCACATTTCCTTTTTTAAGCACTTAGTTTGTGCTTGTTATCACAATCACCAGATGTTGAATCATGATCAGGTGAGTCATGTGGAAATTGCTCACTAAAATATCCACAACTAATTTTGACCCCTCATTTGAAGTAATTGAGTCTTTGCTCTGGCAGTAAAAAGAGACACGAGTGTAAAAAAGTAAAGAAAAATAAGAGGATGTTTTCTTTATCTTACAGAACGTGCTGTTTTCAGACGAGGGAGAGAACTCTGTGCTGAAAGTCATAGATTTTGGATTCGCCCGTCTGTGCCCTGCAGGCAGCGCCCCCCTGCAGACCCCTTGCTTCACGCTGCAGTACGCTGCGCCGGAACTTTTTGAGAGCGCAGGATACGACAAGGCCTGTGACCTCTGGAGTCTCGGGGTCATCCTGGTAATTTAGCTTAAATCCGATGGTTCCATCGCATCCGTCACGCTGATTGAAGCTCTAATTACTGTCTCTGTGTGTTTTTATCAGTACACCATGCTGTCAGGCCAGGTGCCATTTCAGAGCGAGCAGCTGGGGATGACCTCATCGTATGCTGCCGACATCATGCAAAAGATAAAAGAGGGCGATTTCTCACTGGATGGGGAGGCTTGGAAGGGTGTGTCAGAGGATGCAAAAGAGCTTGTGAAAGGTATGATTTTACTGTAGCAATGGTCTGATTCTGTTGGCGAATAGGATGGTGGATGGGTTACATGGTTCCCACCGTCCCTCTTGTCTTGGTTTCTTTCTCTGTTTTAACCCCTTCCTCTTTTATTTAAGGCCTGCTGACAGTAGATCCAGAGATGCGTCTCAAACTCTCTGATCTGAAAGAGAACAGCTGGCTGCAGGGTGGAGCATCCATGTCCACCACTCCTTTGTGCACTCCAGATGTGCTGGAGTCCAGTGGGCCCACCGTCCGCACTTATGTCAACGCCACCTACAAGGTAACAGCATTATTAGCATTACACAGCATGTACTAATGTCTCAAAGGTTTTGAAACAAGACGTTAAGCGCATTTACTTAATCTGTCTCATCCTATCATCATTTCCTTTTCTTTTGTCGTTTCCTTCTCTCATCAGGCTTTCAACCGCGGTAAGAGAGAGGGCTTCTTTCTGAAAGCGTCGACAACGCCCCCCTCGCCAAACGACGAAAGCTAAAGATGACGAGCACGGGAGTAGAGACCCGATGGAGTTCATCCTCTTCCTCCTCTTCTTCTTCCACTTCCTCCGCCTCTGCGACCCCATCCAAAGCACAGCCAAAGCAAACCGTGACCCCAAAGCAGAGCTAGCCTAAATAGCAGGGCAGAAGATAGTAGGGAAATGAAGTGGTATGCGCTTAAACTGGCAGCAAGACGTCTTTCAGCGGTGCCACCTTCACCCAGATCCAAAAAAAACCCCCCACATACTGACAAACCAAAAGACTGGGTTAGATTCGTGTTTAGATTTTCGACACAAATTTGAATTCTACTTTTTACTAACATGGTAAAGCAACTTCATTCATCATCATGTCATCATGCTTTATTCTCCCCAAAAGCACACATGTATTTTGGACAGAAGAGGAGATGGTAGAGGTTTAGTTTAATATCATTAAGGTGTACAGAGACTGTGGCCTTGAGAAAAAAAGAAAAAGAATACATATTCAGTATTCGCTCACTATAAATGTGGTGACATCACACACTAAAAGTTCAAGATGAGACATTTACCTATTTTCACTGTGGGTAAGAAACAGTGCCTGGCTATATAGGGATAAAGGGAAAAAGGAGCCATAAATGAGCAGAAGCCATATATATACAGCAAAGCAGTGAATATATCAATTGAGCCGGTGTGAAAGCACACTTAATTTGCACATAGCAAACGAGTAGTCCTTCCAGTAATTTGCAGATTTAATCCTTTTGATTGTATCTAGTTATTTTTAACTTTGCCACACATAGAAAGATTTGGCCACTGCTTTACCAGTGCTTTGCCACATATAGGCACTCTGCTCTGTAAAGATAGCAATTTTTTTTTTGGGTTGCTTTTCTAAATTGTTTAGGTTGGTCAAAAATCTAGCTGTTTGCACTATTTGCAGAGAATGTAAATGATCAAATGGTTGAAAAGGAGAGCAAGTTTCTGGACTGAGCACAAACGCTTATGACATGTGGAACCTCGAGATTACATAGGATTATTGCTGTAGTCAATATCTTCTCTATTGGATACTGTGTGATGATCTTCAGTCCAAAAGGGCGGCGACTTCGCAAGCAGTCGCACCTCTAATACACTACCAACTCTACAGTTCCCACTGAACACAACGTGGAGCTCATGTCTCGATGATATGTTTCGATAAACAATCAGTTTGATTTGAAGCGGTCGCAGTACTAACAAAGTGTCCAACAGTAGCAGCACCTGTAAAAAGAATTTAAAAAGAGACAAAGACACAAGAAGCAGTCATTTTATACAGAATAATTTTCTCCTCATACTTGCTGTAAATTACTCGCAATATGTGCTCGTCTGAGGATTTTTTAGCATGCTTATCTGTCGTGATGATGAATTATAAGAACATTTTCTATATTTTTGGTATCTCGAGCGCACTCAAGAAAGTATCACTCAGAATGTTTGCACGTAGATTGGAGCAAAATTGATTTAGCTGATTTTGAGCGCTCGTTGTCTCGGGCTGGTGATTTTTTTGTTTTTTGTTTTTTTTTAAAAGGTATTGCAGTTTTTTTAAATTGGCCTATCAAACCAGCGCCAAATGCAGCTATTACAAATAAATCAGTTTTGATACCGTGAAGTATCGTTGCGTGTTGATTATGCTTTGATTTTAAGATTTATGTTTGTTGTCACCTGGGCTGCATAGGTCACCCCAAAATATGTCTTTTTACAGATGTGGATTAAAACATTGTATCGCTTTGAAATGAAAACCATGTTACACAATACACTTAATCATGACTTTAAAATGGTTCTTTGGAGACCATCCTGCGACAGTTGTTGTATATAAACTCATCCTTTTGATTTAGAGCAAAAAATGATGTTTGTAATGGTTTAATGGTATATTAGTCACCTGATGTAATTATGTTTTTATTGGATTTTCTTTTTTTTTCTCTTTTTCTTTTTTTTTTTAACATGTTGCACAGTCGGTTGATCAATTAAACACATTTCAGCTTTAAAGGTGCTTTCACTGATATTTATTACATGTAATTGATTTTAATGCTGTGGTAATGGGATTCATGTGAAATTGGCTCTTGTTGTTTACCAGCACCGTGTGTGTGTGTGCGCGTGGCTGTGTGAGAGCATGTGTGGCGCTGGGAGATTGGTTGTACTGATATTTCTATACCAGATGAAGCATTATTGCAAGTTACTGTATTATTATTTCTTGTCCTTTGCCGCCTTTGTCTTTTAAAAGGTAACAGGTTGTTTGTGTTTGAATATTTTCACTTAAACTGTGCTTTTATTGGTGTTGATATTCTTTTTGTTATAGTAAATGAAATTTTTCTTCTCTTCTCTTCTCTTCTTTCTTTTTTTTTTTTTTGAGCATTACTATTTTACTGAGATGCACTGTCACTGATGTCATAACTGGGAGTTTGATCTTTTGCGCCAAGATTTTTTTGTTTGGTGCAAAATAAATGACTTTTAAATAGATTGTGTTGTGTGTCTTTTTTCTTTTGAGTGTTGGAGTTGTTCTGTAACTGATTGTGATCAAAGTGCTCATTAGTTTTAGCCTTGTCAACACCGACTACACTGAGATTCATTAATATTGATGTTATTTAATTATGAATAATTGGTACTAATTTTTTCACAGCAGACATTTTGACATGGTAAAGCAGGAAAAGCACAGGTGCAATTAATGACTTTAACGATGACTCAATCCCGTTCATTTATCCTAAATTGACGACCCTGTGGTGCGGAGATGGTTCACCTGCATGGCTTTCATAGGCACTTGAATGTAAGTTAACCATTGTTAATGTCAGTTCCACCTGTGCTTTTGCTGCTTTGACAAGTCTATAGTGTGCTGTGAAAAAAAGATTGATAATGGATAACTCTTCCATTTGACAAGTGATTCCAAAAACAAACATTTCATATCAGGAGGAGGAAGCTTTAATCAATGTCAAAACAACACAAATATTTATCATTAAGCTCCTCTTGAAATCAAACCAGACTAAAATATGTTCATCTGAGCTCAAAAACGATATTATTCAAAAGTATCTCAAAACCCCTGTTGAATATATATCTAAAATGTACTTTTTGCAATAAAATGAGACCATCCCAGTGTTCAGAGAGAAAATTACCACTATTTAAACCACGCTTTAAAGATACTTCACTATAGTCTGAACAATTACAGACATCATACTGCACAAAAAAGGATGGAATAAAATTGGGTGTTGAGCAAATTTGGGAGCATATTTATGCCTCTCTTCATCTCCTCAGCTGGGTTGTATAAAAGCTCTTCTGTGAACATGGCTGCCTTTCATTTTTAAACACCAGTCATAATCTTTTTATAGTTAATAATGAGATTCTGATAGACTAGATAACAAACCAGTCAAAGACCGTTGATGTGGGACATTTATGGGCTGATACAGAACAGAATATGCACTCTTGAGATTTTTGAGATTTTCAGTCTACAAATAAGCTCTCAGTACTCAGAAGGCCAGAATTTATAAAGGTGTGCTTTTGTATGAAGACCTAATTGTACTTGATTTGATTTCTTATCCAACATTTACAGAAAGCAGCTTCAGCAGGAGTTCCTCAGCTGAAAAGGCTTGTTACGTGAGATACTTGAGGCAGGTAAGGCAGACACGCTGAGGTCTTGCTCCGAGCACCACTGTGAATGAATGACTCTTCAATTTGATCTTTATGTCAATAATTACTCTTGAAATTTCTGAGCATCATTATTATTGAAGTCAACAGGAAAAATATATATTTGCGCTGCTTGTACAAACAATCTGTAACAAGACAGAGGTTTGAATCTCTTTTAACAGTGTTTGAACAGCCACATAAAGGCTGGCTTACACACACACACACACACACACACACACACACACACACACACACACACACACACACACACACACACACACACACACACACACACACACACACACACACACACACACACACACACACACACACACAAGATGACCCAGTCGTTAGCAGGGAACTTTAATATTCCATCCAGTGTAATGAGTTTATTGTACCATTAGGTGGCTGCTGTGTGCTGTCCTGTGTTCTTTGTGTCCACACTGACATAACATGTGATTACTGTATGTTAGTGTGCTTTGTATGATATATTTAAAATACTCAACATTGGATTACTGGATATTGGATATATTGTTATGTGCTACATTTCCCCAGGAGATGACATGACAGTTTGAAACACTGCAGAGGACAAGACACCAATTAACAGCACAGAGGACACAAGAACAGGACACTGCTGACATGAAGCAGGACAGCAAAGGACATTCTGGCCACCTAATGATACAAGACCATCATTACCCAGGACAAGACACTAAATTACATCTTCTCTATAAAATTGTACCCTCATTCATGTACCACCAGACCAGGATCCTGCAGGGTCACTGTACTGTCTACAGACTAGAGAAGCATTGATAATGTAACACTTCTGGTGATATTGTTTTGCTTTATTTTTCTAATTCGTCAATCTAAAAAATCCTAGGAAAGATTAAATAGTTTAAAGTCTTCCTCCACTCAATAATGTATTTATCTTCTTGTTCCTTCAGTTGGATGTCTAAGCTTCACCATGCAGAATGATGTATGTACAGAGTTTGACACAGGGGGAGGATGTTTTCATATTAATCTTCTGAAAGTGGAACGTTTCTCTGAGCTAACCAAAAATCTGATTTTAAGGTGTGAGCCTACAAGCATTAAATTCTGGAACAATATTCAAATTTAACAAGATAATTGAAGATTTTGTGGGGAAAAACATATTAGACACCAATTATTATTCAAAGTAGATTATTTTACAAACATCTTAAAATATGTCTGGAGAGGATTGTTAAGTTTAGCCTACTTAACAATCCTCTCCAGACATATTTTAAGATGTTTGTAAAATAATCTACTTTCTACATTCAAGTGATATAAAATAGAAAAACAAATGGTAGAAATACAGAAAGACTAATAATCTACAATAATGCTAACAGCTCTTTGAGGCTGACACAGCTGTGCTGTAAATGCTAACATCAGCATGCTAACATGCTCATGATGATGATGCAACCAGCTTGTTTAGCAGGTGTAACCTGTGGGCAATTTGAGGAGGGATGAAGAGGGATGTCATCCACCTTGTTAACCTGCCATTGACCCTCTCCATCCCCTAGTAGCAGAGAGAGTGCAAGGGCAGAGGGGTTATTTATTTAAATATGTTAATTTAGTGTACCTGAATCATTGATCCTTTATGTCATTGAGGTTTGTACCAGCTAGAATCTGTGAAATATCAGCAGCCAAACTGTGCTGTGCATTGATAAAAACATGGTGCTGTCTGTGGTGCTGAACTAGGAGATCCCCCCCCCCCCCCCCCCCCTTCTTCTTATTGAGTTTTTAGTATAATCTGCATTACAAAATAAACGTGCACTTGTAAATGATACATTAGGTGTGTGAAATAACAAAAATGTAACAGAACAGAAGGGAGAAATGGAAAATAAATGTAAAGAGAGCACCTACAAAAACAACAAAAAGGGGATGGAAATGAATGACGAAGAAACAAACATATTTTGAAGTTATTCACAGGTCAACCAGATCAAACGAACAGTGAAATCCACAATTCCAAGCTGCACAATACATTGTGCCCTCGCCCCCACATACCAAGAATAGAAATAAGAGAATGACAATAAATATACATGATTAACTTGGAAATGCAGGGAAATCTAGTTGCTTCACATAAGAAAAAAAAAGAGTCCACATTGCCCAGAATTTATTTATAGACCCCTTCAGTGTATGTTTACTGTTTTCCAGCTTGATACAGTTTAAGATCTTTTTAATCCAACTAGCAGATTTTTTATGTTTTCTCTCAGTTCCACTCTTCTGTCAGATTTTTCTCGGATGCACTATATTGTAGCCTATGTACTCTATAGAGTGTGGCTTTCCTGATCAAAGTGACAAGTAGAAAGGCGAGTCGTGAAAGAGCAGGAGGATCAAAGACAGACACTGCTGCCTGTAGTATTCCTATAATATTCCTATAACATTTCTGTGATCATTCAGTAGTGTTTGCGCTGCTGAAAATACACCCCCAGACCAAACTACCTCTGTAACAAAATATTTTAAGGGAGACATGACTACAGATATAGCCTTTACTGTAGATGTTTGGTGTAACCTGGCAGTTGAGCAGGAAATGTGACTGGGGAAATGAACCTGCATTGAACGCACCACGCTCAATGACTACAGTAACACTACAGTTTGAGGTAAATTAAGTTTATATTTTACAAAGTATGGTGTGTTTTTAAAAATAGGCATTATTAAACTGTTTAATCTACATTCAGTAAAAGAATGGGCCTGCACAAAACATGTATTTATCCTAATAGCAGTTCTATTAAATTGGATTTATAATTGCAATTAAAATACCAAGAGTTAAAATAGGCTTATATGATAATCCTGCAGTCCTAGGGTTAGTTCCCATTGGGTCCATCCTCCTATTAAAAATGAACAAATCATCTACTGAGTATAATGTTTACTGTCATGGCTTCATGGGTTTTGGACTCTTTGTGTTCTCTTGGATTCCAGCGTGTTACTCTTGTTGTTCGGTCATTCGGTTTTGTGTTACGTAAGTGTGTTTTCTGGCTTTTGCATCATGTTCGTTAGCCCAGCCATGCCCTCAGTGTTTTTCCCCAGCATTCTCACCTGCTCTGCATCTTCCTCGTTAGCTCTGCTCTGCTCCCAGTGTCTTTCCCAGTTAATCATTCCCAGTCTGCACTTGTATCTAGTCACCTGTTCCCCATTCACTCATTAGTTTAGTTAGTATTTAAATCTTGGTTTTCAATTAAGCCTTTGTTGGACCCTTTGGCAGTTCTTGTGAAATTCTCATCAGTGTTTTCATCAATTTATGTCAAGTCTGTTTTTGTTCATCCCAAGAATAAAGACGGTTTCCTTCAGCCCTGTATTCGGTCTCTGCATTTGGATCCACCTGCTCCGTTCTCTTCCATGACAGTTTACTATCTTATTCTAGTGAGATATTTGCTAATTAGCACTGGACAAAAAGGACAGCTAAGGAAAACATCTTGCAGATATTTGATCATAAACCAAAGTCCTGGACACATTTTTTTAAAAGACCTAATGACAGCACTAGATGGAAAGTGAGGGGGGCATGAACATAGAAATGTTCATGGCAATCCATCTACCACCTCATTACAGTGCCAGAGAAAAAGTCAAAGGAGTCATCCCCTTGGGACCATGAAAGCCTGCAAACTTTAATGACAATCCATCTGAAAGAGATGTTTTAGTTTGAATGTAGAGCTGTGGAACCACAAAGAGGAAATTATATTGGTAGTGATGATGCATGTGATAACACAAAAGCAAGGAGAAACCAATAAAACTGATTGGCATGCTTTGCAGCCCACATTGATCGTTGGCAGCAGGTGAATCCCCCGCTGAGCCTCTGGGCTAATCAAGCTCTTCGCTTCACATATTCTACAGACTGTCGGCCGCAACCAGGACCACTGTTATTGGCTCGGCCATCGCTTACAAACAGCTGCACTTTCTGAAGGGCAATACTTTTGTCTCCACAGGAAGACGCACATGTTTACTCCTAAACCTCACAAATTTTAATACAAAACAAGACTGAAAGCCAAAAAATGGTGGGAAGAAGCAGCTCTGTTGGCATGGGGAACTCAAACTATATTCAGGTTTTTGTGATACCATTTGATCCCATTAATTGGGAGGTAGAATTAAAATGTTATCATTATTAACAGTTTGGCAGACACCTGTGAAAAGTTAAGTTTTTTTTTTTTAGCATTTAGACAATCTTTAGTATTTGGTAAAAATGTTTTATAATGTATTTGTGTGTCTGGCTGCATTAAGCAAACAGCACAGTCAGGAATGAAGAATTATTTGTGTTATATATCAAATGAAAGCCTGGAGGATCAACTGTACTGTTAAACATGCCTGCACTTCAACAGTGAATTGTGGCAGAGGAGCTGCTCTCTACTGCAGACTTTATGTTGAAAATTGCACACCAACTGTTTTAAGTGATGGGCGTGTTTAATGAAATATTTAAAAGGCTATTAAAATATGTGGTTCGTGATAATATATAATATCAGAAAATGTTGCTCATCAAGGACCCACAATGCTCTATTAGACTTATTAGAGAAGTATCATGAACTCTGTCGCAGTCCCCGGTTCTGAGCGCTGCGCCATAAATTCCACACCACCGGGGGTCAGTAGGGTTCTTGGCACCGATAGCAAAAATGCCACAATGAGCAATTGAGAAGCCATGGATAACATGAATGTAATGTGTCATTGAGCCATTAATCAAATCAATCCCTGGGTGGATGATATGCACATGATAAATGTAATATACTGAGCATGACAAAGATGGATCTGGATGGAACGCTTGTTCAGATTCATCAATTAAGGTCCATACGGTTTGGGAGTGACCTGAGAACTGAGTGAGCAGGCAAAAATGGGGAAACAATTTCTGGTAGCACCATGATGCAGCAGGAATTCACTTGGTCTTGGATTCTTCTATTAAGCAGCTCAACTGTCTCAAAATGTCTTTTTGGGGCTTCATGAGGAGGCAAGGTGCATCAAGACACCATATTGACTTGTGCTTTATGATGCAAACAGTGCAGTATTATCAAGCTGGAGAAAAGATTCATGACGAGAAGATACTTAAAGGAACACTCCACTGATTTTACACATTGAGATTGGTCTAATTGTCATAATGAGCACCACTCAGCCTGTGAAAATAGTTGTATAGTATCTGCGGGTCTGGAGGGAGCTCTCTAAAGGATGAGAAAATAACCCTGATGATGTCATTAACGGCACTTTGAGTTTGAAAGATGAGGACATTTAGCAGACATGCTGGGAAGGTCTAATGGAAGCTACAGTTGAGTTGCATTATGGGAACTGTAGAAGCCAGCCCTTGTCCAAACTTGGCCAGTACTAGGGACCAAAAGTCAGGGGGTTTCGGAATCTGCTGCACCAATTTTTCCACCTCTTTTCAGTCTGTCTTATATAAGAACCAAAACTTTATGGATGTACAATATTACATTTCTGAGGTAATTGTAATTGCTGTGTGAATACAAAGTCATCAATTTTCCCTGCTTTTCAGAGGTGTTGTTGCTTTAGGAGGGTAAATTAATGTTTGGGCAAAACAGCAAGGAGGGACAATAAACATGACACAGTACAGGTATTGCTTCCTGCTACTCATGTCAGGTGATCCCCCAAAAAGTCAGAGATTACATTTTTAACCTGATGATCTTTTTTTGTTTGTTTTGTTTTGTTAGATATTATGTCATTGATTTGAGACATTTTAATTAACCCAGGGGTCAACAAATGTTCATAGCTTACAGCTTCCTGTAATCGAAGTTAGAAATGAACAATAAAAAGTTAAGAGATTTTAACCTGGTGGTGACAGTTATAATAACGGGGGTATTTAAATGAATAATTTACAGCTAATAAGAGAATCCTCTCCCTCTCTGTGTTGTAGGTGAAAGTGTCAGCATACTTAAGCTTTATTAAAACTGCGGCTTGACTTCCTGAGTGCATCACCGGTCCACAGTCTTGTGTTGTAGGACGAGCGAGAACGATCCTTTTTGTCGTGTATTTCTAGCTTCCTTCCTCTTTTTTTAAGATTTTTGTCCTTGTCTGACTCGGTGGCATTTACACAAGCAACTTTAATTTTGCAGTAGCCAACATCTGTGAATGCATCTCAGAAATCTGACTCATGCGGTACGCACTGAGCTGCTTTCACTTAATCATGCTGGTCAACCTCTTGAAATACTGTAAGGATAAAGACATATATTTCTCCAGCAGCACAGTTCTTTGTTGAAATACCTCTAAGGGTAGCGGCAAGGCTCACAAGTTTAGATCTCTGAAAAAAAAAAGGAGAATGGTCTTGAGATGCCCTATGAATGTGTCGACACAATGAGATTGCTGTTATTGAGCCTAGAAGAGGAACATAGTAGATAGAAAGGTCCTTATTTAGCATTTTTCATCACCTTACACCCTTTCACCTCTGTAGTAAAAGAGCCGTTGCTAACTGACAGGTTCTCAGAACAGAGAAACGTTGTATTGATTCAGTAGCTAAAAAGGCATTTTCAATTCTCATACCATTTAAACAGCCTCCTCTACACTTATATTCCACCAGTTCCATTAACCTCACTCTCCCCCCTGGCACCTATCACCCCTCTCACTGTCTGTTAACCCCGTCCGCTTTATTCTCATCTCATCATTTCTTGTTCGGCTGAGATGCTATCATTACCTTTCCTCACACGTCCATCTTTAGGCGTGATTGTGCCGCGATACAAATGCCACTGTAATCTTAAGTGTGTTGTAAAAAATGTAAAATCAGCAGCGGTTATATTCACAGGAGAGCTTCCCCTGCCAGTGATCCACTTTAACAAGCCTGTTTAGACTGTTATAGATTCAGTTGGCAGCAGGGGGGGATGCCATGTACAAACAAATAATCAGAGTCTGTTAAAGAAAAAGGTAAACATCATTGCAGTGTATAAAAAATGTAAAAAGCCACACCGGAGCTGCACAAGGACAAACCTGAAAGGATGACGGGGCAGCTTTTAAACATGTTGAATATCTCAAACGGAGAGCTTGTTGTGTGAAAGCAGCTTTGACAAAGAGGAAGAGAAGGAGCAGAACAAAAATCATGGAGGGTGCACTGGTATGATTCCTTAAGCTTTTGTGTAATATAAATTATGAGCCATATCTATCTCTCCGGCATTGTTAAGTGCACCTCCCCGGTATCTGATCTGCAGGGCTGCAAGCAGTTTATTAAAAATGGAAGTCATTATAAATGAGCCCATAATGCTCAACCCTTTCAGGAAATCTTAATGGATCCCAGCCTATCTCTGACAAGGTTAAACGCTTGAGGAGACAGGCAGAAACGTTAACAGACCAGATTATGGGGAGAGATGAATACTAACCATCATGTGCTGTGGATTCAACGGGGGCAGTTGACACTGTCATGGATAAATTCACTTAGTATGTTTACAAGCATTTCAGATATAAACAGTTAGGGAATATGTCTGAGCCTCTGAGCCTTCATGATATTGATTTTTCATAATGTCTTATGTGTTGCACAGATGACACAAAACCTCTGAAACCAACAGAAGGGCTGATGTTTACTTTTGTCTCCTCAGCATGCTCACTGTACCTCCAGAGACATTGAGGAACATTAATAATGGCACAAAATTAAAATAAGCAAAATCCTGCTGACTAAAAGTCATCAGAGCAGCCAAATTGTTGGATTACCACTCATGAGGTCATGTAGAGTTATATGAAGTACAAAAATGGAAACATTTCACCAGGTTTAACTGTTACTTTCCACTCAATGCTGAATATGTGTCCTTCAGATGACACCACTCAGAAGGTAAATTCAGCCTCATTAACTCTGCATAACTCCAGCCAGAGGAATTTGCAGGTAACTGTGAACAGTTCCACGACATGAGACTGTCTGTCTGAATAATACATCGTCTTTGTTTGTTTGGCGAGCAGCGCCTTTAAAGTCTTTGGGATAAGCTGTTCGTATGCATCTTTAATGTCATGCTCACACGTTCCCATTTATAATAGATAAATATGATCTGAATATGCTCACAGATGCCATGGAAACTGTGCTTGAGTTGACATCTTGGTATGCGAGCACAATATTTTTAGAATTTCTTGTAATTAGAGTATAATCTTTGCCAGGCTTTTTTCTTTTTTTCTTTAATGTTACATGTGCAAGTTAGACAGCCACACATTTTACAAATTAATGTGAGAGGCTGATTACTCAGGTGACCACTTGAACTCTGCTAGACTTGGCCATTCAAAATTCATAGTGTGCAACCAAGCTTTGTTCAAACCTGTGTGGGTTTACTTTAACTCCATGTTTACAAAGATACCAAATATATGCTGTATTGTATAAAATGAACAGAATAATTCATGGGAAGGTGCAAGCATAAATATGGTGGATTTAAATGAATTTAAAGGGAGCAGACCCCCTTCTTTAGTCGTCAGGATATCAGACATGCCGGCTGTGAATGGCCAGTCTGCCTTTGAGGACACAGGGCTTTCAAAAGGACAACTTGTCAGGCATTATTATGTCTATTTGTGATCTGGGTCAAGGCCCTGTAATGCATGAGTGCATTTACAGGCGCACACAAGACCGACATGCAGCACAGAGGACCAGCATTTCAGAAGAAAAACAATCAGCTCCATTGTGGCGCATGCACTGCTCTTATTAACAGTCTATAAACTGCTGTTAGCTGATGGCTATGTATACAGCAGCCATCAGAGCGCCTACAGCGATCACTCGAGCCTCAAAGCAAAAAACTCATTCACAGGCCATACATGTGCTGGAAATGGCACAAACAGCTGAAGGAGACACGAAATACATTTTTGCCCTTGTGCGCAAACAGCGAAGCATAATAATTACCATTAAGATGCTTGATACAATGGATGCAGGATGAGCTGTGCGGTGGTTGTGTGTGTGTATGTGTTTGTGTGTGTGTGTGGTGGGCGTAAGGGAGTGGGGGGGTGCTGATAATGCATGATGATGGAAGAAATCTCTGTTGTGGCTGCTTCATTATTAATCTAGTTTCTCCTCATGCTCACTGTTATTTTCACGTATTGTTTTCCTCTCATGTATGGCGAGCATTCCTATACTGAGGATTAAGATGTGCTGTATGTTTAGTATGAGTATGCTCAATAGTCAGACAAAGAACACTCCTGCTATATAATCCTTTTATACTGCAATGAAAACAGTTTGATCTAAATTAAATAGACATATTGAGATATGCTATTTACAGGGTAAGGCTGGTGTTTTTTTTGTCTTATTTTCAACAAACTCTCTGAAAAGACCAAAAAATCAGCAATGAACTGATATTTTTAATAAGTATGTGTGGCAAAAGCCTGATAAATGTTGTTCCTCTGTACAATGGAGCTCACTTGTTGTCCAAAAACAATTAAAAACACATCAGTGAGACACACCTAGGTGACACTACGTGAACAATATTTTATTTTGAATCTATCCACCATTCACTGTCTTGCAATGAAAACACTCACTACAGGTTTTTAATTCCACAGCTGAAATGATTATTTACTCTTGAGTCATATTACTAAAAACTACAATGCCCAGCTGTTTCAAGAAAATGACTTAGCTTTTTTAAAACTATGGTGGCAACTATTGTCATCTTCTCTGACTAACATTGTGTTACATTTAATTTCTAAAGACCTAGACTAAATCTTGGCCATTTTAGCAGCTTGCCTCCTGGCCTGGATTGTAACCAATGTTGAGCTCAATTTCAGCAAAAGGTCATTTGCTGTAAATGCTCTGCAATAAAAGTGAGAACATCTGTCCCTGGTGATCTTTTTGATCCCTGGTAACATTGTTGAGGTTCTAGCAGATGTTGCACAGAGCAGTATAGATGAAAAAAGGTGTGACAGAAAATCAACAACAGCAGCCTGTCCTCACAGCTTGGCATGAAGCCATCTACTGCACCAGGGAGCTGGACGCAGCTCTGACCTCCTTGCAAACTCTGAAATGTTTCTGCTTCCCTGTGTCATAAAACCGTTTCACATAGGTTAGTGGAAATAAAAGACGGTATCACACTCGTGACTCACTGCCCACATGCAGAGCAGATCGCTGGATCGATACCTGCCCTCAATTACTCTTCCCAATGGCTCACACCGGGAGCGAGAGTGCTGTCAGCGGCACTGAAACTGTTCCCTCAAATAAAGCAGGTGACTAATACTTCGATCTCCTACAACCCAAGAAACATTTTTACTGTTAACTTGCAAATTATCATCTTGATTTATAAAAAAAGAATCTGCTGACTATTGATTTTCAACCACTTCACTAAAAGTTAAAACTATTTCATGATTACTCAAACATCACTTGTTTCTAAAGAGACTTAATTTGTATATTTAAGTTTGATAATAGTTCTCTGGTTCTTATTATTCAAGTCCAAAGGCCAAAGTGTAAGTACAACTGAGCCACATTAGACTTTTTATTTTGAATAAAACAAAATCTTTACTTAAAGGGGACTTATTATTCTCATTTCCAACTCTATATTTTTTTATTTCTGGACCCCACTAGAGTACCTTTTTTGAATGGTTCAAAACTCCATATTTATCTTATACTGGTCCTTCATGCAGCCCCTCAGTTCAGCCTCTGTTTCTAATAGGTAGTCTCAGCTGCTGTCTCTTTAAGGCCCCCCTCCCAATGAGCCCACTGTGTTCTGATTGGCCAGCTTTCCAGAAACCTGCTGAGAGAAAGAGATATCAGAGTTGTGTTAAGTTACTGCTGATACAAACCCAACACTTCCTGCTTTACTGCTTCATATTAAAAGCTTTTGAATAACTAAATAATAGGAGACTTTTAATGTGAAGAATTTACAGGAAATGAAACAAATTCCTCACTGAATTAGCAAAACTGTGTTAGTGTGTAATAATGCAGAGAATAGTACAAGCAGAAACAGCCACAGTGATGATGATGTTTGATGAAGAGCTGCAGACGACCAGCACACCTCCAACAGGTAACAGCTTGTTTTACTTCACTGTACTGTGTAATGGAAAAACACTCACAGCTTGGAAGCTCGACTTCAGTCGTGGCTTGGTGTGACTCAGGGTTGGAGCAGCAATTTTAAAAGTGAAGAGATTCTGGGGATGGGACATGGGCACTTCATGCCAAAACAAAATGAATGCCATGTATTTCTACATTTCCTTCTACTACTATAGCTGTTACTATTACTGAGACTATGTAACTGCAACCACTCAGAAGAATTTATTTTGGGTTTTGTAGCATTTTACTACCTACATCCACTTATTTGTATTAACTACAAATTAATACTAGTAATATTAGTATTAACTATAAATAAGCATAACAGGTCCCCTTTAAGGTCCAGCTTCTAGTTTCTTCATTTATTTCGTTTTCCACCACATTTCACTTTTATGACAGAATATTGATGTTTCAATCTGTGAACATGAAAAGGCATTTTTCACAGAGAACATTTTGACATATCAGAGTAGGAAAAGCACAGGTGTGAATAATCGAATAGTGATGGATGAATTTCATTTAGCTGTGGAAGTTTCAGGGTCCTGGTATTGTGCATGCTGGCTCACAGTCACACTGTCCTGGCTTACTGGGGCACTTGGATATAACGGAGCCCTCGTTAATGTTATTAGTAACACCTGTGCTTTTCCTGCTATGACAAACCAAAATGCCTGCTGATAAGGAAATATTGGATATTTTTCTTTTTTTAATTTCAAACTATGAAAGATTCTGTGAAAATATCCATTAAGAAACAAGTCTAGTCTTGGACTATCCTTAATCCCTGTCCAGGAAATCGGTCTTATATGTTTAAATACTGTCATTTTAGTGAGATGAAAACTGTTGTCAACTGGATTTAGTGGATAAACTTAATATAGTAACAATCCACAACTTTTAAGGAGAAATATGTAACACTGACAGCAAGCGTTTAAAATGGGTACTGCAGTACAAATTTAAAATATTGGAGAGAGTTGTTACCCCCATCCCCTCCTCCCCAGACTAAAAGCTCAGGGGTTTTTTAGGTCGGGTGGAATCTATCTCAGTTGATCCAGATTGTTTGCTTGTTTTCATGGCTGCAGCACACTGCCATTGTTTCATATTTGGAAACCTTGGGTGTTGAAATGGACTTCCTGATCTCACAGAAACTCATGAAATGACCATGACCTCTTAACACTGCATTATGAGCAGAATCACACGGGCCTGACATACTGACCGTAGTGTTATAGTTGGAGAAGACAGCATTACAACTTAGCATGTTTCCTTAATATCTGATAAGATATCATGGTCATTTTATGAGTTAGTGCAGTAAATATATTACATATTGGTCCTTTAAAATTCAGGGATTTAAACTAAGTGCTATACTTATTACAAATTTAAAAAATAATTTGAAATCCATTAATCATTAATGGTACAAAATGACAAATTATATCAGATGCATCACCCACCATGATGAAGCTCTAATTTAAATTGTGAGTTAACAAACCAACATGTCTGCAGGGGAGTAAGCAACCAAATAAACAGCCTCTTAAAAACGAATAATTCAGTTTTTGTCTCTTTAAAAAAACATTTGTTGCCATTTGGGAGTAGAATTTAGTCTTAGACCATTTCACCAGGCTGTCCTCTCTTTGCTGTGACCCATCATGATAGATACTGTACATGTTGTCCACTGGTGATGCATGAGGGGAGAGTGTTCCCTCTTAACACTCACTCACACCCCCCAGCAATATGCATCTGTGGTGATTTTGTCTCCCTTCCCTGCCTCCAATATCTCTGTCCCGTATGCTGTGGGACAGAATAAGTCAGCTCAGCGGGGTGGAAAATTAGATCCTTAATTGGGAATCATCAACAAGGAATCTTTGATAAGTAATTTAACGAGTGTTCAGCAGTTGTGGGGGACGAGCTTTATGCTGAGAATAACTCACCCTCGACAGTCTATTAAAGGATACGGCTGATGATGCTCTATATTTTTGTTATTGTCAACATCTCAGATGAGTAGACCCAAACCAACAATCCGTCTCTTAATACTTTGTGACTTCTTTATCCTGCTGTCTGTGAGACACAAATATATATTTTAATTTTTTTAAAAAGGCTTTAAAAAAAGGCAGCTGGGCGATGTAGTTTTTAGCAAAAGTTGTTCGAGCAGAAGTAAATAGTGCATTTGTTGGGGATTATTTTCGGCAGCAGATTTAGCGTGTTAGCGCCCATGTTCTTGGTAATGCAGGAACAGGTCACCCAGTGCAACCATGTGGCTCACTGAAGAGTTTTTAATAGTTTTTGGAGAAGACGTGAGCTCTATGGCGCAAAGGAAAGAGGCATCAGTCGTTGGACAGACACGCAGCACAAAACAGTTGGTTCGATTCAATGTTTGTTCTGGTCTTTTCACAGGATTTATTGCCAAAAAAAACAGAATTTCAGCAGACTTAGTGCTGCTGCTGACCCTCTAATACGTATTGATGCTGCGCCCAAACACCTCTTTAACCCTGACTTTCTCTCAACCTGCTTTTCACTTCCTCTCCACCTCGCTCGCCATGCTGTGCCAAGTTGCTCTGTGCCAAGAATACTTCACATCTGCCTCTGCAGGGTACAAATGATGGCGGCGATGTGGATTTAAGAATGTGTGCCTCTGTAAATATTTGGTTGTGCCCCCGGTGAGTCTCGTGGGGAGAAAATGCCACTCCGTTCGGCGAAATAACAGGAGTGCAGACTCTCAACAGTAATCCCACTGTCCCCCCCCCCCCCCTCGCAATCTGGAGGAGTCCAGCGTGACAGCAATTCCTCTCCCCCGGCAACACCGGCAGGAAAAGGATCCCTGGAGTATTTAGTGAAGTAGGAGAAACAAGGGCGGACATAATAGATGAGACCAACATCACTTTCGTAAATATAATTAAATTACCCACAAGGACAAACAAAATATACCAGTGCAGTTAGGAATGATTAGTCACCAAGTCATATCACTTAAGTTGAATTTGACAGCTGCTCTGGGTTTAGTCGAGTGGCTTCACTCTGTTCATCCAGTCAAAATGACTGCGCTCATGCTATAATGGGTCACTACCCGTTGCAGTACGGTTAAATGGTTTGTTGATTGCATGAATAGGAAAAGGGGATATTAAAGCCAAGAATGAAAAATGTTTAACTCTTTCCTCCACTGCATGCTTTTGTTCAAACCTAGCAAATAAGACCTATTGCTTTATCCTCCTTTTTTAAGTGCTGATAGATGCAGTTAACTCAACCATTGCTTATTTTATGTGCCTCTGGTGAAGAACACATAGCAGGATGAATGGTTTAAAGCAAGCATGAACATTGAGATGTCTATTTAAATGACAGTAGGGGGGGGGGGTGGAATTGTGTTTATAGTTTGAGGCTCTGTAGAAAGGTGATAGGGTTGAAAATGACATTGTTATAGTTCTCGCAAAAACCCATTTCCTTTCATATGAATATGAGATTTCCAGCAGTTATTAGGAGTCCTTTGAACGTTACATGCTTCCCCCAGTTTTATCTCTCTGTCTAAAATGAGATGATGTGACAGGTGGGGAAAGTGCAACTTAAGTTCTTTAATCTTTATACTGTCGCAATTCTGAATATGGAAATGCATTTAAGATGAAGAAGGCTTTGAGTCATTCACAGTAAAACTGGCTGTGAATCGGCCCGCTGTTGCAGGCTTCACAGAATGCACGCTTTTATGATAATTTATTATCCACAAATTATCCTGTGATTGTGTTTTATGAGGTACTTGTGTTAGATCTTAAGGGGTTTCGCAGAAATTGATTGCAATGCTCGCTGCGAACAAAATGCTATGCCGTGAGAGCCTTGGGACTGAACCGAAACAGGAAATGTTGTGCGACAGAAAACCAAAATAAACAGCTGAAAGACTCTAAAACACTCTATAGAGCTGAGAGGAGCTGGTGATAATTCTTGACACTTTTCACTCATTTGTGCTGTACTTTAGCCTCTGTGTTTGAAATATTGGTTTACATGCAGGGTAACATTTGACATTTTCCCAGCCAGACCAGACAAGGTCAGATCAGGTCACAGATCAGTCACATGGTGCCTGTTGACTTGCCTGGCACACGAGGATGATGCAGTGATATCGTTTAGTCTGCCATAATGACTGAAGAGACTTGCCAGATGAGCCAACTCGCTTTTACCGCTGACATGTGTGACTCCTAACAGATGCAGCTTATTTGCTGAAGTGCCGCGATAATTTTCCGATGCAGATTGCAGTTTATTCGTGTGTCTGCTGTTGCTTGGCTCTTTTTTTTTTCTCTTTCCCTCTGGCCAACGAACCGTTCCATCACCCGCCGCCACGTCAACTCCTCAAACGCGGTTCGTCATCGGTGGCAAAAGCTTCACGTTTCAAGTCGACACAGCAATCAGCGTCTCTTCTTTAACCTGAAAACTAATTTCTTTTACGTCCCCTTCTCCTCTGCTGCCCTCCTTGTGAAGCCACTCCCCTGTACACAATACATCTTCTTTCCCCCTTGAGCAGTCAAATTCCTTGTTTCTTTAATTAGTGTTTCTCTATTATAAATGGTCATTCTTGCTACACTGGAAGATTGGTTACATTCATTTTCAGGCCTTTGTGGCGTTGACTCTTGCACTTCTACTAATGGCCTTACTAATACTTGGCTGTAATTAAGCTGTAACTAAGCTTCGAATCTCCTTCTTGAATATAGCTTCAATATTTTAATGACAACCTTGGTCCATGCTCTCTTTATCCATTCTGACACGTTCCTGTTTCAAATTGCCGTCAACAGCTGTATCAATACCGCACTTTCATGCTGGGGATAGAGAGACATGTTTCCACTCCAGCTGCCACAGCTCTGTGGGCTGTTTTTCTTAGGTATCTTGACACAAGTCTTTTGGTGCAGTCATTAAGGTTTTGTACCTGGCCTCACACGGTTCCCAAAAAGTCAATAAGGGCCATTGTAGCTGTTGTGAAGCAGCAGTATGAATGCAATCAATAGCAGTTTTCACAACAGTGTTCACACTTTTAGAGTGGTTTATAAGTTAAGAAAACACAGGAGTAAAATCACTTTTGTCCTGAAAAGACTCCCCCTCTGAAGTAAATCACACCACAACATACTGAAGACTTGTTTAGAGGAAGAGAGGGTAATATATTGGTAAGTGAACTTACCGCTGAACTGTGAATTATTACCTGACTGGTTGATTGCAGTGTTGATTAAAGGACAGTAAAGACAAACTGAACTGCCCTTCATTACATGGTTTACAGCCTGACCTGACATGAATATCACACTCAGGATAATAATGATTACTGAAGAGAAACACTGCTAACAGTTTTCAGCCACAAATAACAGCCATAAACAATGTTTTTTCTTTAGTTATTTAAATTCCTTCCACTATAGAGCAAACTAAACCTCACCATTAATTTTAAATTCACAGGTGATGGCTATTAATGCGTATGTACACCTTGTAGACATTGTAGCCAACTGTATTCTGTAGTATAACATCCATATGCTCCTTCTGTCCCCCTCATTCTCACTATCTGCCTCTTTCTTTTCCCCACTGGGTGAAGGAGCTATAAATTAAAGTGGGGAATTACTGCTAACTGTTGGAATAAATTAAGGCGCTTTTGCGTCTGTAAACACCGTCTGACTGCGTAATTACACCCCCCACTCCCACTGAGACACCATGGAGAGGGAGGATAAGTAAAGAAATGCAGCATAGATGGAAAGCAGTGACAGCGGGAGAGAGAAAAAAATGAGCATAATGTCACAGTGGGGTTTGGGGGGGGGGGGGGGTCAGATATTAGATTCACTCCTTTACTGAGTTGTGTGAGTCCTGGGCGCTCCTATAGATTATAGGAGGAAATGTGACTTTGAACATAATGATCTCAATCATATTGTCAATCATGCTGCAAACTGCAAAGGTTCAAATCTTCATCGCCCCGTATCTGGGATGCTGTGGTACAAGAATTACAAATATGAGCAATCGGATCTTGTGCAAAACAATGTGTTGAACATCACGCACCACTCAAGCTTTCACTCAATCTGCAATCTAATTACAATATGGTTATGTTAATGATAAATCAAATTTAGCAGCGCAATAGCTCAATGGATGTACTCAGAACCACTTTATCACAAAAGGATCTTAGCAGCTGGCTGTAACAGGAGCCAGATACCCACAGCCTTCAAGGACAGTAACGTCATCGGCCTGAGCACCGCAGGCCACAGCTTCCCCGTAGCTTATTATGAGAAGCAGGCAAATTGAATCGACACATTTGAAATTGTGTCATCACATTAATTGCTGACATGGAGTCATGCTCTCGAACGAGGTGGCTGACATTAGCCAGCGCAACACAACTGGTGTAGTCGTCCTCCCGGTGTTTCAACATGCGGCCCAAGTAGCCAACTAAATGAAGGACAGAAAGCTCAGCTCATCTTACCATTTGATTGTATAGCAGCTGGAGTGCATCAACAGTCAGCCTGCAGAGCCACTGGATCGGCCAGACCTACCAGCATGACCCCAGCGGTGATTGGAGCCTATCGATGACTCGCATGCACATAATGGCAGGTGGCCCCTTTGATGGTGTAGTATTCTTGTAGCAGCACATGTCTAAGGAGCGTGCACGTTCAGCTAAAGACTGGTGTCGCACAGTATGGCAGAGACATGCACCCTTTGATAAGCGACAACTACAAATTATCCTTACTCACCAACCGACACCTGAAAATTATCTATATTTTTATGAAGTCGTGCCAGATATCCAATCACATGGATGGAGAAAGCTGGAGTTTTGTGACTCCACATGTAATTGTCAAGGTATATTCTGATGACACTCCTCGGACAGTTTTAGTTTGAGTTTCTTTCGAGCTTCACTTCTCAGTAAGGAGAGCTACATGTGTAGGTTACTCACTCCAGACACTCTAATGGCTAATGTTGTCATTTTTGTCACGCTTTAGCACTCTCAAATGCTACAGTAATTGTTTCCTGGAAAAACACCGACATAAATTAGATGCACACAAAAAAATACATCTAATGCACTGCCAGCACCGGAGTGCATGATGGCATATCAAACTATAGCTGCATTTTCATTTTTACAAGGTCCTACTGAATCATTAATGTTATACGATGATGTTCTGCATTGTAATTATAGCAGCCACCGCTCCTTGCTTACAGTTTTGACTTATCAAATTCTGCTTCTCCAGACAATCACAAGCCTGGCTTTTCATGGTAAAAAAAAGAGTGAGGGGCGTAAAACAGTATCAAAACTTGAGAAGACGGCACATTTCTTGACATGTGCACATGAAGGGAGAGCGAGGCTAAAGCAGTGACACATCTAATCACACCAGCTGATTCATGAAAAGCTCTCAAGCTGACAAGTATTGGTTTTTGATGCACAACTGAAATGTAAGCAGCTGGTCTGAGCTCAGGCCCACCAGTGGGATTCACAACACTCACACTGCTCAGCAAACCCTCCCACACACCCACACCCACCCACAGCGAGCAGTGGTCCACATCACTCTAGGGACCGTAGCAGATGTCCAACCAATTTGAGGAACACTTTGAAAACACACTGTCAAGGTTCGGACTAACAGTGCCATAATTGGACAGAATGGTAACCTGACCAACATGATGTGCAGATCAGAGTGGAGCTCTAATTAAAAAAGGGAAAAAAGGAGAATAAAAAAATAACAACATCCACCAGTCTGAGAAAGAGGGGATGACTGAGACCTGCCACAGAAAACTGATGTGGGAAGTTGTTGATTTTCAAAATTGAAGAGAGACTCTTGGTGATGATATTATTCATTCAAAGAGATGGATTTCTGGACAGACACTGCAGGCATGTATAAGGCATAAGCTGATAGATAGATATATAGATATATATATATAGATAGATAGATAGATAGATAGATAGATAGATAGATAGATAGATGTAGGATTTTGATTCTAATTATTAATCTATATTGCCGTTTGTTCAAGTTCACAGTACAGTCAATAAACAGGGGACAACTGAGTGAGAGACAGAGAGAAAGAGAGGGAGAGAGAGAGAGAGAGGGGGAGAGAGAGAGAGAGAGAGAGAGAGAGAGAGAGAGAGAGAGAGAGAGAGAGAGAGAGAGAGAGAGAGAGAGAGAGAGAGAGAGAGAGAGGTTTTGGAAATATGCACCGTAGCTCACTGTTATTCAAAGGACATATAGCCTAGAGGAAAGGCTTTCACAAATGTGTTCCAGCTTCTCCTTTAATCCTCTCCATCCTTTTACGCCTCATTCTTTCTCCTCTTTGCTCCTCTTCTTCAGCGTCAGCCGGCAGATTGTTTTTTTTTTTTCTTCTTCTCCCTCTCTCTCTTTCAGAAAATAAAACACGTTTCAGCGTCTCGGGGGCAATTTATTCAGTGCAAATAGCGGATATAGCTGAGAGCCAGCATATTTTGCAAAGGTGCACGGATGAGCAAGCACGGACCGGTCCGGCGACTAATTACCATAATAAGGCGCACAAGTTCGCCAGCGCACGTTTCGTTTTCTCCGTATTTCCATGTAGCCAGCGCCGCAGCGGGGAGATAATCGGGCGGAGGGAGCAGTTACAGAGAGGAGACAGAGAGACAGAAAGGAACTGGCAGCATATGATCACACAGGGCTATCCAGTCACTCATCAACTGGAGCGTTCATAATTGCGCTGGCGACAACATATGGGAATACAACAAGGCGAGATTGTGGTCACACCTGGTTCTGGTGGACACCGGCGGACCCGAATCATCGGAGGGACTTTGCATCAAACACAGTGGAGAGAGAGATAGAGAAAGAGAAACAGAGAGAGAGGGGAGAGAGAGCGTGGCATCCGAGGCACCATCCGGTAGGTGAGCCTTCATTGATGTGCACGGACTGCCAATATGCTTTTCATCATCCGATCCTGCCAAAAATTGACACCCAATCAGTGTTTTATGGCGCCTTATAACCCAACAAGTATTTGACACATTTTTAAAATATAAATAATATTCTGCTTGTGGCTCGGTTGAGGAAACAATTAGGCCTGTCTGTGAGACAATACAATCGACTCTTTGCAATTTGCCAAACCACTTGATTGAGGATGCGGGTTTCAGTGAATAGCTGGCAGTCAGATGTATAAGCAGTGGATTCTGGTTGAAAGGCCCAGTCTGGATGTATATTCTGACAAAGGAGAAGACACAAGATAAAAGCTTACAGGGATTAAGCAATGATTGACGCAGGTCTTCATGCGAGGAAAGGAAAGAATTGCATATTGAAGCAGCTAAATGTAAGTTGACAGCTGCATTGAATGCCTTTGCACTTGTAATGTGTAGGCTATTTTGTGGAGGGAATGTCTGTCTGCGTTTTTAATTACAATTAGGCAAAGAACAATGGGGTTTGTGAAACAATGCTTTAAAAAAAAAAAAAAAAAAAAAATCAAGCCTCCATTCTGGTTTAGCGGGTTAAAATTGGTCAGGTGAGTTCTTGATAACCTGCACCTCCTCAAACCAGCTCCCACCTCGAGGTTTTCATTGACTCATCTGACAGAAACATGTGGAAAGATTTACTGCATGTATTACTCTTGCAGCAGTGCCTCCTAACATGTTTGCCCATTAAATCGTCATTAAGTTGGTAAAACAGTTGGATGCCGCAAGCTGAAACCAACACAATTCTAAACATGTAAATTATAGAAATACTGTGCTTCAGAGGAGCACTCACATAAACAGGGAAGGGCTCTTGGATCCACAGCATGGAACCCTCGCTGATCTAATCAGCAAGAATATGATCTAAAAACAACAACAAAAATGATGTAACTGACAAGCAAAGTGAGTACAATTTCAAAGCATCTTGTTATAGCCTATGTCATAATTTGAATCAGTAGAAAAGTCAAGACTTGTGCAGGTAGATGTCCTGTCTGTGTCTGTGCTGTACTTCCTCTTGATTTAATCACCTCTGAACAGCTAAACCAAATTGCAAACATTAGTGTCTGATCATAGAAGGATTTTGGGAGGCGATGTTGACCAACCCGCTGTGTATTACAGCCCCACATCAACTCATTGATTAATCCTTCATGCTGAAACTCAGGTTGAAGGTAGATGTGGCTGAAGCCCACAGAGGGAGAAACAAAACAGGTTGAGGAGGACCCATGTGAATAAAGGGACTGTAGAGGCTTGAGACATGTCTGCTGCAATAACTTGATTTAACCTGCACACATGGCACCCGGGCGATAGACAAACAGATGGCATCTCCAAAGGAACTCATCTTGTGAAAGTTGGAAGAGATATTCTTGGATGGACTACCCTCTGACACGCTGGCAGCGGGGCCCACGTCTGGCAGTTATGGTGAATGGCCTCGCTGATTACACCCCTCAGTCTTATAACCAACCAGGATTGTTTTTTTTTCTTCCTTTAAAAAAACCCCGAATCCTTCAAACATCCTTCTAGTTGCACTTCACAGTAGCTGCGATGCTCATGCTGCAGAGTGTTGCTGAATTGATTTGCATGGCTTCATCATACATCAATAGATATGCAGGCAATTGAGATTCACAATTGCATGACCAGCTCAGGCACAATGCAGTCTCTTTCCAGTGCTATTAGATGCCCGGTCGTTAACATGGAAATTGAATAGTATGGCTTTCTAATTTGTTCATTTGTAGATAAAGCAGGCACAGCATAGTACAAGGTCTTTGTAGTAGAGAGGTCTTTGAAAAAAACCTTTTTTATTTGTTGACATGAAATGACTCTTTAGTTACTGTAAAAGCTAGATTACACATTATTTTGAGAGCACAATACTTTTTTTATTGCCTGTCAGTATGCCTGTTTATGTTGCTATTGTTCCCTTTCTTTCACAGTGTAGTCATGGCTGCCATAGCTACAAATGTCTCTATGGCTGCATTGCTGAAGTGCCTTGTTAATTACTTCAGAACATTTAAATCAGTATATTGTGTCAGATGATTAATGTCTTTGGTAAGCAGCTATGTACAGTAATAAGCAGGTTAATGCATAGGGAGCCATTCACTATTGCATTTCGCCTTGGGGCTTACTCTCAATAATGACCAGCTCGATGTATGTGTGCTTTACTTGGCAACATGTAGCACATCACAGACTGTTGCTGCCACTGATAAGCAAAGCCAGTCCCAAATCATTAGTGTTCATTTCAACTGGCCGTGAAAGCAAAGCGAGATTACTTACAGACATTTAGCGTATTGATGTTATTGATGTCTGACACATTATTTTATTCTGATCTTTGACGGATTCATTTCAACAAATGTCACATATCAACAGGGATGTATTGTGAAGATAATCCAAAACAAAGAAAAATGGTGCATCAAAGATTTTACAGAAGCAAGATGAAATCTGGCTTCAAAGCTGCAGGAGACCTTTGTTTCATGCTCTTAGCTCCTTTTAAGCAATTATAGATTTCTCAGTGTTGCCACAAACAAAATCCGAAAGAAAGGAAGCAGCTTTAGCCCGGCTAAGCTAAGCGCCCTCGGCTACAGTAGGTTTCTTGGTCAAATTGGGAAAAATTTGAACTTCCTGTCTATAAAACATAAAAGCGTAGCCATTATATTCATGACAGCACAGTCATTATAGGAATGACAGCCTTCCCACTACCCATTGTTGCTGTTACAGTTGAAAAATTGATGGTTTGCAGTGTCTGTAGTGGGCAGTAGGTGGAAACCTGTCAGAGTAGACTCGCAGTGGAATGAAAAACAGGATTAAAACAGCTCATGGAGTTTGATTATGATGAAAAGCACCTATACTCACTATTGACTCATAATGTTAATTGCAAGGCAGGCCATTACCAGAATCCCACTGTGTTATTTTCAATGGCAATGTGGTAAAACTTGATGATTAAGGAGATTCATTAGTACTAATTAGTATTAGTGTGTAACAAAATGGAAATTTTTATGAGCATGTGTTTAAATGATAGGTACAAAAATGACTATTTGTCCTGAAATATACTTGCTCTTATTGCATAGCAGGGAAATTTAACCAAAATCTGAAAGTGTGTATAAAAACCCTCTTTTATGGCTGAGGCATTTCTCAAGGCCTTTGTGCTCTCAGATCTTCTCCATAAATAATCATATTAATGCAGAAAACTGTAGGTTTTCAGCAGTTTTGCAGCCTTTTTTTTCCCAAGATCTAATTTCTGCAAAATGTCTGCGGGCATACACTAGGGGGCTTGTCATTTTCTGAAAGCATTTTACATCCACTGTTTGTGCTGTTTTAATGAAAGCCGTTCTTGAGCCATTTGCAATAGCAAGGACAGAAACACAGTCCCTCTCTTCTCCACAGCTCCAAAGCCTCAGAGGGGGAGGAAGGAAAGAGAAGGGAGGGCTCTCTGGAACCAGTGAGGCCTTTGGTGTTGGTACCCTTGCCACAGGCCTGCTCTGAGCTGGACAGCCTCTATCTTTGGCCATGAACACAAATTAATTAGTTGTACATTTGCAGGGTAAACAGCACGTTGAACTACTGCTGACAAAACTGAGGTTCATTGGATCAGTGTTAGTCAGTTGGCTGGGGTACAAGAGAAGGGACAGCTTGTGACATGATGTGTTTCTACCTCCAGCTAATGGAACCACTGCATCTTCATGGCCTGGTCTCAGCTCAATCTCCTCTCACAATATCCATCGTGCTCTTTTTCATGTTGTAAAGTCTCTCATTCGAATGATAAATACCTATTAAGTTCATTTATATGTAAATTAAGGTATTGCATCATCTTCTTTGTGGGACTTTTCGAGCAACCATTAGTGTATTTCATTGCAGAAGAGTTGGCAATGCTGTCTTTCATGGTTGGCAACATTGTCTTTCATGGATTTATCCAGACATTTATTGTAAACTTCCCGCCATCCTGTGCAGCAGACGCCTGAGTTTTATGAGTGCTATTTATTTGGCAGAGTGGGAATGGCGATATCAGCACACGTACTCCAAACCTAAATGAATCCCTGCAAGGCAAATAAAATACAAATGAACATGAAATGGACATTTCCAATCGTCCCCTAATTGCTGTTGATTGTTGTAGTGTTGATTGCAAATTAGCTTGAGATATGATATTCTAATCAATCAGTATTAGCCAGCAGAAAGTTAAACATATTTTAGCAGTATGTGGTCTTCACTACTAGTCGTTTAACTGTTAATTGATTGTTTTAAATTTTTGCTTAGGTCAGTTTTTTCATAAAACTAAAAAGGATTTTTGTACAATATAAACACATGCACATTAGTTAAAGCCTCTGCTTCTCTATACTGGCTCTGTTTATGCAACCTCGCCACCTTTAACAGCCACCTGAGAAAATAAGTCTTTTCAGGTGCTGTGATGCATGAAATTAACATTCAAACATGGCATTTTACATGCCATCTCCAACAATCAAAATGTAATGAAGTCAAGCATTGAGAGCCTGCAAACAGGCCATATTGACCATGAATTATTGTGCTTGTGACACAATGCATGGTAAGCATCAGTGCTGATGCTGTTTGAAATGACAGGAAACATATTATAACTCATCTTTTGAATCCATTCATAGATTAATATATCTTAACACACAATGGATAGAAAACATAATTCATCTATGTTTGAACAGACTGAATCAAGGCGTAACGGCTGTTGTTCTTCATAAATGTGAAATAAGTCAGACGTGAAGATCAGGCTTGTCAAGGTGAGGAGGAGAGGTGTCTGTACCTGTAAATGTGGACAACACCCTCGAGTCAGTATGTGTTTATGCCTCTTTAGTGCCTTACATTGACAGATGATACACGTTTTTTCTGTTTGCACTGGTTGGTTTGGTTGAAGCCAGATGGATCAGCTGTTTTTTCTTCAGTCTTGTAGAGGTTGATGGTGATGTTGGAGTGGTCCAGCGCTGGATTTCATGGTGGTGTTGCAGCCTATAGCTGAGCATAACATGTGATGGGGCAAGATTAGTGATTCACAACTATGTTTTTTTTTTTTTTTTTTTTTTTTTAGATTAACAGTTCAAATATAGTTATATAGTTAGTAGCATTAGCTAACATCCTGTTTCATCTGACTGTGGGTTACATCTGACAAAACTTGTGAACCATTGTGGCCTTGATGATAACCACTAGTGTTGTATCTGCTGTAACTCATACAGCACACAGACACTCAGCACATCAGATTGCCAGCTTTGGTTAATGTGCATAAAAAGAAGGTTGGGTTTAAGCTCATATTTAAAAATTGAGTAGAAGTCAGTGCAGGTGCAAAGATAGAGAGATAGACAATTTCATGATATCACTATAAAAGACCAGACATGAACTGTTCTCCCTCCCCTGCTATGCTTCAGTCTTGCTGTGTGTGCACTGCATATCTGTCACTGATTACATCAGCTGTGATGCTGATATAACTATTTACTGTGGTTTGGGGCTAAAGTAGCAAAGCCTTCTGGATTCATTTTGTCTTTTGGAGTGCTTTGTGCGTCTGCCATTTTGACAGAAGAGAAACCTCTTGATGTTTCAGTCTTTTCAAAACAGAAATCGGACCATTGGCTGAGACCAAAACTCCAGTCAGCGGCCTAATTCATTTACACCATATGATCGACAAAAATTTTCAATACATTTTTGGTCTTGTCAAGATTTACTGCCGTGAGAAACTGAGTTGCTGTTATGCGGCTGTGCATGCAGAGCGATCGGTCCATTCACAGATGAAAGCTCAGTGCAGATGAAAGCTGTGTGAGGATGTGGGGTCATCAGCATTGACGTTGTCCAATATCTGATTGTACTTTTGAAAGTGGCATCCTAGAGTGCCCCGAATTGAACCCTGAATAACAATAGTTTTGGGAACAGATATCAATAGCTTGAAGCTGATTGTGAGAGTTTACTGAACCGGAATAAAACCACAGTTTGTCTGTCTCGTGAGAGCCAGTGTTGCTCCACCGCAGGCAATATTATTTCCCCCTTCATATAAAGTACTGTAGATTCCATTTCCAGAGACCCAAAAAGCAAACTATGTCCTCTCAATTTTTAATATGTCCTTCACATAGTAGCAAGCATTGGGTATGTAGATGCAGGAGAAATAACATTCATATTCCTACCTGTTTGTGTGAGCACAGTTAGTTATCTCATTGGCAATATGAACTTAATTTATTATACTTTTTAAGCCAAAACACACTAGTTGGGTCAAATGAGCTAGTGCCAGCATCTTTGAAACAATATGCAGCTTGTAACATGGAAACCAACTGCAATCTAATGCAGCCTTGAAAATAATGTCTAATTTAAGCCTCTACATGCATGCTGGGTGGATTTATGAAGTATTGTTCATGTCGTGTACATCTAATAAATCTTACTGTGTAACACAGGAAAGACTGCTGGAGGCCTACAGTGAGGCTAACATTCTGATAATTATTATTTGGGTAAATTATTTAAAAAGTCACCATAGTGGTTTCTATTGATCATTTACAAAGCTGCCATTTTTTGTTATCTGGAATGCAAAGCAGCAACAGTTAATGGTGGTTTTCCTTTACTGTATCGAGGCTCTAAATGAGGCGCGCAGGAAGCTTTCTGAAGGCCCAATAGTATTGACATTTTCTAGACACTAAAGCGTTTGAATCCAGCAGACGTCACCGAATGTGTCTTCTAATGATTTACTGATCTGTTAAACCCCTTGTACTCTGTAAATCACAAACCAGTGTCTCAGTATTCATGCTCGGCTCTATTTGTCGGCAATTCAGTCAAAAGAAGACATTTCTTTCACAAAATAGACACACAAATTCAAAAATTGTGAGCGTCAGTCTAGCTACAAAGCGCTGCTCAGTTGTATTTTATGGGCCACGAATTTTAAATATTAATGTTTCCCATGAGGAGGAATATGTGTAAATTGTATCCGCATGTGCCATGCCCAGTCGAGTAACATGAAAGGCTTCAAGATATGTATTAATCTGCAAATCTGCCGCAGCAGAGCAAAGAATATCAAGAAACTTCATGTCAAATCCAATCTACAGCATGTGCTAATAGACAGTATTTTTAAGCCAAACCTCTCCACACATGCTGCTTATACTTTTTATTTTATTTTTAGAGTAACTAAGCTGAAATTCTCTGCACAGCACTGTTGCTACACTGATTGATCGTCCAAAAGTCAGAGTGAGAATTCATGACATAGGATTTTGTACCGTGTGTTGTTAGTGCAGCAGGCTCCATTAAGGGTTCACAGCAGTCTTTATTCATCATTAAAGAGTAGAAAACAAGCTTTTGTTAAAAACAGAGTGTCCAGTTTTTCTCCCAAATCAGTATTTACTAGTAATAGTAGCCCTAATGGTTGGATGGCAATATAACAAGGAGCAACCAGAGAGACCTTTAAAAATATGAATCCATTTAATTGCTCGCAAACCCACCTGCAGTCTGTGTACTTGGCTCAAACACAATGCCAAATGTGCCACCAAGAAGACATTTCACATTACATTTTTCACCCATATTGGCGACTTTGTATTTTCCTCACATTTTGTCATCGCTGGCATAATAAACCAGGACCTGCGCCCGCCTAATGAGAGGAAAAACAGAATCTGAACCCAAAAGGATGCATTGTGTGAGGGTCTGGTTTTTTTTTCTCTGCACAGCCTAAAATGTTTCTTTTTTGTTTCTCATATGAGGAGCTCCTCTTTGCACAGAGGAGCTTTATTTTTTCCCCAGTCTGTCCTAATTAGTCGGAGGAGTACTGTAATGAATACTGCAACAGGCTGTGGGTAAGCCTGTAGTCCTCTGCAAACAAAGCAATTTAAAGTATGCATAAAATACCACATTGTTGTATATGGTTAATGTCCTGGTGGACCCTGAGGGACACTCATTTGGAATAATGCATTAAGATTCACTGTGTTGTGGCCTGCATATTTAGTAATTTTTCATATCAACATAAAAAATGGTTGGTCATATTTTCTCTCCATATCTTTCCTTCAGCATTGTTTTCTTCTTCTTTTTCTGCCTCTGATGTCGACCTCTTTTCTTTTGTGCTGCCATGTTTTTTATTATCATCAGAAAGACAAATGAGAAACAAGAGAGAAAGAAAGCCTTGGGGCTCGTGTCCTCACATCGTCACCGCTCCCTTTATCTCTCTCTCTCTCTCTCTCTCTCTCTCTGTCTCTCTCTCTCTCTCTTTCTCTCCACTCTCACCCCCTCCCCGTTCCCTATCCTCCATCTTTCCGTTTTCCTGAGTGACAGCTGGCAGCCAGTAGGGTACAGTGGGCATGCCAACCCAAGTGCAGATATTTGCCAACTGACCTGAGAAAATACACATTTGAACGTGACTGACTCATGTGTGCTGTAGCTCTGCGTCTCCCACAAAGCTCCATGGGCAGCATGGACTGTATTGTGCCATGCGTATGCTCGAGCTGCCCAAAAAAAAGAGCAGCAGTGGTCATTAAAAACGTGCAACAGTAGGTTCACGGCAGACCTGTAAATGGATCCATTGGGACAAGGTTCAAGGCGGAGACCATGCAGTCAGCTGCCATAAAAATCCACCTTGAACGCAGCAGTACGTGGAGAAGTATTGATTAGAAAATAACAATTACACGTGGATTGATTTTAAATTTAGGCAGACTTTTAGTTGGAGACGGATTAATGTTGACATCCTAAAATGAATTCCCTGTATGTTAAATGTCTGTATTTATTGCTTCTGGAAAGCTACTACCATTAGATTCTCTTTTGTTTTGACTGGTGTAATAATTAAACTCTGCTTTGTTGCTCATGTGGCCCTTTTTCCTCCCTTTTTCCACTCTCCTTCTCCCGCTCTTTTATATTCAGGAGCTTTATAGCTCACAGCAAAAGGAAGACATCTCCTGTAATGACTCTGCAATATGCAAACAGCACCTTTTATTATACAAACAGTGTGTGCTGTCCCACTCCCCCCTGTGCGAAAACACACACACACACACACACACACACACACACACACACACACACACACACACACACACACACACACACACACACACACACACACACACACACACACAGTGTATATATATACATACATATACATTTGCTTCACACTACATACAGCTCAGCTGCTGCTAAGTCTCGACTATCAGACATTCTGACTGGTAAATGGTGTTGAAAACAGGAGGAGCAGCCATTACCATCATATTATTGTTTCATAATTTTCACTGTTTTCTTCTATTTCAAGAATTCCCCAATGGTAGACAGCTTTCCTTTCTTTCGTTTCACCCTAAATGGAAAGTGACATTTGGGTCAGGTTCTCTGCTTGCTGTAGACTGAACAGCAGCACTGACAATCCAAGATCTGATTAGTGTTTTGTGGATGCTGGATTGCTGCATTTTACAACAATTTATGGAAGCGTAGAGGTCAGCGATCGCAACGAAAATTACAGTGCACAAGATTACATAAATCATGCACAGAGAGTAAAAGAAAAAAATGTATGGCATTTGAGGGTATTCATAAACAAGGAAACACACACACACACGCACAGTCAATATCTATGTGTAGATGAGTAATCTGGGATTATTCCAGTACAGAAGAGGAGCATGACCAGCACTTCATGCACTGCAAAAATACACGAAATGCATGAATAGAAAAAAGGAAAGACACAAAACACAAGGCTCAGACTTGAACCTTGAGGGATAAAGCAAGACAAGCCGTAATGAAAAATCAGGGATACAGAGATTTGTTGTTGTGCTTTGATGGGGGAGACAGACAGAGAGAAAGAACCTAACTCTGAGACAGAAACACCAGCAACAGTAATCTGCTGGGAACATGAAACAGTTCACAGACATTTCCGAATAACTCTGACGTGTACTGTATGTGAATGTTGGTATCGCTGTTAGAAGCGGTAAAGATGTTAACGTGCAGCATTCTAACACTGATTGCTACCATTACTACAATAATAGAGGCATTTGTATAATTATCATAACAAACAGAGCAGCCACCACATGGCCTTTACACTACACATGACATTTTGTGTCACTGTCTTTTGCTGGAAATCTGATGAACTGCTTTATGACATATACAGGGTGCCACCGATCATCACCAGTGATCGGGGGCACAGGACAGGAAGAGAGTGTTGCTCTTGCACTGGCAGAATAATTATCTCAGACATCCTCGAGTCACAGCGATTAATCTCTTAATCTATTAATTAATCTATTGTCAGGAAATTAACCTTTTCAAGTAAAAATGGCAAAAATTAACAAAGTTCCAGTTTTTTGGTCCTCTATGATAGACTGAATATCTTTGAGTTTTGCACTGATGGTCTGATAAAATAAGATATTTGAAGACATCTATGGTGTCAAAATTGTGATATGCTTTTTTCAAAATTAGCCAGCATTTCAAACCAAACAATCTTATTATTTGCAATAATAATAGATTAACTGATAGTGAAAATAATCGCTAGTTGCAGTGATCCCCTTCAGTAAAGGAACAGATAACACATTTTAATTAGCATTCTAGCTCAAAACATCACACACTATTAGAAGTTTTCACAGTGCACAGGCGTCACATTATTTTTAATCATAGTTTTCCTTCGTCTATTCTTATTTCTTCCTCTTTTTAGCCTCTCCATCCTTTCATGGTTATTTACAGAAAAAGAAACAAGAATGAGGGATGTTGTGTACCAGCAGTCTCTTTCACCAAAGTTCACAGCAACATTCAAGATGTGATTTGTAACAGGAGATCATTTCCTCTCCTGTTGATTTTGACATGTTTAACGAATCAAATAGAAGCCCATACTTGCTGCCTATGTGTAAATCAGTGAGAGGGTTGTAGGATTTAGAAATGTATCTGCTATTTGTACGTGACAATTATTTGTGAAACAGTTCTTTGTCACCATTTGCAATCTGCTTTTAAACGGCACCCACAAATAATTTCCATGAAACGGGCTCCAGAACCAGTGTGGTGCATTGTGAGCCTGTCAGCCTGGTGAGGCGGCTCCACCCTCTAGTCATTTAAGTCACACTTAGGTTTCAGTGGTCATTGGGACTCCTTTTTACGAGCCCACTGATCAATCAATCCTGTAATTCAATCCCCCGATCAATCATGTTTAAATGAATAATTCACAAACCATCACAGAAAGCTCAGGGAAATGGCTCACACACGCAGAGCCCTGCCCTTAAACTGCAAAGAGAGCTGAGTGAAGCAAGTCTAAAATAAAACTGGATAAAATACATCAAAGGAAAGTGCACATGTGTGTATCAAGGTGGCGTATTCACATATTACAGAAAATCTGTTTATGTGGTTAATACGAAAAGCTTCCAACGACTGATCAGCAGCCAGACTGATTTGCATACTGTTGTGATTTCACACTATGATCAATATGTGCAAAATGGAGAAATGGATGAGAAGCTGATTACAGTCGATCATAGTGTCTCAATTTTCTAAAGCGACACGAATTAATGTGTGCGGGACAGTTAAGAGTTCAGGGGTGTGCTGAGCAAGGAGTTTAAAGACGCTGACCATGTAATTCCAGTGTCCCCAGTTTGAGTGTGGTTGTAACTCAATAAAGTTTCACAGTTTTATTGTCACATGCACTGAGAACAAGTAGCTGCCCTCTCTGATAGCCATCCGTGGAATGAAAATACTAAGTTAAACAAGCAAGGGCAGCACAGGATAGTCAACAGAATGGTGGGGAGGAAATCACTTTAAAGTATAAAAATGACACAACTGTAAAGGTCTATTGCAGAGGCCACCTGTCCCACCCCTATCTGGATCCAGACCTGTAACTGATGAAATATTGAGGATTGTTAATTTTGTTCTATTTTAACGGGTGCAGCTTCTCCAGCTATTACGGTAAAAGCGGAGCCCTCTGGAACAGACCATTGCACACGGAAAAAAGAGTTAATATGTGTTGATATGTTTTGTTATAAAGTTATTAGATGTGAAATTAAGTTTATGGTTTAAGTTTAAGTTAAGCTTAAAAGTAAAAAGGGATTATTTTTTATTTTTCTAAAACTTAGTACTTTATTTTAGCTTTCTGTAATGCACTTAATTTTAAAATCTTTATGAGATATATTTAATTGAATTTTTTTAACTATTTAATTATTTATTTGAATCCCACAAGTTCATTGTAAATACTAATAAATTAATTCTACTTTATTTATTTTACAGTCTACAATCTACCCACTAGACAAAGATGCTGATGTAACTACAATGATACTTAAAGGTACTGAAAAATAACACAGATATTATGATGTTCTGGACCTTAACTTGAGAACATTTTCAATAATTGGACCTCAGTAAATCTTAATTGATTACCCCTGATCTATTGTGTTACAGTACTGTAAATCTGTTCTGTGCAGCAACAGTGTGTAACAGTAGTGTGTGTTTGAACATTTAGATGTATACTTTAGCAACACACACTTTAGCAATAAAACAAATATGCTCACTGGGGCAGCTGTAGTAAAGTCTCACAGTCAAACCTTCATAATCACCACTCTGCTCAAACCAATTAAGATGACACCATCATCATCATCATCCATCCATCATCATCGGCATCGCAGTCTCAGGAGAGCATTGATATCTTGTGATTGGGAGTTAGGTTTCAAAGCAGTGTCTATACTGTGGCTGTGAGGTCCAACCCGTGAGAGGCTGACTCTGCTGCAGACGTTACATGTGTAGGCGAAGACAACATGACTCATGATACATAATATACTGTATGTAATTGACATGTGTTAGGTTGTAGGTTGTTGGGACATTTCCACATGGTAAACATATTTGCCTGTAGGACTCATTAACCTCACAAATGATCACATGATATGAATATTCCTTCTCATGACTTAATTTGTCTTGTGATTTTTCAGCTCATTGTTTCATATTGGTGCTTCCCATTTAGTGCTTTGTCGGCGATAGTAATTGCTCTGGTAAAACAGCAAATGCATACATAATGTGACCGTTCAAACATTGTAGATGCACAAGACCAGAACATATAAGCAATCAGGGCCTGTTGCACCACCCACAGATAACAGCGACACATCAGCCGCTCGCAGTGTGGACGCCCTGTCAGGGTGCAATAACCACCAGCCCGCACAGAAGGGGCCCAGATGGACAGGTTTACTGTTTCTGATTTCCTTCCTTCCTCCTGCCACTGAGCAGTCCCCCTCTCTCTCTCTCTCTCTCTCTCTCCCTGCTTCACGCTTTGTGCTTTGTGAAATGAAGTGCGATGATCAATTGCGCTGAAAATTTCGCCGAAGGTTTAAAATGGAGTTCTGTGGCTGCGGTCTGCCTCCTGAATTTTTTAACTTTCCTGTGTGCAGAAAGAAAAATGGCTGCCCTTTATGGAACAGCCTCAAGCAGTTTGATTGTTAATACTGTAGGTGTTTAATATTACAGAAGAGTTGTTAAATATATAAACACATTACAGTATATTTCATAATATATGAGCTTTTAGAAAATTGCATCAAACCCTTTTTATACCAGGATCTGATTTCTCTCTTTTTTTTTTTTTGAGTAATGAAACCGGAGCTTTTGACCCCTTCTGGGAGTCCTTCATGTGTATTTTTACACTGTCACATTTCACAATCAGTCATATGGCTATGGATCACTTCCAGCACACACACTTTCTGAGAATAAAGGAATGAATTGCGAATATAAAAAAAATGCCAGGAAAACATAAAATTTCTTGACATTGAGGTTATTGGCTTTGTGACTAGCGAGTAGGTTTATGGCAGGGTGCTTTTCAAAGGCTAAAAGGAGACAAAGGAAGCTAATCTCACTTAGAACGGTAAAATCTGCTATATAGCTAATGAAGTATTATACTGTGGTCAATGAGGTATAGGCACTGCAGAGCCTACGCAGTGTGTACGTGTGTGTGTGTGTGTGTGTGTGTGTGTGTGTGTGTGTGTGTGTGTGTGTGTGTGTATGTACAGTATGTGTGTGTGCGTCATTGTACTTTGGTGTATGAGTGGGGGTTTGTTTGTCAGGAGGTTGTGGTGATAATGCTGGCATCAAGAAGTGAAGTCTTTCAAGGGAGAATGAGCATGTACATCAGAAGGAGTGGGAGAGAGAAAGAGGTGTAGATTTTCGTGGAGAAGAGCACAGTGAAGGAAATATAGAGACCCAAATAAGAAATAGAAAAGCAGTAGCCTACACATATTATAACAAGAATATTATCCTGTAACGATCAGAGTTTTTGTATAATGCAGGCAGCCATTGGTTCAACCTGTTCTTCCCACGTTGTCAAATACCGATGCTTTGTCATGCCCCCGGGCGTTTGATACTGATGCACAAGGCATCCTTTAGCATCCGTATAAGACTCACTAGGCATCCAAATTATTCCATTGCACACCCATCTCTCATTATTATTCATTTCCCAATGTGCAGTATCAGAGCAATTTCTGAAATTTAATCTATATAATGTATTTCAGTTGGAAGTATCTTTCGTGCCTGCACCAGCTGTTACAAATCACTGTTAAAAAATGATATTTTATAGTGTGACAACGCTGTAGTTAAGGTCTGGTTTAGGTACAAAAACCACTTGGTTCGGGTAAGGAATAAGATCATATGATGAATGATTACATGAAAGGTGGTTAGAGGTGAAGTGAGCAGTGTTCTCCTGCAATATGATCCATATCTACCCAACCTGCCACCTCTGAATAAGGACAATTTGTCACCTCATATAGATGTCATCAGTCTCATGGCATCCATTTCAGATGTTGTGATGTGGGAGTTCTATAGAGATCCTTTGGACTACCTTATGTTGAAAAATGATGCTAAGGGCTACCCAGTTCATTAAAAAGTGACATTAAGCGGCGTGACAAGGCATTTGTATATGATGGATTTGGAGTGACTACAGGGTTTTTTTTGTGTCTTTTAGCTCAATGTTTTGGTTTTCTGGCTCACAGCTTTTGGTGGTTTTGGTCCACCATCAACACTCATAGTTGTTTATAGCTTTAAAAACCCACTGTTTTCTACCGGTTTTCTAAGCGGTAGAAAATGGATGGATGGATGGATGGATGTTTTCTACCTGCTCAGCACCAAATAGCAAACAGACAAAGTTTGTCACTAACTGGTGAACACAGTGGAGCATTTAGCAGTAAAGACTTAAGATTTCCCTTAGGAGTTGGTGGAGAACAAAACATGGCAAAAAGGAGAGTGAATACTGGACTTGCTGTACATACATCAGGTCACACGATTCCAGATGTTGGTCCATATCTGCTTGATGTGTAAATAGATTAACTGTTGGTTAAGATTTCACCATATAATTTTTAAGGTGATAGATAGTGTTGTGTTCACAACCAACATCTACTGTCTCCATGTTTCAAGAGTCAAGTCATTTGATATTCATGCCATACAGAAATGAATGCAAACTAATTGTTGCCAAAATAAAATTGTAGAATGGGCATAGGAACATGTAGTAATCTTGTTAATAAAGTGAATGTTTATTTAGTTCTATAAAATATTGTCAGTGTGACGATGTTCAGATCCAAGTCAAGGTTGAGTTCCTCTGTACGCTGAGTCAAGGGCATGTAGTTGGAAAGATGACAACTATATTTTCCTCAGCAGGAGAGCAAATGTCATCAGTCCTGAAAATATGGCTGAGCAGCAGTGCTGTGGTCAGAGGTCACAGGAGATACTGTTTACCAGCAGTGTTTGGTTTTTTGGGTTTTTTTCAGCGACCTTATGTTGGTTGTATGGAAGCCAACAGGTTAAATGAATGGGACAAAAACCGCGTTATCTAACCAGGGGAAGACAGGGCAAAAATACAGAATCCTGGAGACTCAGTGAGACCCTGCTACTGAAACTGCTTGTGATTGGCGGTGTCCACTCAGTAGACTGTGCATGTACACGGATCACTTCAAGAACTCACTTGTACAGTGCAAAACCTACCATCCGAGCTGAAGAAACAAGAATCAAACCAAACCAAACCAAAACCAAAATAGCAGTTTAATTTTCATAATGTCAGATTGATATTTTGTCTGCATATGGGGCAAATTAAACTGCACATGAAACTGTTTGTTAGGGTTTTTGATTGTCTGGGTTCTCAGGGGCCACCTGAGGAAACCACAGAGTCTTTTCCCAGCAGTGATGGAGGGCACCCCCTGCCCTTCTCATTGCTGTCTTGGTTTCTGTTGCTCTCCATTTGTCAAGTCCTGTATCATTTTATGCTTGGCTCTCTTTTCCTATTACCTCATGTACAAACTGAATGGCAGCCCATGGGATATGTCAAGATGCAGGCCCATTAAATTATTAGACCTCGTTTATTATTAACTCTGTTGCATACACAACTGGCTACAACCTTTTAATATTCATGCAGCATGACTGTTCCCAACTGATGCTAACATGACCAAGTGGGATCCGATGAATGCAGTCACACACACACGTGCAGAATAAGACGAGCCTGTACACATTTTGACATGTAGCTTTTTTATTAATAATTACTGCTACTTCAGGCCAGCATATACTGTAGATGCACGTAGTATGGAGAGTAATGATGAATGCACAGAGAGAGAGAGAGAGAGATCTTTAGAAGGATAGAGTCGGTTGTTTTGTGCAGCAGCCTGGTCAGATTGACGTGGCTAGTTGGATCAGCTTGAGCTATTTCTGTACTTTTTTTGGTCCAAGCTTGCTGCAGGCAGGAGAGGCTGGAACACTGTCTGCCTGGCTGAGTGGTCGAGTGAGGGCAGCCATCACGCAAACGGGGAAGACTTTTTAGAAGGAACATTTTGGAAGGTGAAAGTGCTCACTGAACTGCACCTCCATTGAGCTGCAGGCCTCTGAACAACACGAACATGTGTTAAAGCTGCGAAAGCTGAAAATGGTCACAAAATGTAGTTTGGTCGGTGATAACATGGTCTGTTGCTCTCTCATGAGGCTGTAAATTTGTCATTAAACAGGACATCCAGATATGAGTCATCTAGGAGATTAGTCTTTGTTTTCTGCGTGCCCTCTGTCCCTCTCTATTCTTATCCAGCGTAATTTCCTTTCTGTCTCACACGTTTTTTTCCCCACCATGTTGACCTTGTCCCTTATTCCACCTTGTTCGATTGTGAGATATTCTACAATGTATGTGTGACCGTGTGGGTGTGTGTGACCGTGTGGGTGTGTGTGTGTGTGTGTGTGTGTGTGTGTGTGTGTGTGTGTGTGTGTGTGTGTGTGTGTGTGTGTGTGGGGACAACGAGGAAACATAGAGGAGGGAGAGAGAGAGAGCAGTGAAGTGTCCAGCACTTAAATTGCCTGTTTATTTCCAGTCATTGCATCAATTACACCGATACCGCTTACAAACGGGCGCACTTAGCATGTTAGCATGTGTGTGTGTGTGTGTGTGTGTGTGTGTGTGTTTGTGTGTGCGACGGGGTTGGAATACAGAAAGAATTAAGAATGATAGATATGGAAATGTTGGTGCTATAGTATGCATTTCCTGGCTTCACGTGTGTCATAAAAACACACACATGACGGCAGGAGAGAAGGAATTGTAACAGATTAAACTCAAACTGTATTCTGATTGTGAACCATTTGGCAATTAGGGAATTCATGCGTAACGATCATACACCTGAGTGTGGAGGGGGGGCTGCGTGGGTGTGTCGTAAGCATGTGTTACGTGGGGTCGGCCAGCGGCTGCCCTGAGATCAGGAACGTGTTCTTCTGCTCTCTAGGGAAGAGGGGCGTGTCCGTGACAGGCTGCAGTGATTAGTGGAGCTCAGCGGACAGAATTTATCAGACTCAGCCGAGGCCACGGACCATTTCGGCCTGCAACTCTGCAATTTGTCTCCCACTTCACGTCCTATAACAGCCTCAATGCAGCTCGCGTGTGCACATTTGTAAGATAGTACGATTGAGCCTCCTACTGTGAGGTATATAATATAAATATGAATGGTGGGTATGTGAATGGTGAAATGACATCATATCTTTGTGTTACAAAAGTCTTTTTTATTGCAGGGCGATGTATTGCTGTGCCTTTGATTGCTGCTTATTTGAGTTATTCTGTGACTTGAAATGCATCTTGCACTCAAAGGTTGTTAAGGGGGGGAAAAAAAGGCTTGTTAAGAGATTGATCTCTCCAGCTCGATGCTATGAAACAATCTGAAGTCGATGAATTGATTACTTAGTCGAGAGATCATGAATCAACAACAATTTTACCACTTTACCAAGCAACAATTCTAACATTTCAATGAGGACATGCTGCTTTTTCTTTGTCTAATATAATTGAAAACTGAGCATCTTTGAGTTTTGGACTGTTGAGTGGTCAAAACAAGCAATTTAAAAAACGCATGGGGGCATTTTTAACCATTAAAAAAATATTTTAAAGATGAAACGATGAATTGATGAATCAAAAAAATTGTGAGAGATTAATCGCTGATGAAAACAACCATTACGCTTATCACTGTTATGAAGCCATTAGGTTTCCTGAGTAGGAAATGTCAGAGTAAATCCATGTATTAGAAGAAACTAGTTTTAATCAGCCACTGAACAGCCAATCATACTGGCCCGGCTCATTACTGTCAAAAGCAGAGAGCATGAAAAACATAGATGACAGATTTAGTGGCCTGGCTCTATCCCACTGGGATGCATACACAGTTTTTATGGTAAGGAAACAATTCATCACAGGGTAATTCATCAGTGGATAACTTTTAATTAATGTTCCAACGTGCAGACCTTTTAAAATGGCAACCTCAGCTTGTGCCCTCCCTCCCTTTCTCCCCCTCTCTCTTTCTCGAGTGTCCACTCTGTTTGTTCCCCTCTCCAAACGTCCGCACACCTCTTCTTTTTCTACCTCAAAGTGTGGTTGGTGTGTTTACTCATCCACTTTCAACACTATCCCACTCTATTTTCACAGCTTCTCTTTCCTTCTCCACTCTATATTCCCTCCATGTTTACATTAGTTTCACTGGCAAGTCCTGGAGGCTCAGTCCCTGCCAATATTTGTGTTTTGGTGAATGCTGCCCCTTATTACCAGCGTTTTATCATCTTAACATCTCTTCAGACCAGCTCATTTATTTTCCGACATTAGTTTTTTTTTCTCGTTTTTCTCCCCTCTCCTGCCCTGAATTAGGAACATCAAGGCTGAGAATTAAAAGAAATGGCCGAGCATTGAGCGGAGTGGAAGGGGGAATGTATTGAAAAAGCTCAAAATGGAGCCGGCACAAGCAAATTGGATAGTCATGAGCACAGAAGCGGGCCTTGATGTAGAAAAGTACACATTACAGCGGGGGAAAAAAGAGAATCCGACAGATGGATTCTGAATGAAATTAAAGAGGACGAGAAGGAGAATGAGCTAGAGTAAATTGAGCATTACATACTGCATTACAGTGTCCCTTAATTAACCGTGTAAAAGCTTTCTTATTAGGACTGATGCACTCCCCAGTTAACGAGGGAAGAGAGAATGCTCTTTTAGTTGTCACTGAGATGGGCCTCAAAGGAAAAAGTCAAACAGCGAAGCACTGAATAGAAAGGAGCGACGAACAACTTGGGGACGATGATAAAAGAAAGGTCCGAGTTAACTGCTCATGTGAAATCATCTCACTCTTGTGTGTTCTGTCTCAATTATGTGTCATCTTTGTCATCCTAGTCCACACTGCTCCCCGCCACCTCCCTGTCAGTGAATAGACATTATGTGCAGCTGCGTTGAAAGTCTGATCACATCGCAGGGTATCTGTGTGTGAGAGTAGTGTGTGTGTGTGTGTGTGTGTGTGTGTGTGTGTGTGTGTGTATGTGTGTGAGTGTCAAATCATTTCAGCTTCAGGTTCTGCACCTTTACTGTCTATCACCATTTAATGGCAGTGAGATATAAACAATTCACAGCACAGACACGCATTTGAATCTTTTATTTATATCCAGATAGAAAAAGTAATTTAAGGATGAGCAGTAATAACAGAAGTAAAACAATGCCTGAGAGACATTTTATAGACATACACAAACATGCAAATACAAATTATAACTTGAACAAATTGTTGAACATTCTGTTAAATTAGCTTGTTTTCTGAATTAGGATTGTTTTAAACTATTTAATTCAGTACAAAGAGTCAGAGCAGCTGCAGGCCATAGCTCCAAAGCAGACTCCATAAAATCCCAAAATGTCATTTTTACATTTCTGTTCATGCACAGATTAAATAAACATGATACATGATGTAAATAAGACGGCTTAAGACGTGTTTCTGAAGGTATTTTTAAACTTTGGATAGAGCAAGGCTAGCTGGTTCCCTTTGCTTCCAGTCTTTATGCTAAGCTAAGCTAAACACTCCAGCTTCATACTTGAAGTGGCTGTAATCGATATTTGGAGGCGTCGCTCGTAGTAATGGACTTACAGAGAATCATCAACAACTCTGCAGCTCCTCTCGACTTTACAGAGTTTTATAGTGAGTCTAAGTTCATTATTTAGCTGTCTCACTGTTACTTTAAGCTCAAGCTAGGTTTATATTGATGCAATGTCCCTGGTGCAAGGGTGCTTGTGCCATCGGTGCATCTTTTCCATCAAGTGCTTCTCAAGTTGTCATAGCGCTTGATCATACAGCTCTAAATGAAGTGCATTTCCTTGTCAATAGCATGCATCGGCCTCATAATGCAGCTATATTCCCCATTAAGACATCTCTTCATGTGAGGGACGGACAGACCATCTCCTCTTGGTTCACCTTTGTAGTTTTAATAGCTATAAGCAGATAAAGTCTTCCTCCAGGGCAATGGTTGCAGCTCTGTTGGAGAATGATATACTTCAGGTAACACTTGCTGAGCTCCTGCTTATTCACAGAATACTTTGTTTGTACGCCCCCTGGCATTTCGGAGAATAGTGGAACGGACGACGTGTCGAGCATGCCACTGTGCATGCCGGAAGCTTGCACACCATTTGTGGAGGCCTGCGCCACAGTGTCTTATATATGTATGAATAAGGCTTCAGACTACAGGAGTTTTGTTACTTTACTCTTTTAGTTTACTCTCAGTGCTCTCAGAACATCATTTTTGGCCACAGCAGGCAGCTGTTTCCAGAGAAAAAGCTCTAAAAATGTACATTGCACCTGTTCAGCACCAAATAGCTAACAGACACAGTTAGTGCCTATCTGTGAACATAGTGGAACATTTAGCAGCTGAACAACCAGATATTTCCCTCAGGGGTTGTTAGAGATTAAAAAAAGAGGCTAAAGGAGAGTTGATATCAGACTTACATTCATCAGGTAGACAGAAAGCTAACTCTTGATAAATGATAATGTTGCTCTGTAACAGCTGGATGTGTAAATAAGCAACTGTTTGCTAACACATTCGTCAGATTAATTTAAAAGGTAACTTGTTTCTGCTGCCCCTGAATGACCAACAATGTGTTCATGGAGGTTTAAGCAACAAAATAATTATATATTTTGCACTGCACCTATATTGTTGTTGGCCTATAATGTTAATACAGGAGATTTGTCCAACAATACACATTTTCTGCTCAAAACTAGCTACAGTATGTGTCTTTTGGGACTTGGAAGGTCAGTTAATCTGAATTCTGTAACTCCTCCTCAACTCAACCACTGACCTGCTCTTTTCCACTAAGAATGTAATGACTTTTGTCAGTCAGACAGTTGAGTAGCTAATACTTAAATATTTTTTAGAGAGAACAGCTGCTAACTAGTAACATCATCGGTCCAAACGCAGCATGAGTTTCCTGATAACATTGACATATTTAGAGATGCGGTATCAAATGTGCATATGTGGTTGAGTAACAGCCTACATTAACTTAACTATAACAAACAGCACGGCCACTGGCAACTATGTACTGGCACTTCCCAAACACACACACAGACATATTGGAAGAGCCCAGCTACAGCCCAGGTCCACACACACCAACCCAGTCTAATGGCAGTTTGTGAAATTGAATGTACATATTTATGTACATGGACACACATTTTCCATTTTTTTCCACAACACTCTGACTTTCAAACTAATGTATCGGAAGTATCTATTTTTTGTGTTAGTCGATACTGGGAGCTCAGAAGCTGTGTGGTTTTTACTCATTTCATTTTTAAAACTATAACCATAGTTAACCTAGATTAAGATTAAGATTTTACCCTTGTTTTTATTTCTTTATTTCAATTGTATCAGTAGCCTACAGTCAATGGTCTGATCAGTCCAGTGGGCTTAACAATATAATAGTTTAATGTTAAGGCCATCATTAATTATTTCTCCTTCGATTCTGTGTTTTTTTAATCAGATTATGATAGCAGTAGGCTAAGGAAGGGCATTGTGATGTGGGTGGATGTGGCACGTTCGACTACTGTTTTTAGTTGTCTGACATCGATGGGCTTCACTCCATTTCAAATTGCTGCCGGGCAGCTGCAACCCAAATCCAAACATCATGTTAAGAAAAAGCATTTCATAGCCTGAGATTGTAAAATAGGAAGTTGCTCATTCAATTTTATATTTCCAAGAATATGTGGCAGAGGATATTTAATATGAAATCATCTTTCTTTCTCATCTTTCTTTATATTTCTGATTCCTCATTTAATCCCTGCACTTGTCACTTTCATATATTTCATCAAACTGGACTTTAGACTGTGTATTGCATTCAAACTCCACTGTTACATAATTTATTTATGCACATGTCACATTTAATTTTTGCTCCCATATTTCCTCTGTACAGTCAATAGCTTAAGTTTTATATCCTATTTCAAAACTATTACTATTCCATTCAGTAAATAGATTTTAAAAATTCAATTTAACTTCAATATTACTTAGTTTATTTCATTATTATTTACATTAACTTACTTTTGTCTGTTTTCATTTTTCTGTGTTGTACTTTTTTGGAACAAATGCCAAGATGCATTCTTTGTATGTCTGCATAAAACAGCTAATAAAACAGATACTGAATAGAGTCTTCATGCTGACAAAAAAATTCCAAAACGAAGAATCATAAAGACACAATATGCAGCCTATGCATGTCAGTATTTGACAATGTGGGAATGAGAATAGGTTGGTCTTTTCAACCGTAACCCAAACACTTCAGGCATTCTTTCAAGCCTGTAATAATGCCTTTGATTGCCAGCAGTGACTCATTTTGGTCCCTATTACCACTAAAAAAGCAAAACAAACCTATACACAAAAAGCTTTATTTGATATATTGGGATGACCTTAATATTATCTTATTGTATTGTTGAGTTATGATGAACACTTAAAGATAATAAAAGAAAATACTTCCGCATGGGCCCTCCAGTTCGCCCATTGGGCTGATGCAGACCACTGACTGTAGGCTACTAAGACATTTTGCATTTTAATTTTTTTAAATACAAGGTAAAAAAATCTTATGATTAAATGTTGAGAAATGTAGTGGTTCTACAATAATACAAAAATAAAATATATAATTTCAACTGTAATAATTTAGTTTAGTAGAGTGTTACAAGAAAAAATGGAAAATTTGTGTCCATGTACACGAGTCTATAGATTAAATTTCAGGACTATTTCACAAACTGCACAGGGGAATAAATGTACTTCTGGTGACTGTCAAAGCTCTGCCTGCCTCCATGTTTTTAGTGGAGACAGTGCATATGGTATATTACCACTCTCTATTACAGTAATGGAAAACAAGCACATTGTAGTGCATTTTGAAGTGTAGTTTGACAGCTGTCTTGTTGCAGTTACGTTCAGGTTGCTCAGCCAGATCGCATCTGCAGTGTTCCAGATGACAGACAAAGAGTGTTTTCTCATGCGACTGGGTCTGAGTCAGCACTTTTTACACACAGCAAATCTGCAATAGCGGCTCTAGCAGTCGGTGGTCTAAGATCAGACTAAACGTCGGTCTGGGCAGGAGCGACTGTGCTGATGTCATAGTGATTGACAGCTCCCGTTAAGGGTAGGATTTCTGAGAGCAGAACAGCAGCTCAGTCTTATCAAGGTCAATCAGGAGGTGTTTTGGCAGGAATCCAATTGGAGGTTTCAGCTAGAAAATTGGAGGTATGCAACCCAACCTGAGTGTCAAAGCGGGTGAATCAAAAGGTCAGCTTAAGTGTCATAGCAATGATGGGAAAACGTATGGGATGTGGTGACAGAGCTAAGGGGTTTAGGTATAGAGAAAGAGGATGGTTTGTCCCTTTTGGATAGGAAACATTGGACTCGTCACGATACGTGTAACACAATGTTTTCTAAAAGCACTGAGCGGTGGCTGAGTTCACAGGCAGCGACTCTTTAAACAATAACTCACACTTTCAATCAGCTCTTTTTGTTAAAAAGCTTTGCAGTCACCAAAAAGACAGACCTGTCCCCTGAACAATAACGTCTAATTTCGACAAAATAACCTACACTTTAGGAGAGAGCAATGAAATAAATTAAGCTGTGATGTATGTCTGGCTGCACAATCTCTGCATCTATCTCTTCCTACAATATGCCACTGTGTTTACTTAGTAGCAATAAATTAAAGGTGTTCTTGTCTTGTTCATGTTACGGTCTGTGAGTTATAGTTCGATGAGTTATGACAGTTGTTTGGGTAATAAAACCGCCGCTGTCTTCGTTTGTGTTTTTTTTTCTTTTGCTGTTTTAGGCGTGTGAAGTTGCTCTTTTCTCTGACAGATATTCTAAGTTAAACATGTACCACCAAACCAGAGTCACTCTCTTGATTTGATTCAGTGTGCCGCGCTGACACCTGATTGTTTAATCATAACTCAACCGTGTACCTGATGGTGTACTGGAATTAAATCATAGACGACACAACAACACATTTTGGCAACTGCTGCATTTGTTTCAGTTCCAATTCGGTGGCGGGATTACATTTCTAACTCAAAGTACACACACCTCATGTCTGTTTATTTATCAGTTTTTTTTCCAGACAGCTTGTTCTTCAGTATTGGATCTTTTTTGTTTTTTATTTTGAGCTCATGATGTTACATTTTTGGTATTTCAGAGAGGTATAACTAACAGACTGAGAGCATTATATTTCTACTCAAAGCTTGTGTCAGAGATCAACGCCGTAAGTTATAATTCAGCTGATATATAAAAATATCTCAAAAGTTAACACTTGTATTTTGAGCCAAGATTTTTACAAAACGCGGCATAAAAAGACAACTTGACCTTGTTATTTTCACGATGCTGGAAAAGATTTCTGTAGAGCTCACTGAAGGCGGCATCAAAAATGGAAGAAGTACAAATGTCGAAGGAGGAATATTCTATATTTTTAGGTGTCTTATCTGATGAGGTTTGAGTTTCTTGACATGAGAAATAACTGACTCGAAGGAAGATGGCGTGCTCTCTCGTGTTACAAAACAGTTGATGTTGTAGAAAAAAACACTTGATCAGCATCCGTATGAAGGAAAGGCGCTGATATCAGGGAGGAAGGGGCTGCTTGCAGAGTTTCAGGGCCTCACCTGGAAAAGCAAGGGAGGTGGTTTTAGAGTTGGCTGCTGCAGATGTCATGGACCAAGTTCTTTTCCAAGTATATGACAAAATCCTCAAATAGGAGGTGTGAGGTTAAAGTCAAAAACTTGGTGTAAGGCTGCTTCGGTGGAAACTTTCAACATAGTTTAGCTCTGATTGATACCATTCTTCAAACTGATTCTTTGAACTTCATCTAACAACTTCATGATTGTCATGGCGACGCAATCATCGACTGAGTGGAAAGGTGTGATGGGATGGAAAATCAAAGGAAAAGTAATGTGCTTCTGAAGTTTGCTGACTTTATATTCTTGTAATTGGTGTTAAAAAAAATACTTAAACAACAAGTACGGTCAAGTTTTTTTTTAAAGTGTTTTTGATGAAATGGATTCACGGTCATTACAAACTCACATTTGATTTATTTGAAATTAATGAATTGACAGTGTGGTAAATGAAGAATAAATCACATCATCCTGCAAACAAGACTAGATTAAGAAAAGTAACACAAATAGAAAGTGAAATACTACATATGAGAAAACAGTAGAAAAACATGACAGGCAGAAAGATCTGTAATGGCATTACAGTTTCATCAGAAAATGTGACATCTTGATTGACATTGATGGTCAGCTGTGATCCCTGTATGATTTTTCTGTCATCTCTTTCTCCACAGAGAGTTGATCTGAAACCAGCGGTGTCATCTAATCGACTTCGACTCTGAAAATTAAAAAACGCGGAAGACCCAGTTGCTCCTGATAAAAGTGGGAGGACGCCCCAACGCAACACCTCCTGCATCCGAGTTTATGGGCTGCGTGTCCACAAGAGCCGAAGAAGATACAGCTGGCAGACTTTGAAGGAATCGTGTCGGGAAGAAGAAGAAGAGTGCAAATGGTGCTGCAGCACCTCCTTCCCTGGCAGCCCCACTTCAAAAAGTAAGCTTAATGTTAGTTTGATTTCACTTATTCTCTATTTACACAATGGATTGGTGTGCTTGAACAGTTTATACCTTTTGTGATGTGTATTACTACATAATCCCAGCATTTTCCTCTGCATTTAAATGTGTCACTGACTGATGCACTCCTGCACAGTACATGTGCTGTGTGTGCTTTATGCTACTTAAACTCCCGCCCCAGTTTGTGCCTCTCATGTATCACTATCACATTTGCATCACAGTGGTAAGCATGCGTTTCTCTTTCCAGTAATATTTTTAGACTTTATGTTGTTTGTGTTTTACAAAAAAAATGAAGGGCCATGTGTCATTTCTGGCTACCTGGATTGTAAATATAATAGTTGCAACTGGGGGAATTGATTAAAATATGTTTTTATCCTGCAGCAGACATAACATTTTTTTTATCCAGATGGCCAGAAGATTCTTTGAGGAGTCTGAAAAGATGTCCTCAAAACAGCGGCAAGCGTTGTTAAACGACCTTCTGGGTTTTTCAAAGATGGTGTGCTACTTATTTTTCAGAGATGTGAATGCTTAGCAACGTTGCCCAAAAATAATCAGAGGCACAAACTGGAGCTATTTTATCTCCATTTAATGTGAATTTAACTCAATGACCTTTGTACTGGGATAGAAATGTGAAAAGAAACAGCCTACAACAGACCCTCGTCTATGAAATGTAAAAAATACAATATATTGTAATTACTGCTTGAAAGTAACAAAACTCTCTGTGCTTGTGATTTTTATCATCCTATTCATATTTTATGGGTAAAAAAAAAAAAATACATTCTTGCTCAGTGAGAAAGTGAAAGCGAAGAAAAAACACCTTAACTTTAACACCATAGCAAAAATAACCCAAGCCAGAGAAGAACCTTGACTCTTCTTGTGACTCAAACGGTGGCAGTAATTAAATAAGAGATAAATGAAGACATTAAACAAACTAACACTTGTCACTGGTTAAATGGTGAACACTTTAGCTTGATTACCGCTCCTCATTTTCTCCTTTTGGGCAGGAAGCAATCAGTAAAGGTTGCACTAAAAGCCAGCACCCATTAACATAATATACCAACTCGCTGCTATCAGTCAATGCTTTGATGTGGACTGTATCACCACCACGACTGCCTCAATTTGCTTCACAATTCCAAAGCGTGTTGGTTCACAAGGGCGGGATTTGACTTTTTTTATTCTGTCAGTCGAAGATTCAGTAATGCTTTGCTGGTATCCAAACATAAGACATGATTCTGTACTATGTAATAATAATAATAATTTAATATGTCATATCATAGATTTATCTTCTAAATCAGGAAAAAAAAAATTACAATATGTTCTCTATTTTGAACCCAGTCTGACTGGATTTTCAGGGGTGAAAGTGAGGTCACTGTGTGGTTTCATAAGTGAGTCAAGAGTGTGGAAAAACGGTGTGAGGCGTAGAAGGATTGGAGGCAACTTTTGCTTAAGATCCAAACACTCCTACAGCTGATATGTCATGCAGGAGAAACCCACACACACTGGGAAGTCAAGTGTACACTGCACAGGATCTTTTCTGAGCCCCGGAGGCGGCCTGTATGTATTTATCCACTTTTATCTCGTGTATGGTGAAAGATAAACGTATACAGCTCTAAGTGCGACGACGCAGTGCCAAGATAATATTTACTTCATTATTAACATAAGCCTGCATGCATAAACTAGCGCTTTTTAAACCACAACTGTAATTCCGTCACACAAGGAGAGCTTTCCTCAAATGTACTTATATTAGATTTATTAAATAGCTCTGTAATTAATTTTCTAAGATGCATTTCTGCTGTAATTTTCCTTTGAATGAGGTTTTAGGAGTGGTATTTGCCAACATTTATTATTTTAATCATTCAAAGGAATAGAAAGTGTTTGTTTTTCTTTTAGATTTCTGTTTGGAAGATATAAATATTGTTTAAAGTGGGATTTAAGTAAAGGCTGCATTAAGACAGTCACACAAAGAGAAGAGGGATGCTGCTGAAGCTCTGGTTAAAAAAGTAGAGGCAATTATGATATTCACATCAACATGTTTGACAGTCGTAAATGAAACACAAACAAGTGACAGGTAAGATGAAAGTGGAAGGCAGACATGGCTGTAAAGGGGGAGCGTGATGATGAAGCAGAAACAGTTTGTGAATATATGTGAGAAACTGAGAAACTGGGTCTCCGTCAGCCCCCTCATTGCTCCCACAAGCCACATCCGTACACCAGTAGAGAAACTGAGACACGGAAAGCGTGGAGAAAAATATGCTGAAACACTGAACTGATTTTATTAAATCATTGTGGATTGAAAGTGAGTCCTCAGGTGTTCAGGCTGTGTGAATGAACATGTTTTCATTCTGGAAAGTACAATATAGGAGTTGATGTGTAAATTGTGAATTGAAGGTCATAGAAGAGAGTAGAAGTGGATCAAAGTCAGTGACAGGGAGATGAGTAATACTGTAGATTGGGAGCAACAGGCTGGAATCACGCAACCGACATGTGATGGAAACTGGTCTTTACTGCACATCCTCTTCTGGTATTATTGAAGTATGATCAGGTTACTTACTATATTGGTGGATTTTTGGATTAGGAGTTTAATTTTGCTTTAGAGCTGCAACAATTAATTCAGTAGTTGAGCAACTGAAAATTAATCTGCAACCAAAAATCTGAGACTAAATGCTAAAATTCTTTCTTAAAGGGGATTTTCCAGTTTCTCTATGATAGCAAACTGTTTATCTGTGGCTTGTGGATTGTTGGTCGGGACAAAATACGACATTTTAGATTACATCTTTCTTTTCCACGTATTATGAATCAAACAATTAAAATAATTGACTGAAAAGCTGCAATTTACCGAGGCTTTCTTCAACTTCATTGACATCACCATCAACAGTCTGTATCAGCATCAGAAACTTGAAAGGGAAACACCATCCATCGATCCCTGTTTTCTTTGGTCCAGATGTATAGTTACATTGCGATTATAATGCCAACACTGTGACAGCTGCCTGCAGAAACTGAAGTGAGAGAATAAATACAAACCAAATAACACTGTGTGGGTTCCTCAAATGGAAAAAATGCAAAGAATGTTAACCCTTTGTTTCTATTTTCATTCAGATACAGAAAACAGAAAACTTGAACTTCTAGTTACCTCCGAGTTACATTCAATAAAACTGAATAAATAAAAGCATGAAAGGTGATGCAGTGATCTTTAATAGTTGCAGTGCAGCTATGAATCGACCTGCAGCTGCATCAGGTGTGTTAGCACCAATGAATAGAACCGTTTAGAATCAAAAGCACATTTCCCACATCATTTTAGCTCCGTTTCTGTTTAGAAGTGTGTTCAGTTGTTCATAGCTCCAATATGGCTGCCAGACATAACCTGACAGCCCTGTAAAGGTGTGAGGGATACAGAGAGGTTTTCACCAATATTGTCTTATCTTTTTCATCTTCGCTCCTCTGGTGTGGAGGTAAATTTTCACCCTGAAAGCACAATGCTGTCTTGTGACTCAGCTGCCTGCCACCCACAGCCTTATATTTGTATTAAAACTTGTCAGGGTTGAATTCAAATTCAACCAATTAAGCTAACCAACCTCCCTCTCTTATTTCTTCACAAAAAAAAAAATCCAATCAGAATCCTAGCTGAAGCGTGAAAACCACAGCCTTGACTTAAACGCTGGAGATAAATTTGCCTTTATAAGGCTGGTTTAAAATGATCAAGTTTGTTTTCTCAAAACGAAGAGTCCGTCCTTGAGAATAAACAATTTTCTTTATTTTATGTAAGGCCAACATGACTGGAAAGAAACAGCAACATGAAAAGCAATGCAAAATGATTTTAGAAGCCAGTGAGGCCGTGATCAAACACTGAAATATGACCACTGACACATCTAAAGTTTATTTGCCAGCCAGTCTGCCAAGCCTGCGCTGTCTCACTGTATCATCCACCCATGTGTCAGAACAGCAGATCTCCCAATAAATATCAAGATCTTTATTTTACATTGGATTATAGATCAAATCCATGAGCATTTAAGTCAGCTTTTTAGCTTTAATTAGCAAAAAAGCCAGGTAATGCTTGGTTAAGAATATTACATTCTTTTCTGGCTTAAAAATAGGTTTAAAATTGAAACTGTTTGTCTGACGAATTATTAAACAAAACATATTTTTGTAAAAGTATCCAGCGCAGTTTTGTGAAAATGACTGATTATTTTCTATAAAGCCCATGAGAAACCTGCTGGATTACACTATTGATCACAGTTAGCATTCGGTACATTTTGAACATAACCCTCCCAAAACCCTGCCAGCATCATGTAAGATTTGCTTTTACCCTTGAACACAATGCGGGAGCATATTGCTGCAAAGGAGCTGCGGTCCTTTTGTTAATGCTGAAAGGATTTACCTGTAATCTGGCTGTCTCTAGGAAGAAACGTAGAGCCAAAAGAATTCAGGGGCCGCGGCAGTCTCGGTTTGAGAGGACGGGGGAATTAGACTGGTGGAACGACCGAGCATATTATAGCGCTGTAAAGGTAGAACATGTTATAGTGCTGTAGAGCTATATGTCAACTCACTTTCAGGGCCCTGTGAGCTGCATACCCACCAGCAAACAAAAGCCTCTAAAATGAAGGCACATTCCCAGCTGTGAATTATGTGAAGCACGTTGTAGATGCTGTACGATCTCTATTCCTTTGCTCCAGCATAATTTCTAAGTAATATCTGCAGCATTGCACAATATGAACAATGGATTTGTACATCGGACATTCATTTGCACTGTGCTCCCTAACTGATTGTGTTCATTATACATTTCTTATTTATGTCATGATTGGACAAAAACATGCAGAGTCTCTAAAAATGATTGAGATGAAGCTGACCATGTGCATTACATACTTTTGCCTCTAGATCCATTTTTGCACATATGATGTGTAACTTATTTGATACTGAATTTAATCTTTGGTTTGTTTATACATGCGATTGAAGAATGTAAGCTTTTGGTGTGTTTTTAAATAAATAATATAATCTATCATAACACAACAGAAAATGCAGGCCTTATTTATTTGAGTGTAAATATCCACTCTATGACAAACATTTTCATCCAGAAACACAAATCTTCATATATGTCACATACGCGGGGTCTTTGTGTCAGCTGAGATGAGAAACTACTGAGTGCAAATCCAATCAGTCCTTCATGCCAGGAAATGGGTGCATAAAGCAAGAAAAAAAAAAAAAAAAAACCTGATACTTATTTAGCCTTTGACATGTTATTCATTCTGTCTCCATATCATATTCACGTGGTGCGTTTTCAAAGAAGAGAAGATGATAAAAGATTTAAAAGGATTGTAACGCATCGGCAAACAAATAATTCATAATTTATTGTGAAAAAAATAACAAGGACTCATTTTGTTTGGTGGCTTTATTCACGACACTTGAGCATCATCAGTTTATTTTACATAAAATTGACATTGAATATCTTGATGTCGCAGACACAAATGGTGGATGGCAAAATATTTCCATATTTTTTATGCTGTGGTGCACATTTGTGCTTTCTTCAGGGATTAAAGTCAGTTTTTTATCTCCATGTTTTGATAGCTTGAAGATTATAATATATTATTGGAAAAACAGTGTCTCTCAGCCTCAGTATTACAAGAAATATTATACACACACACCAAAATGAAAACCCGCCGCTCCTCTGTGGCTCTAACAACCTCTACGATTAACCAAAATGAATAGGCCATGCTTCTCTGGCCTTGTGTACTTCTCTGTCTCAGACCCCCGATTTATTCCTGTCATCACCATAGCCATCATGTTTTCCGTCATCCTTTTCTCATGTCCAATCTCTAAATCTAAAATACGACCCATAGACATGGCATGTAAGATAAGCTTTGGGCCACTATTATCTTTTCTCTGCCATCAGTAAAGTGGATCTCCTGATACATCAGCAGCCCCTTCGGTCATCCTAAATCCGGTTTTCCAGATTTCCCAGCACTATCCCTCTGTGGGGGTCTTAATGCGGAGATGGGATTCAAAGGTCTTGCTCAAAGCTGCTTTCTGCCACTCTCTCCATCTCACAGTTTTTTTATTTATTTTTTTATGTAAATCGATCCAGTCCTGGGTTCCAGTATCAGATTGGGGGTTGTTGTGTGTGTATACTCTACTCTGCCTGAGGCGGCTGGCTGTCTGGCTAACACATTACCCCACATCCATGCTTTGCTCCCCACATACAGATAACTGAAATGTAGACTCCCACCATATAGATTGTGCACATATGGGTTAATGTTTAATGCAATTCGATCACGCACGAATAAACAAACACACAATGCTTTCGGACCAGAAACATTCACGTAAACAAACACAAAGGGCTGTCACGTGCTGTTCGTGCTTTTCTATTATTCTCTAATATAGGAGGCAAAATGAGTAACCGTGATACAAAAACCCCCTGAAATGTCTGTCTGCCATAGCGCTCGCTTAATCCAGAGAATCACAGCTCAATATGCTCTATTAATCCCTGTGGCTCTGTGCACCATTTCAATCTCACACCACATCTATCTTGTTTTTAAAGAGCTGACCCAAATACTCCAGCATTCAAGAGACTCACTGCCGAAGCTCCTGGGATTCAAAAGTCATCCATTCTTTAGCACCGCTCAGCCTCACACGCACACATACACATGCACACACACGCTGAAACATTTACAATACAATATAGGGTCCAGCCTTCTTGGCCATGAAATGAATTCTTATCAAACTTCTTAAAGTGTCTTAACAGTTTCAGCTTTTAAAGTTTTCAGAAATCATTTTATTCTCCACTTAAAGTGCACTGACACCAATACACTGCGGATTGAAGTGGAAATAGGCACAAAAATCGATTAGCGGCCGTTGTTTAATTCATCAGGGAATATGTCGTGGAGCAGCACGCAAATGTTACACTTGCTGAAGAATAGGGAGTTTGAGAGTTAAAGGGAAACTTTGCCAATTTTCAGCTAGCATTGAATCATTACAGTGTGGGTAGTATATGCAAATGAATAATGTTTAGCTTCCTTCTGTGTTGCCTGCATCCAGACCTCCCTGCTCATTTGCTGGCAAAAGTCCACTGGGTGATGCAAAACGTGTCATCCAGCGGACTTTGGAGATTTGCATTACACCACAAACTACATTTCTACATTTTCAGTAGAGGTGCCTTCTAGGACAGTAAAGTCTGGGTCTCACACAACACTTCTAAATACTAAATATTGTAAAATATCAGTATATTTGAAAGAAAACTAGTTTCATGATACAGTATGTTTGCATTGATCCACATACGTAACTAATGCCAGCATTCTGATACTTGCACATTTTTACGATATATCCAGAATCTTTGAGGAAAAACATTTTATAAGTGAAAATACGTCTCAGCAAGGAGATATAATAGCTGTTTGTCTCTGCTAACTTTGTCTCTGCTGGATGTAAACATACCGTCTGTAGAGTCAGTCAATCTGATTGGATGAGACACAAGCATTGTGGTTGGTGTAGGATTTGCCTGTAAGAGTAGGATGGAGAATCTACAGCCTTTTACTCGTTTTCTTTAGTCATAGGGCACCAATTTCAAAAATAATTGCACTTTTCTACCACATAGGTGACCTAGTTTGAAGGAATCATTATATTCACAGTGGTGAAGTTTCCCTTTAAAAGATTATTTGACAGATGGTGACACAAATACAAGATCTAAAACAAGAATAGACTTGCAAAAAATGAATGACACAGTATTTCTGGTCACAATGACATTATTATGCTTTTTTTGTTGTTGATAACATTCTAAAATGTAAAGACTGATATCAGATGTAGAAATACTGTATATTAATCATACAAGATGATGGGGAATAGATGATTTCTGTATGAACAATATCTGAATAATATAGAAAAAAGGAACATAGAATACCAACAATGAATACAGATGTGTTATTATTCTATACTGAAGGTAGCTGAACTAGAGGAAAGTTTGTCTTGAACTTCATTTTATTCTTAAATGATCATTCCTCCCACTTTTAAAAATGCCATTTTTCTCAATGTTGCTGTGTAGGACTGAGCAGAGCAGAGCAGAGCACCATCAGTGAGGTTAAAATCAAGTGACACATTCTGCTGCAGCCAAAATATAAATTGCTTTCAGCCAGTCTGGATTTCTGTCATCCATTTTCCTATATATTATCCCGTGTTGCCTGGAAAAAATTGTTTTCTGAATGTTTCATCTCCTCCAATGCTTCTCTGTTTAATTCTGATTGAGGACTTTACAGATTCCCATAGTCTACACAAACATTTCGGTGGAAGTAACCTAATGGAGAATGAGTGCTTATCCTCCTTTCGTATGAAGAATTTACAAAACATTTGGATCGACAAATGATAGACAGTAATTACTTTCCTATTAAATTATCCCTGACCGACCATGTTTAAACAACTGATGGAGTGTTTGCTGTTTTTTCAAACGGCGATTCATTACAAATTGAAAATTAAAATGAATGTTGACAAAGTTGATTCTCTAATTTGAAATATTTTGGTAATGAATAAGCACTTACAGTACAGATGAATGTTTGCAAATATATTTTCAACGAAATCAACTCCCAGCAGAGTTGCCATTTGTTTGGTTAATTATCATGCTGTCTAACTTAACAGTCCTGGGAATCCTGTAATGCGCGTGAGAGCCGACTGGCTCTGGCAGATCACCTCGAATTTGTGTGGAAATCAATACTACAGCCTGAGTATGTCTGCTGCTGTGTGGGCCTTAACTGTTTGACTAATGGTCCTGGTTATTGAAGACTGCAATAGGCTCAAGTTGTCACTGAAGGAGTGTTGCAATTTACCAGTTTCCAAATCTCTGTAGTCATGACTGTACTTACTGTTATGACATCTCCCACTTAATCAGTAACAACAACAAATGACGATGCCAATCAACGTCTGAGGACAGCTTATGTAAGACTTCCGTATTACATTTATGGTGGCTGAAAAAGTTTAATTAGTTATCACATCATCTATATTCAGCTGTGGATGATATCACTGTCCTTTATTAATTCTATACAACTAAATTAAGAAGGTATGAATTGCGGAGAAGTTTTAATGAAGTTTTAAAGTGTCCATTGCCATCCTGACTGCTTAATTAGAATTTAGCTCTTGAACATGCTGTTCCTTCTTGAAAAGTATCTTCAATTCTGTCTGGCTAATGCAGCCATCTGCTGGCAACTCCTTGTGGAGTTATGAAGGCTCTCAAGATCTCTTAAATAATTTAGAAGTTGAGAGTTTTCTCAAGACTTCATATTTATGCAGGCTTAATTCTAAATGTAGCATTGCTTTTGTCAGTCCCAGAGTTGCTTTTCCTAAGACTAATTGTTTACTCCGCTTTGAACATTCAGTACAGTACACACCAAAGATTAGTTTTATGACTGTCTGTAATGTTGGATTACTGTGTAATTATTTGCAGTTATTTTGGTGCTCTTTTTGGCTGCTAATTGATGACAGAATTTTGCGAAAGGCTCAAGATTCAAGATGACTTTATTTGTCTCTGGGGAAATTTGTCTTGGACATAAAGTCTGCCACATAAAAATTACATACAATTACAGTGCAGTAAGAGACATAAAGTGCATAGCACAGATAAGTGCAGACATGAAGTGCACTCAAATACATGCAACACTGCCCCTCATCTCATATCCTCCTTATGTCCTGAGTTTAGGAGATTCACTGATGGAAGCATTAAATAACTTTTATACCTATTCAACTACCTTTTCCTGTATTTAATTGGAAACCAAACTCAAAATCCCACTAGGACCCTGTAGGATCTACCTGACATATATACACACAGGACATAGGAGGGGTCAACAACAATTTTCCTTGCCTGTTTACTTATAGTCTTCTCAAAGAACATTTGAAGGGATGGATGCTCTCTCACCCCATTGCTGTGTGGACCAGTCGGTTTATTTGTGATATTAACTTAACTGATATGTTACCAAACAAAGCTTAGATTCCGTGACGTGATATACTTTTCATCACAGCATGATAAAATAATATCATTACCCTACGTCCAACCCCAAACGCCCTGATTCTGTGCAAAAATTAGAGTCGCTATTGGATCCTTGTGCATACAGAATTCACATGGACCCTCCAAGACAGATTACAGTCAACATGTACACCAAAGTGTTTGTAAGAACAAACCTGGGTAATACAAGCGTAATGGACTAGCAGAGGAGAATGATCCCCCACATGTCCTAGATCAAAAATCATTTAGTTAGTGTTAAATTTAAGATGATCATCATCACACCATTGTACAAACTTTTTAACGTCCAAACTAAAGCCTGAAACGTCAGTGTCTGTATCCATAAATCCCAAGACAACGGTGTCATTAGAAAACTTAACAGTAACAGTGCTGGGATGACTGCTGTACAATCATTTGTATATAATGGAAACAGAATGGAAGCGCTCACTCATCCTTGAGGAACGCCTGCATTAATAACTTTATATTCATATAATGTCTGGTTCACTCAGACCTGCTGGGTCCTGTTGGCTAAAAATGAGTGATACCACCTGATCAAATATGGGTTAACAGACATCTGTCTGAGCTTACTGAGAAGGATGTGTGGCTGCAAGGTATTAAAAGCAGAATTGAAGTCTGCAAACAGCAGTCTGGCATTAGCCTTGGAGGTTTCAAGGTGTTGCAAAATAAAATGTATTATAGTTAGTATTGCATCACCAGTGCTACGATTTTCTTTATAGGGAAACTGACAAGAATGTAGCTGTCCATTTATGTTGGACTTTAGCTTCCACACCATTATCTTTTTCAGACATGTTATTACAATAGAGGTCAGGGCTACTGGTCTATAGTCATTATTTTCTGGGGAACAGGCTTTTTTGGAAGAAGAGTAATGATTGCTGTTTCCCAAGAGATGAAACTATATGTGAATCAACAGACCTTTGAAAGACAGAGACCCAGGCTGGTATAAGTTCCTCTGCACATGTCTTCAAAAGGATAGCTGAGACAGCATTAAGGTGTGTTACCTTAATGGTGTTTGTTCTTTTAAATAGTCCTGTGACTTCTCTGGGACTGATGTCTATCCTTTGAACACATTTATTGTTAGGGTGTTAATCACACTGTCACGTTCTAAAGAGAAATCATGAGAGTCAATGTAGAAGTTGTTCTTTTAGCTATATTGAGTTTCTGGTTCAGTTGCCTCTGTGCTGATCTTAGTTACACTTGGTCCTTATTTCTGAAAGCAAGCCTCTAATGTTTGATACAATCCTTTATGTCTTTAGTAATGTAGGACTTGTTGGGATACTGTTTTGTTGTCTTTTGAGGTATCACAGCATCCACACAGCATACAAATATGTGTACGGTGACTTCTGTGGATTTGTTCAAATCAGGCTCATGGAAGATGTCCTAGTCTGTGCTCAAGTAACACCAGTTCAGAGTTCTCAACACTGTCATCGGAACAGACTTAAACAAAAGGGTTTGCTCTTCTTAAAGACTGAATGGTAGACAGGAATGAGCTGAAAGGTATTGTGATCAGAATGGGGCAGCGTTGATTTGGCTTTAGCTGTATGTGCGTTCTGGATATTTCTATAGCATTTCTCAAGACTTTTACTGTGTCTAGTGTCACATTTGATATACTGTTCAATGGTTGAAATCCCCCAAAATAAGCATGAGAATATCTGGGATATGTTGCAACTCTCTGTGTACACAGTCTGCCACAGCTCTCCCTGCGTTTCCACTTGAGGGCACATAAACAAGCACGAATAACAATGTTACCAAATCAGACCTAAGACCTAAGACTAGCTAAATGTCTGGATTACAAATAATCTCTTGTGTGGTGTATTGCCTATAAGGCCTGACCAATAAATTGATCAACCCATATTATTGGCCGCTATTGGCTTATCACAGATATATCGGTTTTGGCGCATATGTTGTTCAACATGCATATTTTATAGAGTTATATAGGCAGCTTTTTATGTATATTTTTTATCCTTTTTTTCCATTCAAGTTTAATATATGTACATATGGGTTTTTGTTCTGTTTTTTTACTTGGTATTTATAATGATAAAATTCCCAGTGGGAAGTTTACTGTTTCAGTGCATTGAATGTGCATTTATGTGTATGTTCTGTATAGATAAGATTATCCGCCCATATATCGATTTTGGAATTTCTTTCCTCCCTAATATTGGTATTGGCATCAGACCCAGTATCAGCCGGGCCCTAATTACCCACACCACTTATCATTAACATAAACACGTAGTTCCACCCCTCGCCTTACATGACTCAGAACTTCTGGGAAAGCTATCCAAGTTAACAAGTGAGCTAGAACTATCCTGATGCAGCCAAGTTTCTGTAAAAACCACGATACATGACTTGTGGTACTCGTAAGTAGGTTCTGGTGTAAAGATTGAGTTTGTCCATCTTATTCCTCAGGGAGTGAACATTACACAGGATAATCAGTGGTAAAGGTGGAGACTGTGATGGGACATCACTCCAAAGATTTGATTAATAATTGTGAAAAAAATCTTGTTATTTAGTGCAACATGTCTCTGTAGCTTCAGTGTAGATATGATCATTGTAGTAATCATTTTGTTAATAAGCTCATTAAATGTATTATTATTAATAATCTTATTATTGTTGTTGTGTTATTACCTGTGTACATTTCTCTTATTCATTTATGCATTGGTGCTGACTGTAATTTTTCTTTGTGTTTCAGGGTGGAGGTCAGAGGATTCCAGCTCACCACAACAATTTGAGGATTAAGAGCAGAACTGGAAAAGAAAGAGGAATGCCTATGTTCACCATAATGGCACCTGTAGGTGTAGCTAAACTGCGGGCTTGGCCCCTCCTGTTATTTCTTTGCTTGACACTACGTGCTGGCATGCTTCAGTTTGTTGCAGCCACGATACAAGGGTACATTGGAGAGAGGGACATGATATGCCCATCTGTATGCAGATGCGATGAGGATTTTATCTACTGTAATGACCGTGGGCTCAGCTCCATCCCATCACTGCCTGCTTCTGCGTCTGTCCTCTACCTTCAGAACAACCACATAAACAACCCAGGCTTGCCGACTTCCTTGGAACGCCAGCTTACCGTCCGTGTGGTCTACCTCTATGATAACGAACTCGATGAATTCCCTGTGCACCTGCCACCATCGGTCCGTGAACTGCATTTGCAGGACAACAACATCCGCACCATTCCTCGTAGTGCACTGGCTCGAATGCCCTTGCTAGAGAAGCTCCATTTGGATGACAACTCTATTTCCACTGTCAGTATTGAGGACCAAGCCTTTGCTGACAACCCACGGTTGCGCCTGCTTTTCCTTTCACGCAACCATCTGTCTAGTATCCCCTCAGGACTGCCTGCCTCTCTGGAAGAACTCCGTCTGGATGACAACCGAATCTCCACAATCCCAACCCATGCCTTCCGAGGCCTCACCTCACTTAGATGTCTAGTCCTGGATGGGAATCTTTTGGCCAACCAGCGCATTGCTGATGACACATTCTCACGCCTTTCCAACTTGACTGAGTTGTCCTTAGTCCGTAACTCCCTCCAGACCCCACCTGTCAACCTGCCCAGTGCCCATCTACAGCGCCTTTCTCTACAGGACAATGCCTTGACTCATATGCCACGTGGTTCCTTGGATAGCATGCGCAGGCTGCTGAGGCTGGACCTGTCGGGAAATAACCTGACCACCCTGCCGAGGGGACTGTTTAAAGACCTGGACAGCCTGGGTCAGCTGCTGGTGCGAGGTAATCCTTGGCACTGTGGCTGTAACCTGCGCTGGCTGTATGACTGGCTGCATGCCCGTGGTAACTCCATCACTGTCAGAGGTCTCACCTGCCATGGACCTGACAGGGTGCGAGATATGGCTTTGACAGACTTGGGCAGCGAGATGGAGGAGTGTGAGGTGGTGAGGACAGCAGGCACCAGAGACAGAGTGGGTGGAGGTGGAGTTGATAGCTCTACCACCAACACCCCTCCACAGGGCTCTCTTTTCACCCTCCGCTCAAAGCGACCTGGCCTGGGGCTTCCTGACTCTGGCTTAGATTACACTCTCAGCAGCAGCGGTGTGGGAAAGAGCCTGGCCCTCAATGTGAAGCCTCTCTCTCATAACAGCGTTCGTGTAACCTGGAGCGTGGCCCAACCCAGCTCCTCCTTCAGGCTGAGCTGGCTCCGACTGGGTACTGGTAACGCCATGGGGTCTATCACAGAGACGCTGGTCCGGGGCGATCGTCGGGAGTACCTGCTAACCTCCTTGCAACCGCGCTCCAGCTACATTATCTGCATGGTGCCCCTAGCGGCCAGTTCAGAAAGCAAAGGGGCAATTTCTGGAGACGCTGACTCGGATGAAGCTCTTGTGTGTGCAAAAGCTGAAACATCAGACATCATCCCAGTGGAGGAGGTGGAGGATGAAGATTCACAGCAAATGACAGTGCTGCCTCTGGCAGGGATTATTGGTGGAGCTACTGCCATTGTATGTTTGACTCTTATATTTGGCGTCTTCTGTTGGTATGGACATAAGAGTGGCCATTTGTGTTCCCGTGACCATTACACTCGCAACAGCTCCCGAAAGAGCAAAAGCAAGACCTATGATGATTACATTGAGTCAGGCACGAAGAAGGACAATACCATCTTGGAGATCCGTGGTCCGGGGTTCCAGATGACGCCTATGGCGGCTTGCCAACCAATGCAGCCTAAACCCCTACAAGAGGATTACATCATTCATACCATATTCCCCTCCAATGGCACTGGCCTGTACAAAGGTGCCAACCATGTTTCTAATGCAGGACATGGCACCAACCGGGGCTATAGAGAAGGAGGAATCCCAGATATAGACTACTGCTATACATGATGTACTATACCAGATCCTGTTCACAGTGTTATTGGTAAACTGTATAGATGCACAATTTCCCTTCGCATGGACACTTCTGAAGCACCCCTCTGTGCCTTCTTCTTCTGGTCTCCCATTCCAAATTACCTGCTGTTCTCTGCACTGAAAGTACTGTATGTGATTAACTGGAACTGAAACTGTGTGGGAACAGTTCACTGCAGGAAGCAGCAGCCAATGCCCCAGGTGTAAATGCACAGCTGACTGTTTTGTCACCATCTTAGTAATGGCCTGTGTATGTTTTCCTTTCTGCTTTCTCCCTGTGACATGTAAGCAAAGAATGTATACACTGTGGAAAGGTCAAACTCAGCGTAAGTGCAGGTAGAGTTCCTCCGCCCACACACAGGATCCACAACTGAAAATGGATTAAGAAATGATGAGAAACAGACATTTTTCATATTCATTTCCTGCTCACTGGTCACATATAGTATGAAGTCTTATCAACTCATTGTTCCAAATGCCTCAACTATATTGATGTGCCCTACCAGCTATCCAAGGAAAGGGCTTTGTAAAGCTGTGAATTGTTCTATTTCAAACAACCCGTTAACCACTTGTCTTAAAGTAAGCTTGTTATTACCTTATTCAGTAGATGGCAGGTTGACGATCTTATCATGGCTGGTCAGCCTTGGTTATACCTCTTGAGATCATTCACCTGAGTTCAGCATTGTAGTGTTGCATCAGACCAGATGCAGCACGAGTGTGTAGATAATTTACTTAGATACCGACTGGGCTGTGTTTGAAAAATGCTTTGCAATTTTTATCAGTGTTTTATTTTTTACCATAAAATCCTGCGTAACTCTCTTTATTTATTTATTTTAATCCTTATGTGGTGTTTTTTTGTTTCTGCTAAAATTGCTTTTTAAATTTTCACCCTCTTGTGATGAAACCCAGTTTTGAAGACGGTGGATTGTTCTGTCCTAAACAACAAAATATGAGAAGTGAAGAAAACGTTCTGATGGTTGTCTGCAGGTTCTTGTTTTCCTAAACGCAGCAGAATGAATTCTTGAGACTGTTTATAATGTGTAATTTGAAAATTAGACTCTACCCAAAGACTAGCATGTTAGTCCAGTGAGACAGTAGAGACCAACCTCAACCCCCACCTTTCCCATTTTGTGCCTGTGTGCTTAACCTGTGACTACAGTTGGTGACTTTTGGTTATGAGATGTTTCCTTCACATTCTTAAAGCGACAAATGAAAATCCAGACTGGACAAAATACTAAAAATGGGGAGCCTCCTGTACGTGGCAGACTCTGAACTTCCAAATGAGGGAATGGACTGTGAGTTAAACTGAGGAGACTCAAACCGCAAACACTGTCGACCTGCACTGTGGGGCAGCGGCCAAGCTGTGGGTGGGTGGATGGACTGGTGGGGGGGAGTTTGGAGGTGGGGTGATGCTGACTCCTCAGGGAGGGGAGTTCACCAATGTTTGTTTTAGCAATGGTAAAAGGCTCCACCTTTTCCACCTCTTTTATTACTGAGCAGCACTAAAAATGTAAATGTGTTAGCACTTAGCAGAGAACAGAGATAAATGTAATGACAGGCACAGGGAGACGGAGGGTAAAAAAACATCTCCAGGCACTGACAAAGATGCAGAATTGATGGTTCTGGCGCGATGGAGTTCACCCATGCATAAATCTGTTTGTCATACTCAGCTTCTCCCCTTGGGTTTACTATAATATTGTCCATCAGTTGTTTACCACTGTGTTGCTTCCAAAGGGGGAAACCAGTTGTGCTTCCTCGACTGTTCTGTTTGCCAGACTTTTACACTGGCGTTGGACAAAATGTCAGTGGAATGTATATTTTATCTTGCACCCAAAATCACTGGCTTAAACAAATAACATCTTACTGGCCTGGATCATTCTGTTTTGGGGAATGTTGATATAGTGTAATTGTTATTTTATAGTCAGTCTATTCAAGACACCTACTTCCTCATCATTTGCATAAATAAAACCATGGCCATAGCCACATGAATATTTTTTTCTGGTGAAATTATAGAAAGTAATGGTGCCATAACTTTGCGTAAAAAAAAAAAAAAAAATGTGAACCTGAGATATGTGTGGAATTTGCTTTATAAATTCATCTTCAGAGGGGATCAATAAAGTTTTATAATCTTGTTATTACTGCAACCTATCATTTCACCTCATGCCTGAAGAGATGGATTTTTCTTTAACCCAGCATGACTTTTTTGTGAACTGCGAATTACATTGCAGAGAGGTTTTGGTGGGAGATCAAAATCTATCCCAAGAAGCCGACTTAATGCGCAAATTAGAACTACATATTGTTTTCATTTGATGAGGGTAACACTGGGATAAAGCAGTGCCAGCTACAGCCTAAGGCCAGACACTTGGAAGCAGCTGCGATTATAAGATGGTGCTGAGAAGAAACAACAAGCTGCTGGCCTGGGTGTCCTGTAGGCTTACGTGCAGCCTGGGAGCCCAACTCCAAATGAAGAACTTCATCAAAACACTTCAGATTAAATAGAATAATCAGCCAGCTGTGGTTCAGATGTAGAACGGGTTGCCCATTAATCGGAAGATCGACGGTTCGATCCCCAACTCCTCCGGTCCACATTTCGAAGTGTCCTTGGGCAAGATACTGAACCCCAAATTGGTTCTTAAGGCTGTGCTGTCAGTGTATGAATGTGTTTGGGAATGGGTGAAAGTTGGCATGTAGTATACAGTGTTTTGAGTGGTCGAAACACTATTTAAATGCTAACCATTCACCATTTAGCCTCAAATGGGTTGAAATTTCAGTTAATCTGGAGGACTTTGCTTATACATCAGCTGGATACCCTTCAGCTACCTCCGAGTTCCCACCTATGACAGACACTTACTTGTTTGTTTGCAGTGTTTGCAGCCGGCAAACTAAAAAATGAAAGATAAGGACTAAACCAACATACAAATACTCACATTTGTCTTTGACAAGGCAAACAACAATGTTTTGTTGTAAGTTGCAATGAGAAATCTGTCCAAAAAACACACTCACATATTACATTATTCTTTGCCATTGTGCATGTCAAAATATTTGTCAATTACATCATCACAAGCTGTAGACACAGACACAAAAACTCACATTAACTCCTCTGCTTGTACACAACAAACACTGATTAAGTTGAAGTAGAGAACAGTCATATTGTGTTCCCGCAGTCATATTGTGTTTAGCTGTGTCAGAGGAAATCTCATTCATAATGTCTGTGGTCTGAATAAGGGAAATACTGGGTGTTGGACTGAAAATGCACTCAAGAGAAACTCCAGCTGTGACCTTGAGGTACAAAACGTTGGATCTCCAAAGGGTTTTAGTCTGCTTTTGTTACTTTACAGGCATTGTGTTATTTATTTCATTTTCCTTCTTCAATACAACTTGAATTTCTTGTCGTCACACATTTGATTGCCACATAACTACAGCGTGGCACCATTTATTACTGTCTATGCCCGTGAGAGTGTTGTGTGTCTGTGAGAGATTTTAGGAGCATCATGACATATCAACAAAGTAACTTCTGTTGCAAAGCAGTGTGAACAGTTTGTAATGGTGGCTGAATTCCCCATGCAGAGCGACAGAAGTTGATTGGATTCGCTCCTCCTCAACATGCTCGAGTTTGAGTCGAACCAATGCAAGTTAGTTCATTTCAAGGGTGATAGAAAAAGTTACAGATACCCGTCAGACTCTGAATGACAAGCCAAGAGGAACAATTCATCTCACCACATCTTTGCTTCAATATACACAAATGCATTTATAATCTGCAGGTTGATCCTCCTAATTGAGCCTGGTTTCAAGTCATAGAAACATGCACAAGGATAATTGTAGTTTTCTCAGTGAAAATAACCAATTTATTGTGGAACATAAAAAAGGGGGAAAAAGGAAAAAGAGAAGACGCAAGGAAATGCTCTGAACCTCTGAGGTAAAAACATTTCCATCAGAAATCAATGTGATTACAGCAACCATTCTGTAGCTAAACTGGGATTGCAACAAGAAAGATGATTAAAAAAGATGATTCTTTGCAGCCTTTGCGTTGGTGTCCAAGGAAGTCTTCACTCCCAACAGCACATATGTCTCAGCCGGTCCTGGACAGCGATCTCGGGCACCTTTTGTGCTCACAGAGATGAAAGAGTATCCTATTGTCATGGTCAGTCGGATCACAACTCAAATAACAGTGACCTGAAGGTTGGGCGGTAACCTATTTCTTGCCTCAGTCCTGGACGATTTAAGACTGTCCCTTGTAAATTTTATTGTGCAGCAAGTAAAAAAAGGCACGGGAAATGAAATATGAGCAATATGACAGTGGAAATGAGGACAAAGGGGGATATTGCAAAAAAGGAGATCGTGGAGATGCTGGCAATGGGAGTCGCTGAGACGTCTCACAGCAGATGGGCCTGCTTTGTTTGTAATGCGAATGGTTTAATAATGTTTTTCCAAGATTTCAATAGTTAAGGGTTGATAAGCTTGCAATCTGATCATCTTCGATAAGCGTAATATAAGACCACCATAGATTTAGGAAAGAAAGTCTTATCTGAACCATTAAGACCTTGAGCAGAAGACTGTGCTGGCTACAGTTACAACACAGCATCTAAAAGCAGAGACAAACTGTACTGGTGGTTTTTGCAGGGTAAGGAGCATACAGTAGTCAGAGTATAGAGTTAGTTTTTTTTAGCCCCAATAGGGCAATCATGGACCTCAAAGAAGTAGCTTCATATAACCCATTACAATAGATAACTTAAAATGACCTTTCCTTTCTTTCGTTGCTTCATCTTTAATTACAAAATCTAATCTAAGAACTCTGTGTGCTCTGTAGTACAAATAGAGAAAATAGTCCAAGGTCTCAACAATGCCCTCTGGAAAACAAATAAAAAGAAGGTGAGGAACATCCAGTACTCTGCACCAGCAGGAACCTCAATGCTGTATACTGAAAATACAATATATGATCTTGAACCTGCTTTGGCTTCAGCTGAGCTCTATTCACTTAAATGTGATGTGTTGGTTAATTAGTAAATCCACAGATGGAAGGAATGTAAAAGCAGTTCAGCTTTTTGGTTTGAATAGTCTTACAGTATCTGTTATTCTATCTCAGCCCATGATTTGATTTTCTTTAAGTAATACCCCAACATTTATCAGCCAAGGACTAGATCTCTTTCCATTTTATTACTGCACAACGATCCTACAGTAATACTATATCTTCTGTTATTCTCGTCAAGATCTCAGAGACAGCCTGATTCTCAGAAATGCTTACAGCTTTAACCTGCAGACACACTGTGTTGTTTTCTGGATTTTCTACTATTGTTACTAGATAGGCTTGCATTCTTTGGTTTTAATTAGTTAATGTAGGTGAAGGACTTGAGACAGAATATTTGTGTGTAGATTTGAGAGATTTTACTCTGCAAGTGGATTATCAAAGATAAATGTGTTGCAGCACAAATCTCCCGTAAGTAGCCTAACGTGTGTGTAAGCGTGCTGGTTATTCTGAAGTGGTATTAATGATGATGTAAAAAATGATGTGGCTCAAATTACAGAGGTGCTGCTCCAGACTGGAATAAAATTACATTTTGTAAAGCAATTTAGCCAAGCTGTTTTACAATTAGATCAGGGGAATATCACTGACTCAGTTGCTCTGGATGGACACAGATAGCAAATTTATTCTACAGGAGTCACTTAATAAAACTAATACCATTAAGAAAAAAGGCGTACGTGCATGCTGGCTTTGTGCAACATGGCCACTTGAAGTTTTTAGTATTCCAGCCAAACACCTGCTGTTACAATCACAGGGATTGCAGTTGGCAGGTGCGGACAGGTGCTGGTCTGGCAAGGTTTGCCTGTGTGTGTGTGTGTGTGTGTGTGTCTGTGTGTGTGTGTGTGTGTGTGTGTGTGTGTGTGTGTGTGTGTGTGTCTTGCCAAACAAATAACAGAGAGCACAAATGGAGCAAACTTGCGGGAATCTCAAGTTCCTCTATATTTGTCAAGTTTTCCAGGAAAATGGTGCACATTAGTGTCATCATCACATGACGTCCATCACACATACAGGAGGCCCGCTGCAAAACCGGCATGTGTTCATGATTGTAATTTCAAATTCATTCAGACTTTCAAACAGGATTTTGTGTTTTTCTTCAACCTTAAAAACTAGCCTATTTGACTGTCAACAGGATCTCATCATTTTTTCTTTTTATATATATTCTTTGTGTGTTTTTGTAAATGACTGCCTCTGAGTAATCACACTCTTCTTTTGTTGGACTCTGTGTTACACTGAGGGGAAATTAAATATTTTGTAGAAAGGATGTCTCGTTGCTATGTGATTAAGCTAATTTTGGTTTCTTAATAGGATCGGGTTTATTCCAAAACACAGTAGTACTATAAATGGGTATTGTTTTCAGTTTAGTATGATAGAGTACATCATAGCTATCCATGCAGTGAATGGATTGCAGGTTTTAGGATGTCACCTCCTGCTTTTGTCCTTGCACAGATTCATTGAACAAAACCATTGACTTCCATTGCTTTAGTCTCCCACTTGATACTGCCTTCCTCTAATAGCCCATAACACACCAGCCCAGCTGTTATCATCATTGTCACTCCCATAACCACTCCACTTATATACTCAAATATGAATACCTATTTTCTCATACATCTGTCTTGTTACATTTACATTGTAAATGTCATGTACATTTTCATATACTTATAATTCATATCAGGTAAACAGGTGACAACGAAAGGAGTGGCTGCTGAAAAATGTTGGCACTAGATATTTGTCAAGCAGAAAAAAGAAATGACCGCCTCATAAATTAAACATTTTGTGCTGTGTTTTTCTTAAGCTTTTCACATCTCTCAACACTGCGCTGACGCTGTTGGATATCTGAAAGAGTTTGAAAAGAGGTCCCTATTTTCTACCAATTACTTTGAATTTACAACATTTCTAACAGCTCTTTAGCCTCTGACATCTTCCTCCCAATTTTTTGAAAAACCTCATTAAATGCTCATTAAGTGCAATCCAAATCTGGTCCGTCTCAACAGTTTCATACTTCAAAAACCTCAGTGGAGAGATGAGTCAGAAATAGTTATGACAAATTCACAATGACTACTCATCTTCATTTCAAGAGTTATTTTCTATCCCTGACAGATCCAGTGGAGTGTTCATTTTTAATCATTGGAGAGTCAAGTGAACCTCTGACATTGTCAACACAGCCGTTTTGATCAAACAGCTGAAAGGTAGGTGGTACTGACACATCACTTTAATGGTTCGTCTCCTTCCAATCACCATATCCATTACACTGATCAAATCACATTCATCACCTGCGCTAAAAACAACTGTGTCCTCTTGGGGTTTGGCTCCCAGCGTTTTATCCCTCAATGCTCTCATGAAGGAGCAGAAGGTGTGACGGACAAAACGGCAGCAGCAAAACAAATGAACAGGGGATGTAAGATGACAGCTGGCTTTGGTGTTTGTTAACTGTGTTTTGACACTGAGTGGTCAAGTGCGATTTTAGTTCAGGTGAACCGGGCCTTTTAGATCCACTGGGGAGGTGAGTCACAGATGGTTCAGCATAACTCTTAGACAGCTGCTGGACATTATATCCAACCGGGGAGCTGAGTGGATGCAGCCAGCAAAAGCCCTGCATCTTGACCCATAACACAAAGGCACACAACAAAGTTATCAGTGTATTAACTGTAGGATCTCTTGATAGTTGTTCACTTTCTCTCATAATGCAGCAATTTTAGAGAAATATTTGGTAAACTGGGTTTTAACAGTGAGTCAGCAGTGTTTCAGTGGTACATGAGACCTGAGGTAAGAGTGGGCTAAGGACGCTAAGAGCTGGTCAGGATCTGATTCAAGCGAATAGGTGTCAAAGAGTGATTCAGTCCACACCTTTAACACGAACAGCATAATAAAAAAAAACATTTAGCTTATTTAATGAAACAGGCAAACATGGTATTCATTGTGTATCCTTGGAAGTTGAAGATTAGCATTTATACCAGAGTGCATGCAGGACAACAAACCCCTTTCTAGTTCAGTGCTTAGCAGCTACAAACAGGTGACAAATAGAAGGAATAACCTGAATAAATGTGTGAACAAACACAGCAAATGCAGATGCTTCCACACAGGTGCACTGCATTGTACAATTAAGCAATTAACCAGTCATGCTCTGTGGCCTGTATAAATGCTGAGCAGGCCCAGTTGGTTTTGGTTTTGTATCAAGATGGCAAGAGGAAAAGATTTGAGAGACTTTGTAAGAATATTCATTGTTGGGGCACAGTAGGAGCTCCAGTCACAGAGACGGCTGCGTTTAGATATATGAGAATGATATCTGTAAATAGGTGCGGAAATCATAGTTGACAGCACACATTGGATGATGGTGATGCCTGTGCATTAGTGCGATATGAAAGGCAAAACAGAGGAGCAATGTCAATGCAGAACGTGATCACACTGTGTCAGCAAGAACAGTCCGTCGTCACATAGAGAGGGATATTATAATAAGTTTGCAGTGCATAAACCCCTCATTACAAAGATGAATGCACATTTGAGAGTTCAGTGGTGCACAAATCATAGACACTGGTCTATAGAGAGGTGGAAAAAAGACAGATGAGTCATCCTCACCTTACTCTGGACAAATGTGTGATGACATGAGTGCTTGACCCCTAAAGCGAGGGGATCCAGTGGCTCTGCTATGCTGTAGGGGGCATTTTGCTGGCCTGGTTGGGTTCCACTTGTCCACTTAAGCCGGGCTCAGACTACAGGAGTTTTGGATGATTTATCCCCAATAAATTATCCCTGACAATTGGAGACGAAATCTGGTCTGGGACCTTGGTCGGTGCCGAAGTCTTGCTCAGATGGTAATTTGAGGAGTTTACAGATCCAATCACAAATATCAGGAGCTTGTTGCAAACTCACAGGGTCACCCTGATAATTTAAAACCTGTTTGATATTTAGGATTTAAAACCTGGATGATTACTACACTACTTTCCGAGCAAGGACCACAATAACCAATGACAGGGACAAGGCCACAAGGGGACATAGGTGAATGAGAGAACTTAAAATAGTGACCGCAAAGAAACAACAAGCTGTTGTACAGATGTGTTGGACTGAGATGGATTGAAGGCTTGTTGATATGTGTAAAAAACAGAACTGCTTATGTAACATGTCTTCCAAGACATATCATAACTGTACGCACCAAGAGAAGAGCTAAGCAAGCTGTTGCACCATGTCAGGCTTAATTTTCTTTACATCTGCTTCCTCATAAGATCACATGACATCATGTGAGGTGGTGCATTGCTCCCTCTGGCAATAATCCTAATAATATCCTGTGGTGTGTCATGAGCGTATTATATTCAAATTTTGTAGTGCAGTGTGGTGTAGTGTGCATTTTTGAGATTAGAAGAGAAGAACATCTGTGAAATTTCTCCTTATGAATGTGATGCAACCCAATTTTAAAACTCCTGTTGTGTGAGCCTAGCTTTAGAGGGAAGGGTCACTACAAATCAACACAAAGTTGTTCTGAGTGATCACCTTTATCTTACATTTCTATGCTGATGGGTGTGGTGTTATCCAGGATGACAGTGCCCCCGTTTAAAAGGCACGAGGGATCACTGAATGGTTTGATGAGTATGAAAATGATGTGAATCATATGCTATGGCCTTAGCAGTCACCAGTTGAACACCTATGGGAGATTTTGGACTGAGGTGTTAAACAGCGGTCTCAACCACCATCATCATAACACCAAATGAGGGAATATTTTATGGAAGAATTTTGTTCACCCCGCTAGTAGAGTTCACTGTTGAATCAATGCCAAAGTGCACTGAAGCTGATCTGACACTTTATGTTGATTTTTCCTTTAATTTGTCACCTGAAGATACAAAATATGAGGGCATAAAATAGATGGTTATTGATAATAGATAATTGTGACACAAAGAGGAACATAAAAAATGAAACACTACATCTAAGGCTCAGATACTGCTGTGTAACATTGGCAAATTCTTGAGGCTGTGTTTTCTTTATTAAATAATTAATCAAGCAATAATTGAAGATTGATTGTATGTGACCGAAATGGTGCCATTCCTGCATCAGTGTGTATGATAAGCCTTATCATCCTTGAACCTGATCTAACAGTTCTTATTGTGCTTCTGCATATTTTATTTATGCTCCATTTTCCTAGCAATCAATCACAGTCGGGATGGGTTGCACTCTGCAACACAATGCCCAAGGTTTCTGGCATGTCTTCGTCTATCATGAGATTTTCATGGGTGCATTTCCTCGCTCTCAAGCAGGATCTCAAGTTGGGTAGTGTCTATTTAATTTACTGTCTCGTAAAGCGGAGGGGCCCTTGAGACTTTAACGGTGATTACAACTTATCCAGGGAGCCAATAACAGCTGAGAGCTAGGATGGGGAGGGTGCCTTCATCCTCTGCATACCTTCACTCCCTTCCAGCCAAAGCACTTAATCCTTCCCTGCATGCTCTCTGTCTTCACGGGTGAAGCTCCACAGTAAACACCAGACACCGCTTCTTCTCATCTTGGCTGCTATTGTGGTGTCTCCTGTCTCGATTTCAGAGAGGACAGAGGCAGGTTTGACTTTTATTCACCTGCAAAGCTGAAATCTTCTCTTTCTGTCCGCCATTTCAAGAAATCTGGATAACTGAACGGCAGGTCGATCTGGTCGTTATGCACTATGGATTGGAATAATATCATGCCGGTGCTTCTTCATAATTGGCTGAAGATGTGTATGGAAATTCTTTCAGTCTTGCATGGCAGTAGGAACTAATAATAAAGCTGATAGGGGATGAATCCTAGGTGGAATATAACACATTTTAGCTGATTAATAGAAGCTTTGTAGAATTCTCTGCTGGTAAAATGTGCTGCTCAGAGCAATATACAGTATACAGCACACATCCGTCAAAGAAATTATTTCCTTAGAAAATGCTGCTGCTCTTTTATCTGTCAGCAAACGTGTGTCAGGGTGTTTATAAGTAAGTGGGAGAGAGATTCTGGCAAGCACAACAAAAGCACCTAAAAACCAATCAGTCAGTTTTATTATATTGTTATTAATTATTTTGCATGAAAAAAATGTGTCTGTTTATTCATTAAACTAAATAAGGCACACTTTGTAGACACGTGCAGTACCTGAGGAAGCAGTCATTTGTGCAGCAGTGATGTTTTATCTCTCACTTTCTTTACCAAGCTCAGTGACGAGGACAGTCTAAGTGCTCCAGACCTCTCAGTCTTTTATAGAATTATAGGGTACAAAATTAAATAGAGGCATGTGAAAAGGTTTGGAGGCCAGGGAGGAGTCAGACAGGAGAGAGGTAATGTCACTGTGTTTCTGATCTTTATTGGGAGCAACACAGACACACACACACACACACACACACACACACACACACACACACACACACACACACACACACACACACACACACACACACACACACATATGCATTTCCCTGTATTGATTAGTTGGGAAAAAGGGTTGAGGTCAGCAGGCATATGTCTGAATTTCTTTCTCTCTGTCTCTCACACTCCATTTGTCTCTGTCTGATTCAATACACTCCTTCCCCCATCAGGGGGCCGTGCTTCATCCATATATCTGTGGCTCCCCTCCCCTGACCCTCTCCAACACTCTGTGGTTTCTTTTTGTCTGTCTCGTTGTCCTTCACTTGACATACATAAATCAATCAGTCAATCCAATTTCATCCAGAGCAAAGCCTGATGGATTTGCTTCTGAGCCACATGTCCTGATAAAGCATCCACAGTGTAATTGCATTCCAAATTAGATGATGTGGTTATGACCATGGACTTGATTTAGCTTCTTTTTCAGTTATCACACACAAAGGTACAAAAGGGGAGAAAAAAGCAGAAAAGAAATACACATGCATGCAGGCATTCAAACACTTCAAACTCCCTGGGAAATTGTGTAAACAGCTCCCTAGAGCAGTAATTCTCATCTGGGAGACACTGTTAGTCTTTCAAGTACTTTCTAAAATAAATACACTGTCCATTCTAATTCCCCCCCACACATTTTTCTTGTCAGTTTGCAAGCACAGGACAGACTCTATCTGGACCCAACAATGAATGATGATTTCTTTTTGCTTTGACTCAAAAAATGTTTTATACTCATTCATGTTTTTACATTCTCTTTTTCAGATTACATTAAGTAAATGTTTACCATTAGCATAAGCATAAACATGAACAGTAAGAAAGTGTTAATGATTTACATGAAATTAACTGGTGGGTATGTTGGGAAACATGAAGTTGTTAGAGTAAACAACAAATCCTTTGCCACCGATTGCTGATATGTTATTTCCAATTTAAAATAAAGATGTTCTTTGTTAATCTACTTGATCCTCTTAATCTGACATGTTTAGGACCAATTAGAAAGCAAATCTAGATTTTGTCCATTTGTATGCAAGATGCATACTATATGAAAAAAACAAAAGTAGTGTGAATATCATCAGTGAAGGTGCAAGACTTGTAATTAAGATTAGATTTGCAGACATGACATGACATGATATGTGGAAAATTGTTCTCTCAAGTCTTACAAACTGTGACAGAGCCAGATAGCACTCAAGTGTGGTGGAGTGAATCTTCTCTCCCGTGTGACAGACCAGAATGATTCATGCACTCTCTGAAAACTAACTAAACTAAACTATGGTTTGTGTGATTTTGAATAGCGTTTAGAGTTCTCAATGTTGTCTCTTTGGTTTAGCAACGGCAACATCTTTAAAATAACAGAGTATTATACATCACCAGACTATCTGGATGTTCAGCAACCCTATGATATAAGGCCAGTCACTTTACTGTAACATTAGGGAACCGATTCATTAAACAAGCCATGTCTGAATCTTAACGCTTTCCCTCACAGATAGAGCCGATAGCTAATCAATAGTTGCCAGACTCAATCAATCACTGTCCCCCGCCCCCCCCCCCCCAACAACCTCTCCTGTCGCTGTTTCAGGCCCAACTGCCTCAGCTGCAGGGCTGATTTGTCCTCCGGTGCTTCTGTCATTTGTCTTTAGATTTACCCTCCATCTGATAGCTGCAGCGCTCTTCACATGCCCTTTCCACATGTCCTTACCCTCTGTCAGTGATTTATATGTGTCCCTGATCATCACGCAGGACATCACATATTCACGCTCATTTGCACAGATCATTTAGTCTCATATTCTTTTTTTTTTCTTCATAGAATTGAAGCAATTTGCCACTGGGGGGGAAATGATCCCATGTGTACACAGATGCTCTTTTACAAATTTCCTATAAACAGTCATATAACAAGAGTGGATGAATTGCACTATTAAGATAATCTGCATCTTCAAAGAATGACAACAAGTTCATTCATTTGTATGTGAGTGAAATAATTTAGCTAGACAAGCATATTTTCACCTGCATTGCAACATTTAAAGAGTTTTATTTTCAAGAGAGCAAGCATGCATTATAATTTGATTCAGTGCTTTAGACATTGTTGATGTACAGCACATCCATCCTTTGCACTTCTTGGACTGTAGATATTTCTTCTTTTTGATTTTTCATTTTCTCATTTTGCTTTCTCTACAGGCGTTTCACATGTGCAGTGAGCTGTGAAGGAAAGAATTTGCACCCTCACTCTCTAATACATAAATGGCCATTTACACACACAAGTACACACGCATACTGTAAAGACAAAAAAAAAATCATTATTATGCATGAACAGACAGCACCATCGATGGCATTACCATGCGTTAAAAATCTGCTTGTCAGTGCTTTATATACAGTCTCTGGAGAACAAGTTTTGGTTCTTGCTGTTTAGTCATCATGTACTGTGAATCTACACATAACAATAAATATATCTGTTATTCATAGTTATTAGGATGCATGGCTGCCAATGTGCAAGCTGTGAAGTCCCAGCTTTTTAAAGCAGCAATTCTGAATTATTGTAACACCGTTGGTGCCTATCAGAGATGGCTAAGGTTTTTATGACAGTCATTTCCTTCATTTAACGTCATCTCTAGACTGAATTTAATTGTAGCTTATTAGGACAATATCAGATCAAATGAAAATACACATTTAGCAGCAATCAAACCAATTCAGTGATCTGCCTATCATAAGTGCAAGAGCACTTCTTGAAGACATCTGTTCATCTCTGCCGTTTACTTTTAATGAAGTCACAGTGGTAATTCACAGGCCTACTGTATGATCATGCAGACCTCTGCAATCATTGATCATCTATTACAAAGACACACATATAAACATGGAAAATCAATCCTCTGCATCTGCAAAGGCTACATGCTGGGAACTGTTATGCTGATGAAAGATTGATCTCATTATCTGTGCTGAGGGTGGTGAGATTCTGAACCAGGCAGTTGTACATTTGGTAATCACCAATTTTGTACTGGCAGTCAGTTTGTGCGCCATCTGCTGTCTAAATACACTAACTGCAATCTGATACAAATGAGCCAATACAAAAGGCAGGTGCTGAGCAAAACAAGCAGCTTTTTTTTGGCTGCTGTCTTGCAAGGAAAAATGTTAAGGTGCACTTAATGAAAAACTAAAAAAGCATGACAGTTTCATTAATTGATGGCTGTCCCTGATGATTCATCATGACTGCACACAGGTGCAATTTGCTATCAAAGATAAACACACATGAATCTGCATTCTGTTCACACTGCATATTGAATAGATGCTCAGAAAGTCTCAGGTTGCTTTAGCTATATTGTACATCTGGTCTTATTTCTTTTTGGCGCTGTGGGAAGAATTAATTTCATCTTATCTTGTCTCAGGGTCATCCGATCAAGTGTTTTCAAAAGCTGTTACCTGTCTTTAAAATAAGAGGGTCTTTAGGATGACATTATTAATGACAGCTTTGCTTGAAAAACAGGACAGGTATGTCTAGTATGCAAATGAATTATAGAGTCAAATTAAAACCAAATCAAATGTCTAACCAGTTCATCTCTATGCTGGATTACAGTTTAATTATGTTTATCTGTAGGCTTTGAATTGGCTTTAAAGGACAGAAGGACAGGATGTTTTTTTAAAACAATACAATTTGAAAAATGTAATGTGTGAGAATCATGAAAGGGAACACATGCATCTATTGAATCATGAGGTCAGAATCTGATAAGAGAGACACGTGGATAATGAGGATGTCCATTTAACAGACGACTATGACTCATAAATCCCTCTGTGGGTGTAAAATGTCATAAACACCTGACTCTGACTAAAAAATTGAACCACAAAATACATGAGAGGGTGACATTTCATTTCAGTTTATTTATCAGTGGCATGTGCAGACATTAATATGGACATGTAAAATATAAGTCTCCTCCAGCACAGTGTGGATAACTTTTTCACACTGATCTGGAGACCTGTAAAACCAAACATCTACCTCTCCACATTGTATAACTAAACCATATCATGCACATTTGATTGTTTATGTAGCTTTGAAACACTTCCTCAAAGAGTGCACAGCTCCCAGTACCTCCCACTACACTGACTAGGACTAAGATTAAGACTCAAACCATACACCACTCACTAATAGTAAAAAAAAAAAGACTAATGCTGCACATGTACAACACTATGCATGTGTGTATTTACTTTAATGTAAATCCCAGGCAGATTACACATAATCTAAGGACCTTCTGCATATTGCACATTTATTTATTGCAGATTTATTTACACAGATAGCTAGTTTACTGTATATAGTATTTGATTTATTTTATCCTATTTTTGTCTTATTTATTGTTGATTCTATTCTTAGTGCACCCCCCCCCCCCCATCTCTAAAGGGGGATCAATAAAGACAATACTTATTTTATCATATACATATAGACTACTGTGAGTTACCTAAAATATTCTAAAAAAAATCTTTAAAGAAAGGTAAGGAAGAAGAAGGAGAAGAAGAAGAAGAAGAAGAAGAAGAAGAAGAAGAAGAAGAAGAAGAAGAAACTACATGAAAGACAAGAAATGATAACACAATTACGAAAAACTGTAATTAGTGACTAGAATGTGAGCAACATCTATTTATTTATGTGTTTATTTATTGGGCTGGAAAGACTTTAAAAGGAATGGCCACTGAGGGAGAATGAAGCCTGAGGGTGGCAGTAATGCAGCATCATCGATGCCAACTGCTGCAAAAGCTACAGGAGAAGAAGAAGACAGAAGCGGAAGAGACGTGGCACATAAACAGAGAGAGGAAGGAAGCAGCTACCTGCAAGTTTACTGATGACAGCCCCTGGACCCACCTTTCATGTCAATTTGACCAGCAGGCTTAAATGACAGCCGTTCAACAATCCCTGAAGCGACCGGGACTTGATTAAAGTCTGTGTGACAGGTGACGTCTATTTATTTATCATTTGTGTAGGAAGCTGTTAGCTGAGTTAGCCTGTTAGCGTTACTGAGAACTTCCAGCTAAACTAGCAGCTAATGTTGCTATCAGAAGGTGTCAACGCCGACAAAAAGAATGACGCGAGAGCAGAAAACTGACCCATGACCTCCCTAAATGTATATGATAACTCATGTCAGGATAGGAAAAAGCCCAACATTAGAGGCTCAGTCATTTCTGGGTCAGCAGGTAGAAACCACGTCAACAGACCAAAGGAGAAGAAACTAGAACTCTGTATCATCGATGACCCATGATTAACTTAGATACAGGGCATTTAACTCAATAACCTGTCGACATTGATAATGTGACGATGATTTTTATTAGGATGATATTACAATATATTGTATATAGTATATACATTGATAGTATATACTATACTATCACTGTCCATTAAGGACTGTGCCATCCACTCCTTGAGACATGACATTAGTAAAGTAGATATGCTGAACATACATGAAAAGTACAACAAGCCTTTACACCCAGGAAGAAAGAAAAACTATAGTATTTAAAATCATGATCCTCAAATATCTGGTCTATATGTAATGTTTAGAGGTGTAAATCACATGTCCCTTTACAATAGATAGTATATCAATTCAATGGACAATGATTGGATGTTTGCCGGTATCACAAAGTCTACCATGATGTGATTTTGATTTGATTGGATTCAGGAGCCAGCAATCGCTATGAGATGATATCACATGCTGATTTATCACAATCACTTCCATTCATATTAAATCACCAAAAGCTCAAACATTTCTCAGCTCAACAATGTCATTTAAATGAAAAACATCATAGTCTGTTCTTTTTTAGTGCCACATTTTGATATATTGAGCTTTAAAAATTTCACATCCTATCAAAGAAAACTGAAATAACATAAAGTTATTAAAGCAGGATTTTTGCTTTTCTTTCAAAATTTCTTTCAAAAACGAGACGAACCGCCTCACTTTGCCCAAAAGATGAGCAGCAGTAGCACATTTCAGGCTGTTTATAGTCTGTCTGAAGCATTTGATGATAAATTTACCTCCTAATCCGGCTGCGAATGTGTTGCAGGCTGCTGAAATGTGATTGTGGTGACTGTCCGCTCACCATGGTGTTGCTTGCATTGTGTTTGGAGGTGTGTGCGCCCGGGCGGAGACCGATGTGCCAGGGGAATTTCAGAATAAATATGTGTCTTAAAGATGATGATCAATGTTCTCCTTATTGGCTCGTTGATCATTGAATCAATGTATCTTTACACCCCTAGTAAATCAAGATTTTATGCTGTATTTTGCAAAAAAGAAAACACAAATTAAGTACCTGAAGAAATCTTTGTCTCACGGAGGCAAAATTATACAAACAAATAGAATATTGCCCTAAAACAGTCCTTTTCATTGATTTGCAGCATTACTCACAATGTGAAAATACAACTACAGACATGAATGACAGATACCTGTAGGCGGTTGATGGGTGTAAATGGTATTGCAAAATCTCTTAAGCTTTTATCATTACATAGCATGTGTTGACAAATCATATACCTGTACTGACATGTAAACTCACTGGCCTTTTTATGAGGTACACCTGTGCAATCTAATGCAATCCGATACAACAGCTCTGCTTTAAATTCTACATTAATGAAGTTTGTACATTTTCAGATTTTTATTTGCATTTTCAGAAAGGTGATAATTCTACTTTATGTTTATTATTATTTATTATTATCATAGTGGGTGATGGTGGTGTATAAGGGTGCATTAAATTGAATCGTATTCCTATATTTTGTCCACTCCATGAACATACATGAGGGTGGCAAAATGTTAGGAACACGAGTCAATATAATTCACCCCAGTACGCCACCACCACTTAGTACGACCTCAGTAATAAACATAAAAGTAGAATTTATTGGATTGGATTGAATTAGGTTGTTCATGTGTACCTAATGAAGTGGCCGGTGACTGCATGATACATGTTTACATTGTGGCAGTAATTGCTCTTCTAATTATTACCCCATCCACATGGTCAATACTTATGATTATCTTTAACATTACTGTGACATAAAAATTGAGCACAATGAACAACACTCTGAAGTTTAAACCCTTCTCATGACTTTTTATTCAAAAGGAAAGTGAGGAAGCTTGCTCCACTCTAAATCAACAATGTACCAACAGCCAGTGCATCAGGGTAAATTTCAGGCTGTCAAGAAGAAGCAAAGAGACCAAATTGTGTTTATCTTTGCCTCTAATGTGTGTGCAAAAAATGATAATGCCTTAAGTCTGTATTAAAGAAACATTAGCCTCAGGACAAATACAAAATAAACTGGGATTTATACTTTTGTTGTAAAGTCTTCAACTCGCTTTAAACAGTTGGTCACAGAAGGATGAGAAATCACAAGAATTCTTTGTGTGTGTACATCCATAACAAACCTGCATTTGTTTGCTTGTCCTCAACACATCAAAGGTGGCCATGGGTCTCTGCAAGTGCCCGAAGAGAAAGGTGACCAATCTATTCTGCTTTGAACATCGCGTAAATGTGTGCGAGCATTGCCTAGTCTCCAACCACAACAAGGTCAGTGAACAAGTATCACATGACTCATTTTTATGACAAATCAATGACATGTTTTAATCGCATATTAATTTTCTATTTCCACTTGCCGCCCTTTAGTGTATTGTGCAGTCATATCTGCAATGGCTTCAGGACAGCGATTACAACCCAAACTGCACCCTGTGTAAAAGTCCACTGAGTGCTCAAGACACTGTCAGACTGGTCTGCTATGGTAAGTTTTTATTCATTAGGAACTTGGATCCATTTAACCAAGTAAGGAAAAAATCACTTACTTGTAGTCATGTCTAGAGATGGATATTGTTTGGTTGTATTTGCTCTGTGCTAAGACTTCTGCCAATACAATAGAGATAAATGGATTTTTGCTTGTTGTGCTCACAGCATTGAAAAATGACAGTAACTCAAATACATTATAATTACATTATACTATACTATTTGCATCCCGACCCTGTTACTGTGCTGAAAAATGTTTTCTTCCTTCTTCCTACAGATGTCTTTCACTGGTCCTGTCTTAATAACTTGGCATCTCGGCTGCCGCTCCATACGGCTCCAGCAGGATACCAGTGTCCCAGCTGTCAGGGTCCACTGTTCCCCTCTTCCAACCTGGCCAGCCCAATTGCTGATGTCCTGAGAGAACAGCTGTCATCTGTTAACTGGGCTAGAGCTGGTTTAGGACTGCCACTGGTAAGTCCCTGTTACTATTACTGAATGCTTTGTTTGTTGATATCACAACCATTCAAAAGTTTTCCTGAAAGCAAATCAAGTGGGAAGAAAATGCACTTCTCCCAGTTGTATTTTTTTTAAAAACACGAAATGCACAGATGTTGCGTGCTAAGATATTTATAAAATGGGATTTCCAGATTGAAGAACCAATCGGAGTTCTTGAGGAAACAACAGCTAATGATGTCACGGATTACACTGACTGGTCTACATTTGAGGGTAAGCCAGTTTTCAGTAAATTATAGTATGTGCATAATTATTAGAGATAATTTTCGGCCATGATAAACAGTGTTATTTAAGTGGTTTACTTTATAGCTAAAATCAACATATTATTCCTCATGATCGGATCAAACTCTCTTTTTCTCTTTCCATTTTACAGCACAAGAGCAAAGTAATATTTTCCCCAGCCACTCTTACAACACCAGCCTTGGCCCACCACCAAATACTGTGTCACCCCCAGCAGAGGAAGAGCTCGCAGCTCCTCGTAAAAACGGGGAACCAAGTATACCGGAGCACTCTGTGGTCAACTTTACTACTGCCACTACCCGTGACACAATTACAATAAACACAGGTGAAGTAATAGAAAAGCCCTCTGAACTACTCTCTCTCAGTCAGTTTAGAACATTTAGAACAATTTAGGGTCAGTTTTGTGCACTCATATACTGTGTTACCTTCCTTTGTTGGACGAGTAACTGTAATGTTTGATTGTTATTCTGCAGCATCATCACCGAGAAAGATCTACGACACACGGGACACTGGTCACAGCTCTGTCACACAGATCGACTTTGACGATGACAAGTATCGGCGACGACCAACATTAAGTTGGTTCGCTCAAATTCTCAAGTTAGTATTCTCTGTGGAATTAGAGCTCTCTTTGGTTGCTTTGTCATTAGTAATCCATCATTATGGGAATGTTATTGTGATCTCTTATTCATTCATTCATTCATTTATTAATTTCAGGAACCGCACAGGTGGAAAGCGGACATCTCTGTCCTGGAAGCAGCGAGTCTTTGTGCTCCTTCTTATCGGAGTTCTGGGATTCTTCACACTGATAATCATCATGGCTAAACTCGGACGTGCCTCAGCTGGCTCAGACCCAAACCTAGATCCTCTCCTTAACCCCAACATCCGTGTGGGGAAGAACTGAAAACAAGAATTGATTCATTCCTTCTTTTCCTTTTCGTGTTACACAAGATAAGCCTGTGTAGAACAAGCTGGAACGGGACTTTCTAATACATCGTTAGCCCAACAGAGGGAGCCGTTTACCCAAGTTGAATGGAAAAGACAACAAGACACTGCTTCGGTGTTAGAGTGGAGGTAATCCCTGGTTCCCTTCATTTCCATCAGGCAGTAGGAACATGCCTGGGGACTTAAGATGATTTAAAAAAAAAAAAAATCTCACAACATTCAGGAGCTGCGATTCCAGCAAAGCAACCTCCAAACTCCAAAGGTGTACAAGACCTGGTGCATATAGATGAAAAATCCACTTATTGCTTTGAATAGCTATTGATGAAGAGGGGCAGTATTTATATTTACAGTTCTGGCTAACATTTGTCAGTGATCTTTGTAGGTTGATTTTTTTTTCTCTCAAAAGCTCAATAGAAACTAAATAAACACTGTTGATGTTGAAAGAACATCTTTTGCTGACATGTATGTAATCAGAAGTCTAACGTTCAGTAACGTTTGCGAAGTTATGAACTGATTCCATTAAGGAGCAGTAGCTGCTCTCAGTCAGTTGTGGAGTGGCCTTGTGCATTTCCACTTTAGAGAAGAGGTGGCTGTCAGAACTGGAGTCAAAAATACCCCACACATAATTAATACACAACTATTTATGGGTGTTTGCATTACTTCTAAAATTGAGTGTATTGCTTTTAGATTTGCCATACATACTGTATGTATATTTTCCTGCTGTTTTTTGACTGTACATTAAATGGGAATACTACAGAATTTCAGCATTTTAATGTTTTTTTAAAGCCCATGATCCATTTATCTGCTGCTGTGCAAAACCAAAATCTTGAGTGAAGAATTTATGGAATGTCAGTTGTGTCAGCTGTTTCGAAATAATATTGTTATAAAACATGATAAAAATATGTATTTGTATTGCACATTTGAGTGCAGAAACTCAAATAATTTGTTTTCCATTGCCCAGTTCTCAGCCGCTGGCCCAAAGCAGCTGTCACAGACCTGCTCATCTTCATAATAAACACATTGTTAAAGTGTTACATAAAATTGAATTAAATCTCACACAATAGAAGGAGCAAAATTTGCACTAAAATTACATCACTTTCTATTTACAGCATCCGACACTACATGTCTGTCTTCATAATAAACGTTTACATTCAAAGACAATGGTGTCTGTAACTTATTTCAACATGTATCAGATACAAATGAATGTTTCAGCAGGATGCATCAAATCCAAAGAACTACTTTATCTACATCTATTTTGTGCCTAATGTCTGTTGATGGATATATAGTTGGATATTAGATACTCCCACCTTGTACTGAACATCATGTACTTTCACTCACTGTGAACATAAGGAGTCAGACCTACCTCATAGATAAAAACCTGATGAATGAGCTCTCTGTGGTGCCCAACTATGAAACCACTTCACAAATATGTTGCACAATACTCCCCCTGGTGGTGCATCCAGCGCTCAGGACCTCTTCAGTAATGTCTTCATGTACTCAGTGAGGTCAGTGTTAGGACAGAGACCAGAGTCAGACTGATTATAAAACTAAAAAATCATAATTATGGCATTTTATTATTCATTCATTGACATTCATCTTATTTGGTAATGTTCATGGAAATTGAAATATTGTCTTGTTGGCATAATACTCACATGAATTCGAATTAGATCCCCAGAAAACCGTCTTTCTTGCAGATATGGTTTAGATTTTCATACTGTTTGCATTCATAGTTCAAAGTTTACCTCATTGCTATTCATTTTTTCTTTTCTTTCTTTCATCATTTTATAGTATAAAACATAGTATAATGTTTTGTGGCACATGGGCATCTGAAACTATAAACCCCACTGATCAAAGAATTCAAAGCATTATCCTACCTTAGACTCATTTTATGTAACTACATAGTGTAAGTCAACCTATTTTATATTCATATTTATTTTACCAGTATGGAAGTTCCTCAGTATGCTTAGTGCTGTATGGGTCTGTGCTGTGTACTGCACGTGTGATGGACTTCAGCAGGAGGTAGGCACATATTGATCCAAAACTTTCACCATATCACCACAACAACATTCCTAAATACTTCTGCAAGTGACTGTCGAACACTGCATTCATTACTGTGCTTTTGACTGTGACAGATAAATGACAAGCTGCATTGCATGTTGTAACTTTGTCACATGTCTTTGTAATAAACCCCTCCAAGTGTAGACCCCAGTGTTATAAATATTCACCAATATATCACGTGTTTGCATGTGAGTGAGTGTTTGCGTGTCAGTCGCAATCTCTAACTTTCCATTGCGTTTGCCAAAGAGCCACAGCAGTGGAGGTCTGCCATTGATTGTCAGTGGATCTGAGCCATGTTCCACTGATGTAGGGAAAGCTGCCTGCGGTGGTGATTATTATGCACGCTGCAAAATGACAACAGGGATGACAGATCTGGCACCCACACAGAAACACAAGAGCTGTAATTTGTATTGTCTTGTATTTCTCTCGATGTGTGAAAATAGTTCAAGTTATGAGTGGTTTAATATAACAGCATTATGTTTTATGTTGTAATTGCTTTTGTCACACTATTGGAATTCAATGTGTTTTTCAGTAACTTTGAGTTATTAGATGTCCCATTGCACTGACATAATAGGGACATCCTAATCAATAACTTCTCACTTTGCAGTTAATGTGCATACTGTAAGCAGCACAGTTTGCCTGCACCTCTGTTCAATACGCGTGATGACAATCCAAAAAAAACATCTTCGTGATGAGCTGCTGAAATTTGCAGTGATTTGTTTTGTTTAATTTATTTAATTTGTGCACCTCTTTGATGTGCCACACCGAAGGGACCCTGACAAGTTGAAGAATGAGTGATGGAGGCCAGTGTCTTTTGGCTGCTGCAGTGATATGGATCCTACAGTAGATATGAAGACATCAATATATCATAAGTATTTATACAGGGTTTTTTTCCAAAGAAAATATCATTGAAATATGCTGAGATTCTCATTGATTGGATTTGATGAAATATTTGGCATAACTATTTTGATTTCTTTTTTTTTTAACTTACTTTTTTATTATTTTGATTTCTTTAATCTTGCCACCGTTCTCTGAAAAGAAAGCAAAATGTTTTGTTTTTTAAATCATTTACAGTGAAAGTAATTCAAGAAATTCAAGAAAATATAAAATATAAATATAATTATACATAAATAAATAAATGACATCATTTGATGTATAGAGTATACTTTATAGCAAGTGTAAAGTATGTATATGTACAGCACAATGTATTACTCATTAAGTATTATTGAAATACAAGCATAAGCCATCATACACAGTATACAGGACAGTTTAATACAGGTCAAAGTATCTACATGCAACAAATGGCCTTTCTGTCATTGGATGGCACAGGAGCCAATATTGATGTGTATATGTGTATGTGTGTGTGTGTGTGTGTGTGTGTGTGTGTGTGTGTGTGTGGTGTGTGTGCATGTTTTTTCACACGTGCTTCCCTGCTCATTTAGACTGCGCATCACAGAGAGAGTCATTGCGTTTCTGGTACAAAGCATCAATGAACACCTCTGCCTTTGTCATTCCTGTGGCTCCTGTGAGATCGTAAGTACAGATGTTTTCTCTGTGGTAGATGTTTTAGTTAATATCTGAGTTAATTTCTCTGTAGCTGCTCTATTAACTAGAATAAATGTGCATTAGAACCCTAGAACTTGTTTTATAATTAAATGTTTAATAATGTTACTTGCAACTTAACAAAGTTGCATTTGGACAAAGACGACTGCATGGGACTATTTACAGCTGCCTTTTCACAATATGCACAAATAACTAAACTTTATTAGTACAGTTCAGAAATGATGTGACGCATTAAACTGATCAGTAATTATGTTATTGTTAAACCAGTATAATTATTATTATTATTATCACTATTATTATTATTATTATTATTATTATTATTATTATTATTATTATTATTATTATTATTATTATTACCATTGCCTTTCTTTAAACTTAAAAAATAATTGAAGGCTGGCCCTCATTTACAATTATGTCAAGTAACAATGACTTTAAAAGATACAAAATAGATAAATATACAAGATATGAAAAACAAATGAATTAAAACAGGTAGAAACAGAACCTCAAAGGTTTGTATCATAGATTTGAATCGACCAAGCCTTACTAAAGTATTAATTTTTAGGTTTCTGAAAGCAGCTAGTCATACAGCCACATAGATGTGATAACAGATGGCAGCTTCCCAATAAACCTTGAAGATAAACAAATACATATGCCTATCACGTCTTTCAGGCAGAGAAGATCATCCAACTCTTTTGTACAGAATACAATGATGAGTGCTATGAACATCACCAGTAATAAACCTAAGAGCAGAATGATAAAGAGCATCCAAGAGCTTAAGAGTAGAGGCAGAGGCATGCCGATTAATCACATCACCATAATCCATTACAGGGGAAAACAGCTTAAGAAATCGTTTTCCTACAAAGCATATGTTAGTTCATACACGTTAGTTCTATTACTATATAAAAACAATTATTTATCATAATTTATTGACATTATTGTGTAGATGATCTATCTGAATCTATCCTAATACCAATGTATTTATATCCTGTAACTCTTCCAATAATGAATCCTGGTACAGTAGAAATATGAAAGTTTTAAGATCATTAAGTGCAGCTTGTAGAATGTTAAAAAAAAGTGTGTATAAATATTTATGGCAATTAGAGATAAAAAAATATGATTAATATAAATTGTAAAATGCAGCGAAAATGTATAATTTAATGAGTAGATTAATATGTAATGACATCTTCATCATGTTTTTCCTAATTTATTGCAATTATTGTATGAATTGAAATGTGGATTAAAAAAATAGTACACCAGCATGAGATTGAATTATGTAACATGATTTTAAAGAAGGAAAATTATTTCCTCAGGGATCAATACCTTGCCAGTTTCTGAGGACGTCACTCAGCTGATGGTGAAATATTTCAGACCTTTAAATCCTGATCAGGACAACAGAGGCGTCAAAGGGCAGAAGTCTGACATGTCTGACCATCAGGAGAAAGACCACAAGCACGGAAAAACCGCAAAATCTCAACAAATGAAGCACCACCACCAAAATCAAGTCCACCGTCATCACCAGCGCAAGTTGCATCAGTCTGACAATGACGGTCCTGAGTAAGTCAAGAAATGATTGTATTATGGAATATGTTACTAATTTAAAATAGACCAAAATAGACCATTTTAAATTCATTTTGACTTTATTTTTACATTAGTGGGATTCACTTAGCAGAATATCTCTGTCTGAGTCCATTCATGTGATTTTGATTCATAAACAACTGTTGACAACATTGTCACGTCTTGTCTTGGTATCCTGACTTTAAATGTGCATGTTTTCTTTTTGAAATAGCACCCATTCAACAGCAGAGGACAGCATTTTCAACAACCATCACCCCGACCATCGACATCAGCGTGATAATGACAAGACTCGTGACTCTCATTCTCACCATAACCATCGCAAGCAAAACCACCGCCATGTTTCTCTGTCAGGAACATCTTTGAGTTCCTCAACTGGTTCCTCTTCATCCTCCTCTTCTTCTTCCTCTTCATCAACATCCTCCTCCCCTTCTTCCTCCTCCTCCTCCTCCTCTTCCTCCTCCTCTTCCTTCTCTTCCTCCACTTCAACATCTTCCTCTAGCCTTTCATCTGAGACCAGCAGTGAATGTTCAGATACAAATAAACCTAAGCTTTCACAGTCCTGTACTGACATTTCCAGGAAGCACAAGTACTTTGAAGACGGAGATGATGAAGCCCCTTTGATAGATAATGGAGGTCAGCAACACAGGCTCCCTGTCAAACAGAAACGAGAGAAAGGCAGGTCCTCTCATGGTGGCCCTAACCAGGGTACACAGAGGATTTCAAGAGCCTCTAGACATAATGGAAGCTTCCGCAAAGCCAAATCCATGGAGGCCCTCAGCAGGCCCATAGAAAGAGATGGACATGGAACTGAGGATGAGCAAGAACAGGAGATGAGAAAAAATGAAGCCAAGAAGAACTTAATGAAGGAAAAAATGAAGTTTTCTGCCTTCCTTAATGAGATCACTCGGCAGGTGCTCAGCCCAATGAGACTCAACACCCTTGGGGTTACAGACACTCAAAGACCGAGCAGCCCAAGACAGGCCGCTGTTGGATCCAACAGGGTTGACGGCAGTACCGAGAAATCCAGACAGCAGAGGAGTCGGCTTGCCAGTGCAGACTCAGTTAGCTCCAGCCAGTACTCCCACATAAGCAAGCAGTCCCACTCTTCTCAAATTTCTCATTCTAAATCTTTCCAACACCATCGTAGTCACCATTCAGCAGACTCAACCCATGACATGTCTCCCAGGCCAAAAAGCTGCACTGATATTAGTTGTTTAAAAGGACGTAACTCACGGTCTCAAAGTCCTCAGCAACATTCCCGTTCTCCCTCTTATAAGCACCACCATCGTCACCAAGGAGACCATCATACTCACAGTCAACATCATCACCATGATGACCGCAACAGCCCAAGTTATCACCATCACCACAAAGACCACCACAACACAAGTCGTCACCATCACCACAGACACCACCACAGTCCTGTCTTTCATCATAAAGATGACCATAGCCCCACTTATGACCATGGTGAGCACCACAACACTTCTCATCCCCACAAAGACCACCACAATACATCCCGTCACCATCACTATGGAGACCATCATCATGGAGAAAGCCCAACTCATGACCATGGAGAACACAATAGTACAACTCATCATCATCACCATCGAGACCATCATGGCCCTGTTCATCACCACCACCATGATGACCACCATGGCCATGCTCATCATCATCACCACCATGGAGACCACCATGGCCATGTTCCTCAGCATAGAGATCCCCACAACCCAGCTCATCATGATCATGAAGGTCACCACAGTCCAACACATCACCATGGAGACCATCATAGTTCAAGACACCACCACCATAGCAAACACCCAAACACTGAACGCCCTACTACACCACGTCACCATGGACACCACAATCCAAGCAATGACGACGAAGATCACCACAACCCAACAAATCACCATCACCATGGAGACCACCATGGCCATGCTCAACATCACAACTCTGGCCATCAGCATCCCCATGGAGACCACCACAGTCCAGGTCACCAGCATCACCATGATGACCAACATAGTGAGGCTCACCAGCATCACCATGGAGACCACCACAGTCCAGGCCACCAGCATCACCATGGAGACCACCATAGTGAGGCCCACCAGCATGACCATGGAGACCACCATAGTGAGGCTCATCAACATCACCATGGAGACCACAACAGACCAGGCCATCAGCATCACCATGAAGGCCACCATAGTGATGCTCATCAGCATCACCATGAAGAACACCACAGTCCAGGCCATCAGCATCACCATGAAGGCCACCATAGTGATGCTCATCAGCATCAGCAGGAAGAACACCACAGTCCAGGCCACCAGCATCACCATGGAGACCACCATAATGAGGCTCACCATGTAGACCACCATAGTGAGGCTCATCACCATCACCATGGAGACCACCATAGTGAGGCTCATCAGCATCACCATGGAGACCACCACAGTCAAGGCCATCAGCATCATCATGGAGACCACCACAGTTCAGGCCATCACCATAACCACGGAGACCACCATAGCGAAGCTCATCAGCATCACCATGGAGAACACCACAGTCCAGGCCATAAGCATCATCATGGAGACCACCACAGTCCAGGCCATCAGCATCACCATGGAGACCATCACAGTCCAGGCCATCATCACCACCATGGAGACCACCACAGTCAAGGCCATCATCACCACCATGGAGACCACCACAGTTCAGGCCATCAGCATCACCACGGAGACCATCCTAGTCCAGACCATCAGCATCACCATGGAGATCACTATAGTACAATTCACTCTAAAAAAAATGACCTTGATGATGATGACCACCACACTCATTTAAGGAGGGACTCTGCTGACAGTCTGCCTCTATGCAGGAATCTAGAGTCTCTTCCTAGCAACCCAGATTCACCCAGGAATACAAGCAGCTCCTCCAGTCAAGACAAGGAACACACAAGCTTCACTGACTCATCATTACATAAAGTATGGCATTATGGGGTTAACACTACACCCATACTCATTAAAATCCCCTATAACAATCTGTTAATTAACAAATTATTGGCAAGTCAATAGTGTGTTGTACATGCTTATTTACAGGTTATGCAATAATGTTCCACTCATTTGCTTTCCTATTGATTTCGGCCCCAGTGTGCATGTCACTGTGGACACTAGCTTAGCTATTACAGAGCAGTAGATTAGTTATCACACCCAAATAGTAATCAAATTGACATGTTGTTTGTAGTGGTATTACTGAATGTAATTTTTCTTGTCAAAGTAATTTTCTTTTCTTCAATACAGGAAAAGACGCATGAGCTGGGTAGAATGATGTAAGTATAATGTTATTATTATTTTTTTTAACTAGTAAAAGTTGCAGTCCAAGTGACAAGCATAACAACGATGCGTAGATTAACTGGTTACACAGGAATATCATAGGAAACACAAAAATGCATAATTTTACACACATAAGAATGAGAGTAATATAAAATGTCTCATTCAATAAATATGCATCAAAAGCTCATATATATTTTCTCAATCAGTTTATTTTTCTTTTGTCTTGTTTAGGGTTTTCCAGGGGCAGAATGAAGGTCTGCACCAAAGTTTGCTGAAGACAGCAGTTAGGATGGAGTGTTTAGGAGAGGAATTCATGAGCAGCCAAAAGGTTTTGGAGGCAGAGCTTCAGAGGACACGTGTGGAGCTCAGTACCCTTACAGAGAGGTTTAAAAGGTGAAGAATGACATTTTAGACTGAAGATGATAGTGGCATGTGATGATCTGCAAAGTTTCAAATATAGCAAATATTACTTCATCTCATACTATTGCAAATACAGTATGACTTTTACAGTATGACTATTGTTAAAGTCAATAATTTCTTCACTGTCTTATTTTAGACTGCATGACAACTGCTCCTCCGCACAACAAACCAATAATCTTCTTGAGCAAAAGCTTCACTCAGTGGTGAGATTGCAAGTATTTGTTTTTTTTCTTGTGCACAAGCTACAAAAATATAAATTATTAAATTATTAGTCAAGTATTGTTACATAAAAAACAGGTTTTAACACATGTTGAAGCCTTTTTCTACTTATTAATTCGACATAATTATAAAATTTGATTGAACATGACTTAAGTCCCTCACTTACTAAAGGTTTATCTGTGCTTCCTGTACTTTCTGTGTCAGACTCAGAGTTTGGAAGGAGAGCGTGAGAGGTTGAACTTTCGTATTTCAGCACTGACGGAGCAGCTCACTGATGCAAAATTTGCCAACAGTGTGGAAACATACAATGTAAGATTTTTATACTCATCTGAGAGACAGGCAGTGACTACACAATATTCTTGAGAATTGAGATATTGATAAGCCTGTGTGAAATGGTTAGTGCACATATAGCATTAATATGTTCTTTCATACAAAACATCCTCTTAATTCTTTGACTTTGAAATATTTAATCAACAAATTGACCAATTTGCACACTTAACTTCTACTTACTGTAGGTAACATCAGTGCTGCACAAAACAGACCACCATTTTCACTCAGATGATGCCATTAATCAGATGATTCTCCCCATCGCTCCCCCTCCGGCTCAGTTCATGGACAGCCTTAACTATGGAAAGGTCAAAGCTGCCGGGCAGGAGCAATCTCTGGGGTCAGTGCCAGAGGAGGAGGAATCTGACTGGTCAGAGATGGGAGAAGATACCCCACGATTTATACTGACAGGATCAAACAGAGGTCAAGCATGGAGACACCAGGAAGGAGACTTGGACAAAGACAGTGAGTCAGGGGGCGAGGAAATTGTCAGACGCCCTTCCCCATGCCCGATGCAGATACCTCATCTTCAGTTCACCATCCACAAAGAGATTTTGCCAGTTGCCCAGTCCAGTGCTTTTCCTTCTGGCTTCAAGAATCTGCCTGATCACATGACAGGTGAGGGTGCATACAGGATCACAACAAGTCCAAACCTTGGTTCTGCCATGCTGATCCGGTCAGCTAGCCTGGAGGAAATCCCTCTGGCATGCCATCACAGGCAGAAGGAGCTAAGAGGCACAGAGGCCATGATGGACCTCCACCACCCAGGTGTTGAAGCTATCGAAGATTCAGATAATGAGATCATTCATCACTGGAGAACAAGCAACGACAGGGATGCAGTTATTATGAGTCTCTCAGATGCAGATAGCAGTCTGGCAAGCCTGCAGTCAGCTGAGCGGATGCTTAACCATTTCATACGTGAGACGCAGCCCAGTGAGGGAAAGGGGCAGGGCAGGGCTGAGGTGCATGGCTGGACCGGAGGGATTCCAGATGAGGTGTTGAAGGGTGAACGGACAAAGCTGTGACAGTAACAAGAGTGCACTGCTCACTGTGTTTGAATGCGTGATCCACTTTTGTTGTAATTTATGAGGGAAAGTTCAATGAACCTTTGAATTTAAAGAGTGAGACTTACTGGATTTGCTTTGATAGTCAGACACCATATTGTGCTCCCCCATTAGTTCAATAAAGATATACACTCAAATATACTTAATTTATATTTATTCAACACACACACACAGACACACACACACAGACACACACACACACACACACACACACACACACACACACACACACACACACACACACACACACACACACACACACACACACACACACACACACACACACTTGCAGTTTTAGCTAAATCTGTAAAAAAATAAAAAAAATAAAAAAAAATAGATCATATATTATGTAGAGGTATTATGTATTTAATCTTACACTGTATTTTTCTGTACCTTGAAACATGCAGCTTAGATTTAGTCATAACATGATAAAATGTAAATGTTTATTTCAGTTGTATAGATACACACATAGGCATTTCTTTCCCTGCTCTATCTCACTGAATAGGAACAAATCTACTTATTTATTGGCTTATTTATTTTATTTCATTGCATGAAACATTATGTATTCATATAAGTTGTATATTCTTTTGTGTGGTTAGCCACAGTTATGCATTGTTGACTATTTAAAGCTATATACTGCAAATGTTAAGTAGATCAGTTTTCCTGCTGTAAAACATAGATTTAGGTATAATAATGTTTACTCACAGATACAGTTCTGTAATAGCTCTAAATATGTGTTTATCCAAAGGTATTTTCCTGCCTGTGTGCAAAACTGTTTCCTCTGTTTACAATTATGAACCTGTCAAAAGACATGCTTGCAAATATATACATTTCACAAGCTAGTGTAAATGTCATCCATGTAACTCTGTCCATCTAACATGTAATAAGATCTAATAAAACAAAGATACTACAATACTTTCTGATGTATTTCTGATAACCTTCTCTTGTTAAACTCCACCTATCTATCTAGGTGTATGTACACTTACTGGCCTCTTTATTAGGTATACCCTTGCAATCTGAAAAACAGCTCTGCTATAAACTCTACATTTATGAAGTTTATACATTTTCAGTTTTTATACATTTGACATTGTCATGAAGATGATAATTCTATTGTCTATCTATTGTGACAGTCCATGCTGTAAGGCTGGAGCTCCTTCACAGTGAGGGCCAGTGACCCTGGGTCAGATCCAGGACATGCCCTTGAGGAACAGAAGAAGCTGCCTTGTTACCACTGTGACGCTGGCCTGGATATACTGGTTGGGCGTTTATAAAAAGATGAGCTAGTACCCTCCTCTGGCTGCTATCTTGATTTTGCCTAACTACCTCAACTTTTGCAAAGTTCCAACCTTATGATCAGCACATGGGCTCCAAAGAGAGAGTTTTATCTATCCCTCTGAATTCCTCATGGGTATTTAATATAATCAACACATACTCTGGAGCTACATAGTCCTTTCTCCTTCGGCTTAAATGAAACATTCCATCAATGTGAATTTATTTCAATTACCTCAGACCTCAATGTTTTCTTTGGCTGAAATAGAAAATAAATAAAGTGTTTTTTTAGTCTCAAGTGTCATTTTCTTTTCATCTCAAATGTATTCAAGTCTATGTGGCATGCTTGAAGTTGTGTCATAAGGATCTGTGTTACCCAGTTAATGACTTCTCCCTGTCAGGTTCAATTTAGTTTGTCATCCACGTCCCTCTGTATGTGTGATGGGTGCTGAGCAGACAATGGCCTGGATTCACAGAGCAGTTTAATAGGATAGGTAAGCATTAGAGGTAAGACGCTCCCAGCATCCAGGTTTGCCAAATCCACTGTGCCAAATCCACTGTGTGGCACCCTGGACGGTACACAGTGGTCGCAGGAGATATCTGGACCTTTTTTTACCACTTTTTGGAGAGACAAATAAGGTGAATTTTGATGCACTTACATCTGTTGAATTGAAGACGCACCAGTTGAGATGTGAAACTTTAAAACTTTCTTCTCAGACGATTTTGCACTAACCTCTTAACCTTTTCATTTTTGGATAAAAGTTTGTTCTTACATTGCTATTGTTACTTTTTATTTTGCATGTTCTGTTGCTAACAGTTCATTTTTCAGACGCAGTGTTGAATTACAGTTTTGTCATCTTCATCTCTGTGCCTTTAGAGTACTGCCTCTTAACTCTCCTCCTTTCTCTCAGACAAAGAACAGCATCGTCCCTCGTTGCCACATCGCTCTCCTTCCCCTATTCCCCCGGTAAGACTCGGATCCCCACGCTGCAACCATGGTGTTGATGAAGATGAAGTTTCCCTTCGAAAAAAGGGTGAAGTTAGCCCAGGGACTGTGGCTCCTCTCCTGGACCGCCGCAGTCGCTGGGGCTACCACCTTCACCCTGGGGTGCATCCTCAAGACAGAGCTCCGCAAGAGGCAAGAGGTACTGTCTTAAGTCTTATATGCTACAACTTTGAAGCTGAGTACACTTCCAAAACGTTGCTGTTTCTTACTTTTTTACTGATTGAATATTGTAATTACATATAGTTTTAATTTTCAAAAATGAGTGAGATGTAATGGTACTTCTCTGTGTAACTGAAGCTATATATGAGTATACCCAACTGTAGACAGGATATTTGGGAGTTGTACTATGGCTGTGAATGAGTTGATTACACATTGCTGTACTGATTTACACTAATATCACAATGAACACTTGACAAACGTAATTTGCGCCAATTGTACTTTCTTTGGCACTTGGTCATTTTGGATGAAAACAAGAAAATGTGAAAACAGAAATGTGTCTTGCAAAGAGAAATTCAATTTCCTATTGTCAAACAAATGTCCTTGTTATGTGAAGACAGACAGCTAAACACACCTGCGACCCACTTTGGGTCCTGACTCATCATTCGATAAACCGCGCTCTATCTGCAGACTTAATCACCTTAATCCCCATATTTAAAGGTTGTCATCACACCTTTGCATTATTAACAAACCTATTACACAGACTGTAACTAATGTGGATGTATTTAATTCCCACAATTACATAGTGTGCACATATAATCATTTGCAAACTCAAAAACATCATCTTTGTGAAACTATCGCTGCATTTTTCAGTATTTCTAGTATTTTTTTAAAAAATTATTCATTTGTGGTCATGTGATCCTCTTAATATAAATATTTTATCTTGTGACAGCTGGAGGACTACTTAGTGGCTGCAAAAAAGTGTAAATAGTTTTAATAAAAGCATTATAAACAGGTAAAAAAAAAAGAAGAGAAAATTATATATAACAATAAATTAATTAATTACAGAAACATATAAATGCTACCGTGTCATACTATTATCTATTCTGCATTGTAGTTTCCACCACTGATTTTAATCCAATAATTTAAAAACTGGAATGTTTCAATGTAATTTCATGTAATGATTGTCACATTATGTGAAAGTATGTGTATACATTTACACCCTTAACAAAAGGCAATAAAAAGCTCCTTAGTTCCTCTGCATTGTTTGAAGGTCAACATCAACATATTCCTAAAGAACTTCAGGTTTCACTTTGTGTGGAGGTCTCCTACTCTGCTGAACATATTTCCATCAATTCATGTTATAGTTTTAACAAGTGCAATTATTGAAACCAAGAAACCAATACATGTCAATACATAATACATACTTAATACATTCACAGGGATGCATCCTGATTCAACATTATCACATTTGGCAGTTTAGATTTAAGAACTGAAAGATGGGAATAAATACTGCTGGGGTAATTTGGACATAGTGAGTGAATAACATAAAACTGCAGTCACAGTAGGTGTCCTTGACCAAGCTGAGGCTGAGCTGCTTCCGCTGAGCTGCTCAATGCTGATTGAACTGACGCAGGCATAATTATTCATGGTTGTTTCTGAATGTCATGCTAATGTAGAACGTTATTATACATACATGCAGGACATCTTCCCTGTATTAAAAGTTTGACCAGGGTTCATCACTACACATGTTGTGTGGCCAGGCATCATTCCAACCCACAGAGTTTTAATTTAAAATTCAAGATTATAAAGTCAGACTGAATCATTTTGGGTTGTATATGAAATGGCACACAATACATATTATAATTAACAGCTGTGCATCTAAAATGACTCACCATCAGTGGGTAAAAATTTAAGTTAAAAAAACCTGGTAGAACTGATGTTTAATATATGAATTTTAAAAAATCAGGTAATTTCAGATATATTACCTTAGTAAGTGTATTTTATACATTAGTTGAACGATTATGCATCATTTAAAAATATATATATGCATTTTTTATCTGCTCTATGTGTAAAGTGCCTTGAGATGACTTTGTTGTGATTTGGCGCTATACAAATAAAGATTGATGAAGATTGATGATGCATTACTGTGTGACTTGCAGGTAATGGAAAACTCTGACATACATATTGTGCCCAATACCCTCATGCTTGTTGGTCTGGCCTCCTTGGGTATCAACTACTTTGCGTCAAGGATCAGTCAGGATGCCCTGGATGCTGCGAAATTTCCTTGCTGGAAGTCCTTCTTGAAGCCCTACTTTGCTTGCTCTTGTTTCTTCACTGTCCTCATGCTGCTATCCGTCATCATGAGCTTTGCAATGAAGGGCAGTCTGGAGAGATCTCTGAAGGGTGGGCTGAAGAATGGCATCCGCTACTACAAGGACACAGACACCCCTGGCCGTTGCTTCCAGAAGCAGAATATCGATCGTCTGCAAATGGAGTTTCAGTGCTGTGGAAACAACGACCACAGGGACTGGTTTGAGGTCCAGTGGATCAGCAACCGCTACCTTGATTTCAGCTCTAAGGAAGTGAAAGAGTAAGTTGTGGGCAATGTAACAGGATGTAGTAGAGTGGGTTTGACATCTGTGAATATTTATGAAAAAACAATCTTTCATTTGTTTCTTTAGCCGCATCAAGAGCAACGTGGATGGCCGTTACTTGCTAGATGGAGTCCCATTCAGTTGCTGCAACCCCAGTTCTCCACGACCATGCATCCAGTATCAGCTCACCAACAACTCAGCTCACTACAACTACCAATACCAGACCGAGGAGCTCAACATCCACCTCCGAGGCTGCAGAGAGGCCCTTGTCAACTACTACATGGGCCTGATGAACACCATTGGGGCTGGAGTACTGTCAGTCTTCCTCCTACAGGTATACTATGAAAGATTTACAGTGCTTCTATTATGATTTCAGGCAGAGTTGATGGTGCAAAGGTGAGCTTTAAAATTTGGAAGCTGGTAAAAGCAAGACATCAGCTTTTTTGGGAAGTCACGCAAAGTTAAATGCAAAGGTAAAAATGCATTCTTGCAGTTGAGAATGAGAATCCTGACTAAACAAAGAGGGAATATTGTCTGATCTCCCCTTCTTTGGAGCATCTGATGTACAGAATTTGAGCAATATCCATCAATAACCACTTCCTTTTGTAGTCCTTCATGATGCTCTGTGATTAAAGCTGCTCTACATCTAACACCTACTTCCTCTACCTCCTTCTTCACAGAGCTCTGTGCTGGTGAGCTTGCGGTTACTGCAGACCTCCATGGAGGCTGTGGAAGGCAACGAAAATACGGAGATCGAGACAGAGGGGTACTTGCTGGAGAAAGGAATTAAAGAGACCATCATGGAGTACTTAGACCCTGTGCTGAAGTTCCTCCTGCTGACGAACCAGGTGGAAGAGGGTGGTGAAACAACCCCAGCCTAAAACAGCAATGATGTGCACACCTGTAAATAACACAGAGAAGGCAACTAATGAACAATCATGTAAAACTAAAAACAGAAGATAAATCACAATTTTCTAAGAGTTTCATGGATTTAGGGATAGTATTTTTTATCGTCCAAAGACCATAAAGTAAATGTATATCATTCAAATTCCAAATGCTCAACTGACACCCTAAACCGCCTCCAAATATACCCACAGATGTTATTGAAAATGATTATTTCTGCTGTCTTGTCGTTCCTTGAAGTAACTGAACACGTTTATTTTTTATGTTTTTCTTCATTTCAATTTCATTGTAAATGAATGATAAACCCTTTATTGTCATATTTGATTACAGTCCCACAAACACAAAAAAAATCATTGCTTTTGAATGTGATGTACACTGCTAATTGCATTTTCATGATTCTTGTCTGTGTCACAATCAATAAAACAATCACCAATCACTGAGTAAAAAATTTGTGAGGCAATGTACTTTTTTTTTTTTTTTTTTTTGATCTTATACAAAGGATGTAAAGCTGACTGTAGAGAGACATGAGGCACAATGCTCTGCTGTACAACAGGACTATGACAGAATTTAAAAGATGAATTATTAAAGATTGAAGTAAGTAATTGCCTTATGGAGTGGTGTCACTTATTGCTTCGTTTTCTAATATAATCAAAGCAAATGCAGATATTATACATAACACATCATAGGTCACACTCCATAACATAACTGCTCCAAGTTGCTACTTTGAAACCCTGCCTCTTCTCTCCCCTGTCAGTGAAAGGAACAGGATTAAGAAGACTGATTAATCGATGTCAGTAATGCAGTGAAAGCCATCAAGTGCGTCCTCTGTTGTGTCACCTTTGCTAAAGCTGCTAATCCCATTTGTTAATACTCAACCTGCTGCCCTTGCATTTAGACACCTGTGTCAGGTGAATATGAGATCCAGTATGAACTATGCAAAGGCTTGTTCTGCTTATAAGAAAAATATGATACTGGGAAAAGAATGTAATTGATCAAATTGAGATACAACTTTTCAAATAGAGACATGCGGTGCACAGTCTGTGTTCTGGAGGCTCATTGGGCCTTTAATGTTCTGTTTAACTTAAACAAAAAAAACAAAAAAATAAGAGGGAAAATTATTGCATTTTCCCTTTAAATTTCCTCAAATAATTCATCCTTTGAACCCATTTGTAATATCAACCCATATGTATAGCTTTATTAAAAAGATTTTAAAACATAACTGTGTCTTGAGTGATTTTCAGGGGAAGACCTCCTCTGACAAATATTTAATTCGATATTTAGATGTAGAATCATTAATAAGGATGTTAGAGGCGATTTGTGTATTGTTATTACAAATGCTCCAGGCTGTAGATCTGAATAATTGTGCTTCTCTAGTGTGTATGTTGCCTTATTATGAAGGTGTAATGTTTTTTCTCACCAGTAGATGTCCAATATTTCCATCATGTCATATGATCATATTGACAAGTCAATCAAAGCTGTTTTTCTTTTAAAGGATGTTTCAAACAGGGCCAATATGTAATATTTATGGCAGATTACAAACAGTCCTGTCAAACACTGTATGGAATAGTATAATAACACAAAATGATTAACGTGAAAGATACTGTGTGTAAAACAAAGTTTTATCACAAAAGAAGCAACGGCATCAACCCCAATCAATTGTAATTACATCTGGTACATCACCCATGCAATAAATGTTACTTTTATGAAGTTTAGTGTGTTTAGTTGGTGGTATTTCTGTCCACCTGGAGGACCAAACCACATTTAGTCCACTGGCTTTGAACACCACATGTAGAATGTGTGCATGACTCAATGGAGTTAAGTTTATAGTGTAATAAGGATTAATGCTAAGCAGCCTATAGCCTACATTGTGGAAAGAGGACGCTGTTTATTTACAATTTTATATTCAAATTCTAAAAATAAAACACTGTTTAACTTTAATGTGCTTCATATAAATATAACAAAGTTCAAATTAGGTTAGAATAAGTAATTTAACCCAGATTTTGGGTTGTGTTTATATTTATTTTCTTTTTTGTTGTTGAAATACAACCCAAAATCTGGGTTCACAGTATCACATAGGTTAAAATGATTTATTTTAAACTAATTTGAATATTAATTGTTATGAATTTGAAACCAGCACAAAATGCCCCAGCCATTCTTTTATTGTTACAGTATGAGAACATATGGGTACTCTGCTGTCACTCTAGCCAGGTTAGTTCCACTGTGTGTGTGTGTGTGTGTGGGGGGGGGGGGGGGTTCTAGTTACTTAGGAGACTTTGTGTCAACATTATATCAGTAAAGGGACATGTAAGTGAACGTCATTAATCCAATAATCCTTGTTATAATTGAACCTTTGCATATACTTTTTTTGTTTGTTTTGCAGAGTTTAGCACTGCATGATCAAGTAAGCGCATTATATGCCAAATTGACCAAAACAGTACTTTGGAGCAGGATATTATATATATAATTATGTGTCAATAGAAAACTGCTTCCCAACAAATATCTCCGACAAATGTGGACAGAGACAGAGGGTGTACTTATGGTGCTATTTGAGCTGCATCTAACAACAAATAAACAACAATTTAATCTACCGGCTGCGTCTGTACAGCTGCAGTGACGTATAGATCACGTGGGGAGGTGACAGCGCGCTCTCTAACATCGGAACCATTTTTTCGACTCATTCTCGAGATCGAGCCTTTTTGAACGCGTACCGTGTAAAACCCGTTCAAATTGTATATAGCCTGTCATTTCAAATTATCTCCCAACTGACACCGGTTAATTAGCTCTTTGCTGTTTTACCGACTTCTTCGTATATATAGCTAATTCATAAACACTTCAGTTACGTGTTTTTCAGACCTCCCAGAGTGGCTGTCACGCCCAGTAAAGAGCGGTTCAGAATGAGCTAATCGTCCGCCAATCACTCACAGTCTGAAACTGTTGCAGCTGCCCGGAAAGCTAGTTTTAGACACCTGGCTAGCCAGCTGGAACATAACGGCCAACATTAGATTAGCTATAGTTACAAAAAACTGCAGGTTTCCATCCAGACAGACTATAAGTAGCGTCTGGAGGGACATTCATCAGAAGTGAGCGGTAGGTGGACAACACAGACATTTTGTTCCTTCGTTTGCAGTCTTATAAAACTGTTGGGACAACAAAACTCTCCTAAGCTAACCAGTTACCGCTAAGTGACCGCAACTGATGATGAAATGTAGAAAGTCTGACAGATAACCTTAAAAGTATCATTTAGTAACATTTGCTGTGGCTATGACTAGCTTAGAGCGTCCCTTGCCTTTTAGCTACTGTAAATAAATAGTGTTTAGTACTTTAGAGGGATATTTCACCGTTCCGTTGTTTGGGTTTGTTTGGGTATGTTCAGGACAGTCTAATTACTCTTAGGGAGCTAGCTAGCCCCTCGTCCCAGGGCCTCGGATGCTGCCGTCATACCTCTTTATTTACTAACACTATTCATCTGTAGTTACGCTATTTCTATTCATGCTCGAAGCCCTTTTTACACTCCACATACATGGGGCTGAATAACAGTGACATGCTGAGACCGAAACGATCATTTCCAGTTCAGCAGGGTGAGGTCCACAGCACTTCTGATTTGTTTACAGTGATTATAGAATAAAGGGTGAGTTCACTGACATGTCTGGTCAATGTGAGGAAAGGTGAGAAATCAATCATGACAGAGTAGTGAGTTAAAATGTGTTCCATAAAGATATTTTGTGATTGTATGTCAAAAAAAAAGTGAAAATACATTTTATACTTGTATTTGTTTTTAAGTTTAAAAAAAGAGAAGCTCTACATGGTCATAACTAATGAAAAGGAGAGATATGAAATTATGATCTGAGTGTATAGCGGACTTGTTTATTAAAACATGACCTGCTTACTAAAAGAAGAAGACATTGCTATTATCAGTCTAGCTATCCTTGAAGCAGTAACACGGTCTTTATTTGAAAGTTAATGAGACCAATGCGAGTATAACTATTAGTATGAGCACACACTGTTCACTTTATCACCCTGTTGAATACATGGATAACTTAGATTATGAAGAATTGGGAAGGTTCTGGGATCACATTCCTGTATGTTTCTAACCACGCCTGTAGATTAAAGGAATCTGTCCAGGCTCTGTGTCTCACATCAGCCTATGAAGGTTAGCAGGCATTGGTAATGCATGCTGCATGGCTACAGAGGAGGGAGCTGCAGACGTGCTGGCCATGTTAGCATGCATTTGTGGATCTCCCGCTTTAAGCTGCACACCGGATAAATCTAAATTTGTGAATTTTCGTCTGTGTGACGTCTACAATCTATGAGCTTCGATTTTGACTGATATGACTGGACTGTTTTGGTCATTCTGTTTCAGATTAGAGATGGAAGGAGATGAGTGCAGTTTTCCTCCAGATTCGTCAGATGATCTCTCACAAAGAGGAAGTGTTGCCTCCTCTGCAACCCTCTCACGTGGTACGATGCAGGAAATACTGATACAACTTGTGGAGGATATAATTAAAATTCCTTGTTTGTGCTGTGTTTGAATTTCTGTGAGATGTTTCACTGCGGCTTATTTGTCTTTGTAATTTTTTTTATATTTGTTTAACATACAGCTCAAGATGTGCTCATATACCTGTTTGGTGAAACCGCAGTACACTTGACTGTAGAAGGTCTTGGCAGTGTCCCTGTGCAGGAGTTGGGCCGCATTGTTCGTGAGACTATCCATATTCCCGAGTCTGCACAGGATGTTTTTGCCTTCTGGTTGACTTCTCCACTGCTCGGTAAAAACCTTTAATCCCCCTCAGTTTCACTCATCAATGCTCTGACTCTTCATTTGGTTCAATTCTACAGATACATCTCACTGTATGACATTTGCCTCCTGCTTATTCCTCAGAGCTGCAGTTAAAAGCAAAGCATCAACCATACAAACTGTGCCGGCAGTGGCAGGACTTGCTATATCGCTTTACTTTGGCCTCAGAGGAAGACATTTCACAAGGTGAGTTTTTGTCTGTATGACGGTTTGTTTACTGTACATACGTAACTGCATTATCGTCAGCTTGTCATAGTATCCTGACTTAATGAATGAGGCCTGGTTTCTTTAACCATAAATTCTAGAGACAGGGAAATGGTGGCTGCCATTGCATTGCAAAGAGATGAAAAGAAAGATCATTCCTTGTGGTGATTTTCCGTAAGTCCAAAGGCAGAGTAGGAGTGAAACTGAAATGATGAAGTGAAAGTGAAGTGAAGCAGCGGAAGAGTGGATAACTTGTAAAAATTGCTTACAAAAACTTCAAATTAGGCTCTGCAGTGCCTGTTTAAAAAGACAACATTCAATCACAAAAATCACATATCCACTAATAAATTAAGATATACCAGCTTTTGTAACTACAACTTAAGGTAGTTTGCTGGGGAGTGATAAAATGTGACGACTGACTAGCTGCATGTAAATATGAGTTTTATCACAAGGTTATTTCAGTGCATGTAAATCTGTTCTCTGATTTCCTGCCTTAAGTCGTTTTTCTCTCGGTTTCTCATGTCCAAACACAGTGAGTGTCTTTGTATGATGAGCACATCCTGTTTGTTCTTCTCCAGCTATTCCCTCCTGATTTGTGGTTTACTCATAAATTATTGGGGTTTAGTCGCTTAGCTGCCGTAAACAAAACATAATGACACTGCCAGGTTTGTTTGGAATAAATAAAAGCAGATTGAGGTAGTTTGTATAATGTTAGCAATAAACAACTGTGGCTTAACAGACAAATAAAAGGCTTAACTTGTAGAAAATCAAACTGCATTACGAGAAAGAACTCAGAAAGAGAACGGAGAAGAGATTACAGTTGCACTGCAGTTACTGGAAGTTGCTGACATTAGTTTATTTTTACCCTTAAATCTTTCACATTATACAAGTATTATCTTGAAGCACTTCTAGAGTGAGAGATAATTGGAGAACCCCAGTAATCAATGTGTAACAATGATCACAACTATATGTTGAAAATGCTGATTAAATGTAAAGACCCGAATGTTATCAAACATTATGTACAATGGCTGTGTTGTATGTTTAAAAGGAAGTACTGGCCTATCATACAGATGTGATCTTATTAAATCATCAGGATTTTTTCTAAAATGTAAAGTTATTAGTTCATCTGAGATTAAGAGTGTAGCACTTTACATGAGTCTTGTTTCTATAATGTGTTAAGATATATAAGCCTAACATGTCATGCGTTATGTATTAGTAGGCATATGAACCATTACCAACATTAGCATTTATAACATATTTAACAGCCTGTTATATAACAGCCTCAGCATTACAACTTTGATCACATTTTGTTATTATGAGAAATGGATGGTTATTATTTACTATAATCATATTTACTATTCTTTTGCCATCGCAATCAAAGCTTACAGCAACTCTGACACAATGTGCAAGTGTTTTAATGGGTCTCACAAACAGGGAGAACAAAGAACTGAGATGACACAAAAGTTCAACCTTTTGGTTATCGCCTTGTCAGAATTGGCTCCTATAATGATCTTCTGCTGAAGTGTAACACAGTTTTAATAAATTGTAAATTAAGTCTCAGGTCTCGAATTCTGGTGTTTACGCTTGTTTGTTAGTGCTGTGATGGGTGCTTTTAAGTTCAGTGATGTCAAAGAACCGGTGACAGTGTCACAAAGTGCACTGAAAAAAAAAAAAACAGAGCAGTGACAGCTTAACACTTATAAAAATGAAAAAATTTGACAAATGTTATTGCATAATGGGTTACATGCTGTTATGTGTTTTTTCTGGAGTCAGAAGGTCGTCTGACTATGAGCTGCAGCAGAGTGGGTTGGAGGGAGGCTTGGGAGGTAGATGCCACATCTACCCTCACTTCTCCACTTAAAATACAGACACCTAATGTAAATGCACTTATTGTCTTTCCCCTCAGATGAACCATGTCTCCAGTACCGTCGGAATGTGTTTTACCCTAAATCTAAAGAGCTGCAGGTACTTTGACCTTTATTCTCTGCAAAAACATGAATTAACCATTGATGTGAGTGAATCATGAAGATTTTGGATTGGATAATTCATGTTGCTGTCTCACCCCTGAGCAGATAGAAGATGACGGAGTGCTGAGACTTCTGTACGAGGAGGCCCGGAACAACATCCTGACAGGTCGATACCCTTGCGATCCCGAACACTGGACAAGTCTCGGAGCCTTATGTCTTGCTCTTGACGAGGGTACCGGTCTCGACAATGAAAAATTAACCGCTATTATAAAGTAAGTTAGACAGGTTTGTTAAAAGACTCCACTCTGTTCTTTCTGCCTTAAATTAATAGTTTGTGGCGCTCACAGTTGACTCTGTTAAAGTCTGGCGTTTTTAGAAAATGTCACGGCACTGCTGATGATAATTTTGTCAAATGGCGAGAGGACGCCTCGCTGCAGTTTAATGTGCTACCAAGCTCTCGTCCCTCAACCCACACACGCTAAAGGGCAGATGGTAGATTAAGAGGCTTCAAGTGCTTCGGCACAATCAGCGACAACAACGTTCAATTTGATGAAAATCCACAGGCATTATGAAAAAAGGTCAACAGCGCTTCTTGTGTTTGAGGAGGCTTTGATTGTTTTTAATGCTCGTATTGTTCAACAGCTGTGTTTCTCAATGTGTTGATTTGTAAGTGGCGAGTGAAAGAATGCTGATTGGAGCGTTTTTCTTTTTTTATCTGTAAAGGCTTTTAGACTTGATTGTGGTTAAAGATAAGAACATGATATACTGAAACAATAAAGGAGTGTAAATACTGTTACTGTTAACTAGAGTTAAAGTTAATAGAAATATGCAGCTTCTTTTAATGGGTGTTTGATCATTATTAAACTGAAGTAGACGTTTAAAGATCTGCACAGTTTCAAAACAAAGACTATGAATCCATCCTATAAGTTCAGAAATCACCTCTTGATTTCTTTATTTTTCCACATGAACATTATGTTCCAGAGGACAGGAGATGAGAGCATACTTAGTTTATCCTTTACACATGAATTGCATGATGTTTACTTTAACCTAAATACAGCCAAATCAAATCCTGTTACTCAAGATATGAGGTGATTGGGCTGAAAGCTTGATAATCTTGATATCCATTGATGGGAAAGTTCTTTGCGTCAATATTATTACTGGCTACAGATTATATTTGAGACTCGGAGGCAGTTCAAGTCTTAGGATGCTGAAAAACAGAAGCTGTCCCAGATTTTTTTAATTTGATGATGTGAGTGATTAAAGTCAGGGGGGAAAAAAGTTAGGATATGTAAAGCACCAGTCATAAGTTCGGACACACTGTGTATTAATGCAGTGGACTAACATTTTCCAAACCACATAGTAGAACAAAAAAAACATGTAGCTTTAATGTAATATGTCACTATAGCATCCTGTTAATAGAAGAAGCAACCGGGGAAAGGGAAAATATATATTCAACTTTTAACAAATGAATTGAATATGATCTCACCCAGGTTTGCATAGATAAGATGCAATGAATTCATCTGTAACTTCTCAGTTGTTGTGACATGCTGTGCTATTATTTCATAGTATTTTAATTTGAGTACAAACTTCTGCTTTTCCACAGAGAGAAGAAGCTGTCTTCTTTTCTGCCTGCACATGTTGCCATGGGGAGCGGAGGTTTGTTCTCCACCCTGAGAGGAAAGTCGAGCCGTCAGGCAGGACTGGAGCAGAACCTCCTGGAGGAGTACAGAAAGATCAGCACATCTGCCGGAGAGCCTCCCGAGACCACACAGCTCCTACACCAGTACCTCAACACATGTCACACTCTGCCTTATTACGGGTAAGGTTTTGTTTAAATAACCATTCATACTCAGCCACAAAAGTTTGATTTAAGAAAAAGGCAATGACAAATAATATACCTGAAATCCCATTTATTAATGTTTCCACTCTACGTTAACTGTACAAACAGGTGTGGTTTCTTCTTTGGAGAGATCGACAAACCAGTGCAAGGACTCCTCCAGCGGGTAAAACGTAAAGCTGTCAGTGTTGGCATCTGTCTAGAGGGAGTTTATGTGATGGATGTCAAAGAGAAGGTGAGCACTGGATCCTGTTTGGTTGACAGCTTTGTGAAACACCAACACAGCAATATGTTTCTCCCTTTAATGCAGTAAGGTTCCTATCAAGTAGTTGATATAAATTTTATCTGGTGAGCTCACACAGAACAGGAATCTCGCTCACATACAGTGATCTCCTTAGTAAAAGCAATTTAAGTAATAGTAATGATAATAAATAATTAAAACAAAAATCCCATGGGAAAGCTATCAGTACCACAATCAGCTATAGTGCTTACCATTGTATACATTTCCTTATATTGTGCCACAGGCAGGAAAAAGCAGGCAGTACATCAATGATTTAAGAATTTAGTGCATGAACAGCCTCGGGGTAGTTGCTGCTCTAGAACCTAGTTGTCAGTTTTCGTCTCTCTTCATGAAGATTCCTGATTTCCTTTCTCCAACTCTTTCTCTTTGTAGCACGTGCTGCTGGGCCTGCGTTTCAGCGAGCTTTCCTGGGACCACAGCTACCCCGAGGAGGAGGGCGACTCTCACATTCTGTGGCTGGAGTTTGATGGAGAGGAGGACGGCACTCCTGTCAACAAGTTGCTAAAAATCTACTCAAAACAAGTGAGGAAATGTTTGTTCAAATTCAATTACATTAACAGAACATCTAATATGAAGCCAAGCAATTTTAAGAACTATATTTTAAGATGTCATGTGTGATGTTTTTTTTTTCGTTTCGTGTGTTGGACTTTAGGAAAATACAGAAATGCTTTTTTTGTTGTTGCTCCTTTTCTTAGTTGACAACTGCACCATTTGAACATCTATTTATGTATGTCTAGCCACCGGAGATGGCGACAGATGTAGTCGTCTCGTCTTATGTGTATTTCTGTTCAAATGTTTTCAACAAGTAGAGAGGATATGCAGCTATTTCTCTCACTCACTGCACCTGGTGTTTTGCTTTGCTGTGCCCATTTCTAGCCAGTGGAGCATAACATTTGAAAGAGTGCTCAAACTGCAAAGATTTCAGATAGTTTAAAGCACCCATCATCCTTGCTGAATGTTTGTTGGATTAAAAAAAGACTGTCTCAGCCACCAGATGGTGAAGAGATGTTACATAAGCGTAGTAACACATAATCACACAAGGCCTTAATCCAAGGCTGGCAATGTGACCTTTATATGCCTGCGGTATACGCCAGCGAAAAGTAAATGACTGCTGTTTATTATGTATGCTTCCAAGAATCAGAATCATACTTTCCCTCAGATTGTTAGACTCTGTCATATTTTTTTGTCGGTCAGGCCGAGCTGATGAGCGGCTTCATTGAGTTCTGCGTGGAGCTGAAGTCTGCGTCCGAGGGAGGAGCTTCAGCTGAATCGGACAGAGAGGCCGGTCTATCGCAACAGCCCGGCGGCCAAGATGGCAGCAACAAAAACGGACGCGGAGGACGACGCGGGATGCTGCGCAGGCAAAGCAGCGTCGTGTGCAGTCGGGTCCATTCACTCAACACTATCAGCTATGTGGACAACGGTGAGTCTAATGGTGATCAGGCCCTCTTATAATTTGTGTAGTAGATAGAAAAATGAGCTACATCTATAAATTGCATCCATTTTTTTTGTCTTTCAGGAAAAGAAATCAAACGCTTGAAGCCGAAAAGAGCCGCGTCCTTCTTCAACCGACAGGCAACAGCACCCTCGTACTCTGCCGTGCAGGTGACAGAGAGTCTAGAGCAGGGTTAAACTCACTGATCAGCTCTGCCCAGTACTTCTCACAGACCAAACCTGAACATTTTACACTGAGATTTAAAAAAAAAGACTTTACACGAGCTTGAGACATTTTAACTGACAATATATGAACATGCAAAAGGACCAAGCGAGGGATCTAAGTGTGAGTGACAATATTTATCTTTTTGAAGTTGTGTATATTTAGAGCAATGTGAAAAACAAAGTGATCTATGCTTCCAAGGTTAAACTGAAGTAAAAAAAAAAAAAAAAAAGCATTCTCTGAAGCATCATATGATGAACCTCTGCAGGCAAATGTTTACAGAAGCCTGAATCTGTCTGAGACAAGCCTTAGAGAAATACTCAGACTTTGACTTCAATCGACGACTGTATAGCTCATGACCTTTTCTGACCTTTCTGCGGCCCTCTCGAGCAGCGTTTAATGCCATTATCACTCAAAAAAGTTCAACCTCATCTGAGTGTAACCACTGCATTACCTCTTTTTACTTTATACATAACTCTGAGTGGGGGAGGAACATCAAGAACGTTGCAATACAACCTGGTACAGTATAAAAAGTGTACTAACTATAACAACTCCTCCTCCACAGACAGTCAGCATGACAAACACTTTCAGGGGACGATCTAAAAGTGGGTTCCCACTATTCTGCTTTTTGTCAAACTGCCAGTGCCTTGTACTCATGACAGTCAACAGGGTCACTGAAGCCACTTTAGACAAGTACTGGTAGAAACGTTTACTGGTCTGGTGTCAGCGATCAGGAAGAGTCCGTATGGGAGCACACCGGCTGTGTTGTGGAAGTTTTTTGTAAGTACATGTATTTAATATTTGTTGGCATTTGCAGTTGGTTCTGGGAAGAACTTTTGCAATGAATTTTATTTGTAAAAGCAGAACAGAAAATAGTCTAAATATGTAAAATAACTGGATAAAACAAACATACAGCATCCACTAGAAAATGACTTATTCACAATATCATATCCTCACCGGGGTGCAAAAAAAGGAATCGTCTCCAATAAAAGTATAAAATTGGAGGCAAACATGACCTAAAGCATATAATAAGTTAAAAAAAAAAAATAATAATAATAATCTATCTAATATATTATCTTGTCCTAAACAACTGAAAGTACAGTAGTGGGCTGTTATTCCTGTCACTGTATTTTTATACAGTTGTTGCCCAACCAGTTGTGCACAAGTTAACCTCAGATCGGTGCTATAAGTACCTGTGACATTCAAGCACAGGTCTTGACTTGACTATCACTTGCTCAGTCAGGCCTGGTTAACAAAAACTAATACAACAATGTCTTTGTGCAACTTGTGATATGTGAAATGCTAAAAAGAAAAACTTCCTGTTTCCATTATCAGCTCTACTTAAACCTGTTGAGTCATGACAGCTTTTAAAAACTGCAACCTGCACGTCTAATGGTAACGACAAGTTGTTTTCCTTGCAAACACAATCACATTAACTGATAGCAGACCGGGGGAACACAATCTTTGTATAAAAATATTTTCTGTGCCTGCGGCTCAGACAAACCGACCAACTTTTGACTTTGCTGTCGAAGTCCCTGTCTGCACACCAAAGCAAGCCTATAACATGCTGCAACACAGTATGCTACCTGAATGACAGATTTTTAGTTCTCCGCCAACATGGCAGAGCCCTGCAGGTGTCTCTCTGAACCACAGCCTCACGCTGATACAGGCAGATTATACATTTAACAAACAAGCTCACCTCACTAAAGGCCATCAGAGAAGGAATACATCTTAATAACACTGCCTTCCACTTGAACGTGAGTCCTCATTAATATGTGGAGGCATCGAGCACTCTTCCAGATCCTCCTGAGCATGCAACCTGCAGAATGCTTTTACTTTTCTACGCTCTGACTTGTGTGTATGTGTGTCAGCGACCGTACGTAACTTACACTATGCATGTCACATTGTAGAATAGGCATTCCGACACATCATGTGATATTGCACTATTAATACTAATACTGTTTATAAATCCTTTACATCTGCAGATTTTTTTGTATTGTTAGCTTTTATGAGAGAATATTTTTATTTCCATTTTCATATACTTGTGTGAGTGTTTGTACACAAGAATGAAGTAATAGGTCATTTAATGCGTTTTCTTCTCAAGCAGTCACTTTGCAGAAGCATAAAGTGCCTTTTTGTTTGTACTAAGTTGGCATCTGAACAGTTGGTTTGGTGCTTGGAAACAAGGAACGGGCAATTTGTGGTATTGCTATGATTTAAAAAGTTGTGTTTTGTAATGTTTTTCCCATATTTTCAACTAGGCAGTGCATTTCACCTTTTCTTAGCCGATGTGAGTATATTGATATACTGAATAATGACACTTGGCTGCTGTTGAACAGTGTGTTATCTCAGTGCAGTGATCAGCCAGATCTGCCTTCATTAAATATATCTGACATGCTTTTTTTTTTTTTGTAAATAAACATAAAATGTGCGCTTGTTTCTCAGAGAATATCTCTTAATAAGTGTTTTTTTAATACAACTGCACTTCATACAGCCTAAGTGTACTGAAGCCATGCTCATTTTTAACTAACACGTGTGTGATTTTATTGACACAATACTTTTTTTATATATATACATTTTGACCTGTTGTTTAGTGAGATGCAGTAACCCATTTATGTAGAGAAAGTCTGGCTCTGATTATGTACTAAGAAAAGTTTTATCTTTTTGTTAATTTACATACATTTTCTTAAAAACAGACTTTCCTTCATTAATCAAAAATACTTAAAGGAGGCTGAGATTTCTGATTAATATTCACAAAAAGAAAATTACTATTCATAAATTCACCTATTTCAAATAACAGATAAACATGCTTTTCATCACGACAGTAATATTCCCAGTCTGCAAATAACTGATACTGACAACTGTAGTTTGATTTTACAATAAAAGCAACAACTCACTGGCTACACCTCCTGTGTCATTTTTAAAATGTTATGTATGCTGTGCAGGGTAACACTGTTGATGTTTATTTACACACTTTCTTTTTAATTCCTCATGTGAAATTGTTTTACATGCCCCTAAAAACTCCAACCAAGTGGCTATACTGGCTGTACCAAACTCTACTGGAATTGGCATTTTATTCTCTTTACATAATTACTAATCATTTTCAAATTCCAGTGTTACACTATTGTCCATGATGCAATATGTTGACTTTGTCAGATTTTGAATCTTAGACCAATAAAATGATTTTCCTCTCTCTCTGAAGATGAAGTCTGTTTCCCTTTAGTTTTTCTTTCTGTGATTTGTCTTTTTTTTTGTTCTTCATGCATATCCTTTTCTTGGTTCCTCTCTAGCATATGATATTGGTCTTGTTTTTATAAAGCACAGAATTTGGAAAGTAACAGATTTTATTTGTGTTTTTTATTTTTATTTTATCATTTTAATGTCACACTACAAATTCTGTTTAATAAATACTGTGACATGCGCAGTAGTGCACTTTCGGGAATTATGACTAGAACTACAACACCCAGAAGCGAGCGTCGGTTTCTCTGGACTACACTTCGTTGACGACGTAACAACGGATAGGCTACAAACCCGGAAACTGCAACGTCTTCAAGCTAACTGCTTGTGTTTGCGGAAAAATGACATTTTCAAATGAATTTCTCTAAAAACCTTTGTTATTTAGAGCAGACAGCTAAGCTATGTGGACACTGAGCTGTTACACTGCAGCTAGAAGTTAACATTCAGGTTTTCAGGTGGTGGTTGTGAGTTGGCACACCCGTCATCGTTTTGTTTAGCGTCATTTTGTTTGTACACTTCCCAGCTTGCCGCAGTTCAGTATGGACAGCGAGACGGACGGCGGTCCCGATAGGAGACGTAGGGTGCACGGCATGTTGAAGCTCTACTATGGGCTGAACGAAGAAGGAAAAACCCCGGAGCAGCCGGAGTCCCTGGATCCCTGCGACATCAACGGCCCGCATTTTGAGCCGGAGCACTATCTCAATAAGGTGACGACCCCTGCTGTCATGTCATGTTTACACTGTCATACACCTCACTTTATCATAATGGGGTCTGCTTTCAGTGTTAATAAAGCTGCTGGCTGTTTAAATGTGGTACGCAATGAATGAAAGGCAAGTGTTGTCATATGTCAGTCGCCACCAGGTAGTTGATAGTGATGACAAACTGAATCCACCCTAAAATAAGTGGGGGAATAATTCAGTTTTCATTTCAAAGTAATGCACAACTGAACCAGTGCTACTTCATCTGATATTTAATGGCAAAGAAATGGCAAATAATTCAGTGACAAAGCAATTCACCACATTATACAGCAAATCACCTGAACACACAGTAACTAAAAATGTCAAACACATATTGCACACAGAAAACACACATTTACTGGTATTGACAATGTGATAATGATAGTCAATCATAAGTGGTTTATTTAACACTGGTTTGGCTGAAGTAGTTTCTGTTGTTTTCAGACATGTGCTATAATTGGAATTCAGTAAAATAACTATGCTTACTCATGGTTTCCACACTTGAGGGAACAGCATGTTTATGAATAAGGAATATTTTACAGTTTACATCCCCTGATTTAAGTGTGCCTCTGACCACTGTGTGTTTGTGTCCAAATGCAGCTTAGAAGAGAGTGCTCTCTTGCAGAGTTGATGGACCAGGAGACGTGCATGGTCAAGCAGATCCGGTCTTTGGACAGTGACATGCAGACGCTGGTGTATGAAAACTACAACAAGTTCATATCCGCTACAGGTGAGGGAACGACTCACTGTCAAATAACTGTTGAAATCTCAGCTTTTGTTGAATTGTGCATACTTGTATAGTTACACCATCCTTTCATCTTTTTCCAGACACCATAAGAAAGATGAAGAATGATTTCAAAAAGATGGAGGATGAAATGGATTGTCTGTCTGCTAACATGGCGGCAATCACTGAGTTCAGTGCTAGTATCAGTGGTACTCTTCAAGACCAGCACACACAGATTACAAAACTCTCAGGTGAGACTTTAAACATGTCCATTTACTTTGTTAAGCCAGTTGTGGAGCAAATAATGATTCTTATCTTCACCTTTTGTCATGTTTCACTCCAGGGGTTCACACGCTGTTAAGGAAGCTGCAGTTTCTGTTTGAGCTGCCTGCAAGATTGAATAAGTGTCTAGAGATGCAGGCCTATGCTCAGGCAGTGAGCTCTCACCGCCGTGCCCGCTGTGTGCTACAGCAGTACAGTCACCTGCCCTCCTTCAAGGGGATCCAGGATGACTGTCACGCCATCATGGATAAGCTGGCGCAGGAGCTTCGACAGAAGTTCAGGTGGGAATACCTCAACCTAGACTCAGACTAGAGATGCTGCTGTGAGTGACAGAAGAGTCACATTGACTGTATAAAGAAATGCGATTGACAGGAGTGCACCCAGAACCACAGCCATAAAGATTAATTTAAATAATTACAAACTGATAGCTAACAAGAACATTTTGTTTTTTCAGGCTCTTGCCATTATTTTACCCTAAATTCATTATTATGTCATAATAAAGATGAGCTGATGTTTTGACTCACTTTTGGGTTCATCATGCTCAGCTAAGCTAGAAAGTTGATTGAGAAATCATTTGCATTGGTTCAGTCATCATTGGATATTGTCCTGCACAAAAACATTTTTACAGTTTGAATTTTACAATTTAAATTTTACAATTTAAATTTTACAATTTAAATTTTAAATAGAGAGCTTTATGTCCTGAAAATCAACTATTCCCTCCTGTTTTCTTGTGCTCGTAGGGATGGCGGGTCCAGCGCCAAAGATTTATCAGAGTGTGTGGAGCTGCTGCTACAGCTGGATGAGCCGGCAGAAGAGCTCTGTGATAAATTCCTGAGCCATGCACGATCTCGACTTGAGTTGGACCTGAAGGGCCTGGAAGCTGAGATAAGACCGTACCCGTGTGCTCCAGCCGTGAAGGACGCTGCCGCATACAAGCCGTCACCTACTGCAGCTGCTGGATCTCCGACTGATAGCTCCCCTAAAACAAGCACTCTGTCGTCTCCCACCTCAAACACTGACATCCTGGAATTCATTGACAGAGGCTGCAACGAATTTGTCAGCAGCTTATGTTTAGTAATCGCATCTTACCAAGAACTTTTTATCAACCATGCTCAGACAGGCGAGCTAGCATCCAAAAATATTCCCCAGATGGCGAATGGAAAGCTGAACGTTTTCGTGGAAGATTTGGCTGCACGGTATTTCTCGCTTGTGGAGCGGAGGATACAAGAGGAGAAAGGGGTTGGAGATAACTCCCTCTTGGTCCGCGCTCTGGACCGCTTCCACCGCAGGCTCCAAGCCGTGGCCAAACTGATGCCGGGCTCTGCTGTGCCAAACCAAGGGACTGAGATTGTGGTGCGTGCAGCGACAGAGCGAGTCAAGCAGTATCTCTCTGCTCTGCAGAGCTTCTACATGGACAGCTTGACAGACGTGAGGCAGGCCCTGGCGACGCCACGGCTCTCCGTGGCTGGCGCTTCCATGGCAGGAGGCGGGGCTCATTTAGGGGGGTCGACGTCCGCCAGAGATGCTCCGAACAGCCTCCCAGAGCTGCTCTCCTCCCTGTCTGCCTCTATTCTCAATCAGATTAAGTCAGTGTTGGCATCAGTGCATCTCTTCACAGCTAAGGACATTACATTCTCCAACAAGCCTTACTTCAAGGTGAATAGCTGTATATTTGCCCTGTTTAATGTCATTTTCTACTCTGCTCCATGCTGTTGCAGTGTGTTTGGAGAAATTAGATGGTGATGTGATGTAGTGTTTTTCTAACATTTGAAAGAAGAATGTGGTGGAGCTATATGTGTGTGTGTGTGTTTGGCAGTCCAGAGTTTCTTTTAATTGGGATGAAATATTCCGTTAATTTGAGACATCCTAACAGTAATTACAACCTTCTGTTGTGTGTCTGCACAGTGGGAGTGACAAGCTGTCTCTGTCTCCTCCTCATAGGGTGAATTCTGCAGCCAGGGTGTACGTGAGAGCCTGGTGGTGAGCTTTATAAAGTTTATCTGCCAGTCTTCTCGCCAGTTTTGTGAGAGCGCCGGAGACAGGGGAGGTTCCACTCCTCCGGCCCTGCTGTTGCTGCTGTCTCGCCTCTGCTTGGACTACGAAACCTCTACTATCTCCTACATTCTCACTCTCACAGATGAACAGTTCCTCGTGCAGGTGAATTGCTTGTCCCCCTAGACACCTTTTAAAGTGAACACACTTTATCCCATAATGTAGCCTGCTTCACTGACTCCTTCTTTTTGTACTCTCTTAGCACCACAGCCCCGTAACACCGGTCACAACTTTATGTGCAGAAGCCAGGGAGGCAGCACAGAAACTACTGAACCATTACGTCAAGGTAGATTTCACAGTAACGACTCCTCCTGGGGAGTCGCAGCACCATCACTGTAGTAAAAACACCTCTACAGCTAACCTTTTCACACTAATCACTTTATTTTATTGTTTAATTTGCAGGTTCAGGGCCTGATTATCTCCCAGATGCTGAGAAAAAGCGTGGAAACACGAGACTGGGTCAACACCATTGAGCCACGAAACGTCCGTGCTGTGATGAAGAGAGTAGTAGAGGACACCACCTCCATTGATGTGCAGGTGATACTTTATAAAATCACAATATTGTCATCAGCATCAGAAGTCATTCCGCTTGCCATCATTAATCGTTAATCATCTGATTAACCCTCTGCTCTGCTGTAGGTGGGTCTTTTGTATGAAGAAGGTGTGAGGAAAGCACACAGCAGCGACTCCAGTAAAAGGACGTTCTCTGTCTACAGCAGCTCGAGGCAGCAGACCCGCTACGCTGCAAGCTACACGCCAAGGTACTGTAACTGCTAATAGACACAGTGCAGTCCTCTTGCAGCTTTAGTTTAGTTTATTGACCATATTGAAATGTATTCGCAAAATATCAGATGTTTGCATGTGTCTGACTCTGACTCAATTTAGTAAGACTGTCATTTCTCTGATGTGTAAGATGCATAATTTAAGATGGAAAATATGTCAATCTAAACCATGTCTCAAGAAGTAAATCCCAAATGTAAAGCAAACATCCATCACTACACTCAACACACCCACCAGTTTCACTCCTTTTTATGTCATTATTCAGTTATTTTGAAAATGCCAGAGTAAAGCAATGACCTACACTTTAATCACTGCTCATATGTATTCACCCCTTCACTTTCATTGCAGGGGGGGGGGGGGGGGTTGTTACTGAGCTGTCTTTAATCAAAAGAATGAGGTCATTGTTATAATTGCACATGTAGCTGAGTGATCTCTCCCCTGTCTGCCTGCAGTGCTCCCATGGATACTAATCTACTGAGCAACATACACAAGCTGTTTTCTGAGCGGATTGACATCTTCAGCTCAGTGGAGTTCAACAAGGTGAGTGTAAATCTTCATTATGCTGTTAACTCTGCACAGTCTTCAGTGAAAAAACATCTCTCTAACTCTCACACACACACCGCTCTACTGTCCCAGGTCTCCGTTATGACAGGAATCATCAAAATCAGCTTAAAGACGTTCCTGGAGTGTGTGCGACTGCGCACCTTCGGCCGTTACGGGCTGCAGCAGATCCAGGTTGACTGCCACTACCTGCAGATGTACCTGTGGCGGTTCGTCTCAGATGAGAACCTTGTGCACTTCTTGCTGGATGAGATAGTGGGGAGCTCCGCCCACCGCTGCCTGGATCCCGCCCCGATGGAACAGAGTGTGATCGAAGTCATCTGTGAACGAGGTTAAAGGTTCAAAGTGCAGCTCAGCCAGATAGTCCGCTCAAAACACCTTGTCACAAAGAAGACAGAATTACAGCATACTGTATAACAGTTGATCAAACACTGGAATCGTTCTGTTACTCAATTACTATTATTCATTATATTTATTGATTCAAATTCTTTAAATGATTGTGCTTGAGAATCTATCTACATGGTCTAAAATTATACTGTAAAAACATTGTTCGAGATCTCAATAATCCTGTCAGCTACACCCCAATCATTACAATGTGAGGCAGTGTGATAGCACTTTTACTACTGTAAAAACTAAACTCCTCTGACACTAAAAACAATAGAAAAGCTCGACTGTTTTGTTCAGACTGAGTGAATTAGAGGCAGATCTGCATTACATTCCAGGTACTCTCCATACAAACTGCACATGAGCCTCTACTACTAGGTTTAATATTATAGCTCATCCTCTGAAATCATTGTTTATCCTCTGAACTCCTTGTGGATTGTATCACAGACCCTTCAGAAGACAATAAAATGTGTCAAAAGCAAGAAGAAACTCATCTATCTACAAAGATACATGTACTAAACTCTTTTTAGTACATTTCCCCTAAAAGGAAATGTGTTTAAAGTGAATACTAGATATAATTGAAAGAAGAATTATTGGTGAGTGTCCTGAAAATCTCATTTATTAATGAATCAATTTGCTAAATAAACTGCTATCTGAATGTCATGTGATTATGTAATCTATTTCTAACACTACAGGAGACTTACAGTATATCTTGCCTTTAATCTTAATTGATTCTCTGTTTTCTGCGCATATGTTGAACAGATGAAAAGTATGTGTAGGAATGATTTAAATGTGTATGTCTACAATAAAAGTATGAATGCGTGAATCAAAAGGGGTGTGTCCTTTCTTTTACAAAAAACCAAGAGTCTCATGTTGGGAAAATAAATAATAAATAAGTAACAACGATGTAATTTCACTCTTTTGTGCACTCGCAGCTTCGATGTTGACAGGTTTTTGGAAGGATTTTAACTCCGATAAACTAACCGTAACAAGGTAATTCAAGGCGTATTTCACAACATCTGCCGGACGTTCCCCCATTGTAGTGTACAGCTGACTGTCGCCACCTGACAAGCTCATCTGATTGGCTGAAGCCTCTTCTCTCCACCCTCTTCTGATGACTGCAGAGGACTCTGATTGGCTGAGGTGCTGAAAAACGTGGTTCGGGGGCGTTTCTATTTGCAGGCTGTTGAATGGACGCGCAGGTTCACAGTCCTGTCTTCACCTCCATGCTCCACAGCGGTAAGACACACTTTCTGTAATACTAACTGTTTTTTTTTAGCTTTAACATGCACTGTACTTTCTGCACAGATCTGGGTTAGTCTGGCGTTCAGGTAGTTTTAGCATCATCAGGTGAAATGACTGTAATACTGAACGGTCTTTGTCTCTACAGGGACTGCACTGTCTCTTCATGTTTTGTAACAGCAATTGCAATTATACAACAATAGTAAACACAACTGTCTAGTTAATTGTGTAATTCATTAACATTCTTTTGAAATCAACTGTATTTACCACAGAGTATTATTGGTTTCCTTGTTATTTTGAAAGCATCTTCATTATGGTCTCCTAATCTGCCTTTAATGATGCTTACAGTCTGAAATTTACCTTCACACATAATATTATAAATAGACAGAAGGCTGTGAGAGAGATGGCCATTGAAGATATGCTCAGATCCTCTATTTGAGAAAAAGCAGAAATGCCATCATTTTAAATACTGTTACAAGTAAACATCACCTGTCAAAAGTGTACTGAAGTAAAATAGTATACATATAACCAGCAAATGTATTTAAAGTATCAAAAGTTTAAAAAAAAAAAATAATAATAATAATAAAAAAAGATTCCTGCCAGAGTTAAATGTTTGACAGTAGTTGATTATTATTATTGCTGATTAAAAGTTTGGCAGCATTGTAGTGAAGCTGTCTTAAACAATGTAACATCCTGTGTAGTGGTCAGATGCTGCACTGCACACCCATAGTCCAGCCCTACATGTGCTGTGAATGTACTCACTGGGCTTGACTGCTCCTCTTAGCTTTGTTGTGTGCAAGATAAACCTTTATCATTCTTATCATTACATTGAGTTTAGAAACCTCACGCAAATCCCTGTATAACTTAGCACAACTGCAGTCTAATCAGGCACAGTAATTGAAAACATTTGTGTGGATATTAATGGCCTCTAATCAATAATAAAGCATCATATTAATCGCATGTTTTGTATGTGAAATTGAAGTGACTGGTATCTATAGAATAAATGTAGTGGAGCAAAAAGTCCCTCTTAGTAGAAGTGCAAAGTAGCATACATTGCGACTCAAATACAACTACATTAGAGTTGTACTTATTATATGTACAGTACCACCACTGCCACTATGCACTGAGCCGAAGTCAATGTTATACTCACATCATGTATGACCAGTTTAAAGAGGAACACTGTGTGTCAGTATACAACATTCAGAGGTTAATTGACTTTAACTTAACTGTGGAATATACTGAACATTATTGTAGCATCTTCAGAAAAACAGCTGTGTCATTTTTTTAGGGTCTATAGGTCCATCATCATCAGAAGGCTTCCTCTCTCTTACTGTATTACTCTTATCATAAGATACTAATTGACATTACAATCTGATTATTGCTTTTTATCTGTTCTTCCGTTGTCTAACTGAAATGTATCTATGTTCATGTTTTTACAGGAGACCAATAATGGGGCCAAACAGTCAAGCACTCAAACACAGATCCTCACATGACACAGAGAGGGAATTCGGAGGATCCCTGGGTGAGTCACAGCAGAGCATCTTGCACGGGTGCCAACATACGATTATCTGCTTCTGTCAGCATCACCACGCTTCCACTGCCTTTTTATCGTAGACATTTTCCTGCTTTACAAAACCACAAATCACATCATACACATAAATGTATTAATGAAGCTGAGTATTAATGTGCTTTTGCCACGTATCACTTGTTCATAGGTGCAGAATAGTTGCATATATGAATAAAAGCTGATTTTATGAAATGTAATGAAGTTTGCAGTCAACTTACAACACTTTAAATATCAACATTAAAACAAATTTACTGTTTGTGATATTAGTTTTTTTATGAAATTGCTCAAATCTGGTAGTTATCTTTGGTTGATTGTAAAACAGCTGCTTCAATAAACATAATAAGATAATAAAAAAACTCACTGCGGTGAAGATTGGAAGCTTCACTGTATGAACTCAGCAGCAGAAGATTGCTCGTTACAGCTCTAATTGAGAATCATCACAAGCTTGCAAGTCAGATTTGTCATTATAGACATGAAATGAAATGAAATGAGAGAACAAAGTGTGTGAATATGTCAGAGAGAGCACTGAATATCAAATCCAATCAGCTTTCCAGTTATTATTAAAGTAAAATGATGCTTTGAAGACGATAGTTAAGCTCTCCACAGACTGCATATCTGACAACACTGAAATGAACCATGAGTTTTGTTGCTCCCCTAGTGAAAGCTATTATTTTGCTGTCATGCATTTTCTTGAGTTGCTTGATTACTTATAGTTAATATATAGTTGCAATATTAACCTGTTACATCAGATACTGGTCGTCTCACTCAAATGTGATCCATCTTGAAGTTTTCCCCTGCTTCACTTCTTTTTATATCTTCAGTGCACCGGGCTGTTATGCTGCCAGTTCAGCTGGGTACTCAAGTGCAGCGTCTCACTTTTGTCCGTATTTGTCTCTCAGGTGCAATATGCATTCCCATCCTTCTTCCGTTAACGGTGCTTTTCCTGATCTCTGTGAGTCGATCCCCTGAGGCCAGCCTGCTCCAGTTTCCCCCTCCTCTCCCCTCCACTAACCAGTTGTGGGACTCTCTGGCCCCTGTGCTCCTGGTGGGCTGGATGAGTCTGCACGCCTGCCTCTACCTGCTGCCATTAGGAAAGGTATGACACGTTTATTATTCTGGCTCAACTTTGGTGGCACCAATCAAATAAACCTTGATGTTAATTACAAACCATAGCATCATCTGCTGTGTTTTAAAGTAAATGTTTAATTTTCTTTTCTCTCAAACGTTACATAGTAGTGCTTTAAAAAGTTGGACAAGGACTTGATGGATGTGTTCTGTTCAGATTTAATATAAGTGTTTTAACCTGCAGGTGTCTGAAGGATTAGTGCTGAGGGATGGAAAGCGTCTCAAGTATCCCATTAATGGTATTGTTGCATTTGCATTTATGGTACTGATCATCAAAAACATTAGAGTTAAAGTTTAATCTGCATGTGTTTATACTGTGAGCATTAGGATATTTGTAAGGATAAGCTGCAATATTTCACAGCTACAGTATGTTTTAGTTTGAAGTGTTTTTAAGTTTTGAGTGCAAATGTTCACATTGTTAATTCTTCACAGCAGTAATATTCACCTGCTGTGATATTTTATTTTAAGGAAGGATCCAAAAATCCTGTTTCACTGTGTATCTTTTATTTTAATCTCTAGCTAAAGTTCACAAGCTAAAGTTTACTTATGTTACACAATCAAATGTACTTTCCTCCTCTTCCAACTTTTACTTTTTTTTTTATACTAGCCACTAGCCACTAGCCCCCCCCCAGCTACAACATTTAGTTTTGTTTGTTTCCGTCCCTTAGGTTTTCATGGCCTGTGCATCAGCGGTGTGTTGCTGCTGTTGTTACTGATGCTCGGGGCTCCTCTGGGGTATCTGTTTGAGCTGCTGTTGCCTCTGGCGGTGTGTGCAATAGGAGTCTCATTCCTTCTCTCCGTCTACCTCTACGTCCGCTCTTTTTGGGCTCCCCATCACGCTCTCGCTTTGGGGGGCAACACAGGTGAGCGTGGAGTTTCATCAATAAAGAAAGAAACCATCCGACATCCACTAGTGATGTGCTGTGCCTTTGTGGGTCGGTTTTGTTGTTTGGTGGAGGACTTTGGTATTCCTTTGAGTAGCTCGCAAAAACTGAGGTGAGAAGCTACAGTTGAGTTTGAGAGCAGGAACATTTTTTCATTATCTAACGGCCAAGCGTTACAGGAGCCTGTAGGCATCAGGCAGAGAGTGAACACTCGCTTTCAAGTAAGCTGACCCTGCTACACCAGCTCTGCTGTGCTTCGCTGCTTATAGAGGCAGAGACCTGAGAGCATCCAGCATTATGATTCACTACCTGCTGGCTGATAAAAATGAGCAAGGCGACAGCAACGTTGTTGGAGTGCCATGTTATAAAACCAAATAAAGAACCTCATCCTGGCAATTCAGTTAACATAAAATCGATTCTGTTAACAATGAAAAGAAAAGAGAAGAGCGGGATGTGAACACAGAAAACACCTCACCTCAGTAACACCCAGTAACTCACAGATCGATATGGACTTTTTTTCACAGCAGATATTTTCACTTGTCATAGCCAGAAAAACACAGCTGGAGCTTATACTGATAGCATTGGCTTCTTTCTATTGAAGTATCCCAGTAAGCTAAACCATTGACAGAGTGTTCACCAGTTAATGTTATTCATTACAGCCATGCTTTTCCTCTTATGATATGACAAAATCTCTGCTGTCTGGTCTGTTGTAACAATGTGATTGTATCAGACTGGATTTAATTAAGCCACTACATGTAAACAGCATTAGGCTACAAATAGGTTTCAGCTAATTGCTAATTAACAGATTGCTAGTTAATTATAACAAATTGTTGATGAAGTCACCACAAAGTCAGACCACCTGTAAAGATCTGATGTTCATTCACTTTTTATTTATAAATTATACCCGCTGACATGGAAAGGAGGGAATTATATGTCAAATCCTCCTGTAGGTTTAAAAAAATATATAACAAAATATATTATTCCTCTGTTTTGTTCAGGAAATCCTCTGTATGACTTCTTCATCGGGCGGGAGCTGAACCCTCGGATCGGAAACTTTGACCTGAAATATTTCTGTGAGCTCAGACCGGGTCTGATTGGCTGGGTGAGTTGACCTGCAGGTTCTGCTGATTGTTTCTGTTCACAGGTTTCCAAAAATTAAAATCTGGGAATATGTCATTTATCAACTGCCTAGAGCAGATTTATATTAAATGGTAAATACAAATGACTTGGATTCATTAAATTTCCTCCAACTTAATTATATTTGACTTTTGGGGAAATATATTGAATCCTATCTGACATTTTCACATACAAAGAGGAAATAATGCAGTGAAATAATAGAATTTAATTCAAGGCATATCTTCAAAGGACCAAAGAAAAGAGTGACTTAATTAAATGAAGATGTAATTTCCATTTTCCATATTTGCAATTACTTTTACAGCCATTCTGTTTAAATGTTTATTTAAACACAAACATGGACTGCTTAAACCCAAAACACTTTATTTTTAAGCCTGCTTTGCTACTTTTAAGATACATACTGAATGCATTCATTAACAGTAATGGTGATTTCAGTTTGAGAACCAGACGAGGCCAACAGATGGCGATGTTGTTTAACTCAGTTTGATACAGTCAGCGTCAGAAACTTCTCTCCTGCTGATGACCTGACACATTGAGGGATTTGCTGGAAAACGAGGCTGCACATCTTCATCTGTGTCTGAGTCATCAAGCCAAATTAGATAAAATGTAGAAATCCCGGTGAGAATTACAAATGAGAAGTGCTAAAATTCCAACAAGCTTCTCTATATGTCCACTTCACAAATAAACAACATAAACCAGTAAAAAGATTGAGTCATGCTGGAAAATATTGATGTAATGAGTCCTTTTATTATATATAGTATACGTATTTTGCTTTCTGTATTTGCAGTATAAACAGTGAAATCTTTGCACATCTGAATGTTTTAAGGCCAGGTGCGTAGGAGAAGACAGAAAAAGCTCCTGCTAACTGGCTTCAGACAGTGTGTGGGAGATTTTTCTTTCCTGTCAAATGTTGAAAGTATTTGACAACATCTTATAGTTGGTACTAATGTCCCAAATATTTAACATTTGAACAACTAAGGCTCCTGTGATATTTAATGGATTGCTTGAAAATTGTGATTAAAATCTCCAGATGGGGTTTGTTGGATATAAATCAAATTCATTGGATTCAACAGCACAGTTAGAGTAACAGGCCTGATTATCAATAGAATATGAAATAATGATCTTCTATACATTTACAGTTATGCATGTGTTTTATATAATGTCTGCAGACTATATAAAAAGTCTAAATTGGGGGGGAAATTATGTAATAAAAAAAACAACTTTACTCAAGGATGTCACAAGCTGCCCAACAACACTGAGATGTCATGTCATGATACATATAGTGTTAGGTTATTCTCTGTCAGTCTCCGTGCTTCTCAGTATTTATTTTACATTGACTGTAACATTCAATTAGTGCACTCGATCACCTGGCAGCTATAATAACACACAATAGATTTATTGCTATTGCATTTCTTACTATCAGTGAGCCAACAATGAAACTCTCCCTCTTTTATTAATGAAGGCATTTTCCCTCATGGTGTGTGAATATGACTGAGTGGGTCAATATGACAGGGATAATAGGGGAAGTCACTGCAAGTTATAAATATATGAGGAAGTGATCTTTATTTAAAAAAAACAATTTTGGCCTGTGAAAGCTAATATAGTTTACTTTTAACAGAAAATGTTGAAGTTAATGGTAACATTAAAGGGGATTGTCTGTAGAACTAATGAAACCACTGAGGAGTTAGTTTTGGTGTTGATTTAAACAGCTCACACCTGTAGTTCTAAATAAATCAACCATAGGATAAGTTAGCACAGTGCGGGGGGCAAACTGTGCCTTACCCGTGATAATCAGTTCATCAGTATTCTCTTCATCTGTTTCTCTCTCAGGTGGTCATAAACCTCGGCATGATGATGAAAGAGGTGGAGCTGCGAGGATCCCCCTCCCTCGCCATGATACTGGTCAACTGTTTCCAGCTGCTGTATGTGGCAGACGCTCTGTGGAATGAGGTGAGGGCTCAACAGAGTCTGATATACAAATTAGAATATAATTAATTAAGAGCATTTTTGTAAATTTGTTTTGAACGTGCTGAAAGTTATAAAGTTTATTATTGTACAAACGTGCATTTTTATCTTCTTTTTATTAACCGTTCTGCAATAACAGGAGGCTGTTCTGACAACCATGGACATCGTGCATGATGGTTTTGGCTTCATGCTGGTCTTTGGAGACCTGGCCTGGGTTCCCTTCACATACGGCCTGCAGGCAGCTTTTCTGGTCGTGCACCCACAGGCTCTCAGTTCACTCGGAGCCGCAGCTATAATAACACTGAACGGTAATCACATGTCGACTCTCTTCCATTACGCTGTTGTATGTCGTGTTTCGTGCTTAAAGATGATGATGTTCTCTTTGCCATCAGGTATTGGATATTACATCTTCAGAAAATCCAACTCACAGAAGAACCAGTTCAGACGAGACCCAACGCATCCAAGTGTTGCACGTCAGTAATTCATTTTTTCCTCTGAAAATCAAGACAAATACACTCACTTCTTTCACATCATATTTCTTATAACGTATCTCAGCAACACTTACAGTATGTTAAGACCAAGAAAATTCATTTTTCATTTTGGTCTCAGATGGATTGTAGAATAAGATCACGAATCGCAGACCGCTGTCCCAATAGAGGGAGACAGGGAGTTGAATGATAATTAGCTCGTTTCTGTAGTGATATGCAAATTTGACTCTATGTTCTTCACAACTCGTTACAGGACTGGAGACCATCGCCACAGCAACAGGGAAGCGTTTGCTGGTGTCCGGCTGGTGGGGTCTCGTTCGTCATCCTAATTACCTCGGTGACCTCCTCATGGCCCTGGCGTGGTCCCTGCCCTGTGGTGAGACTGCTTAAAACACACAGTTTTACATGCAGGCCACACCAACGTAACACAATCACAGAAAGTCTTCATTAGAAACTGTGATGAATATATTTATAAATTATAATAGATACGTTGGTGTTTTTAATTCTATTTTGTAAAACACATTTCAAGCAATTCTTCCCATTTTGATCTAAAATATACAGTATTATCACTTTACTGTGCGTGCAGTCCAACATAAATCAAGAAGTTGATCCTCCTTTGTCGCTATTCCCCATCTGTAAAGTGGGTGGACAATATAACAGAAACAATTTATCATACAGTGCTGTAGACCTGCAGTAAATACCAATAAAGCCTTTTCAGTTTTGGTTGAGACTTTCAAATGTGTTGATTCATCGAAATAGGCAAGTTTTTAAGGCTTTAAGTTGGCAGGGTTTTGGAAATAAGCTAGCTAGCTATCCGGGCTAACTAGCTCTTAGCTGTCTGCTGTTATGGCACCAAGATGCTTTTAATAATTGACAGTTTTTGATACTCTGTGCTATGGAGATGTTTTGGTTTGTACCAAATAGAGTTTGAGACCAAGCATTAGACATTATGATTTCTATCAGATTTCCTTCCTGTCCTGATAATTGTATGTTTGCAACTGATGCAAAGGCTGGTCTCTTTGTTCCTCTGTAAGCTGCCTTACATTCCCTTGAACACTGGCTGTTTAAAATGGAATCTGTCAGACCTTTGTTAGGGCTGACACATACTGCTCATTTCTATTCAAACTTTACATGACTCACTTATGTAGCTGCTTTTGTAATTGATAAGTACATTAGTTGCTGGCCTTAATTGCTGCTGTAACAGTCACAAACTGTGAAGTTTTGCACTGTGGTGAAGAAAAAACTGGATGATATAACGTGTTCCAGACAGATGAAAGTGGTGAGGAACAGTGTTCTCATGTTGACCCTGACATAACAAACACTGACTGAAACACAAAGTCATTTATTCAAAAATGTGACAAAGTGCAGTCTCAAAAAAATAACCACCGAGATGACTAAACACTGAGTATTACGCACTTCATCAAGTGGTATTCACTTCAAGGCTTTTGATTAACAACTTACTGAATCCAGCTCTATACAGATGGAGAATAAAATGGGATATTTGCACTTGATTACAGCTTGTTTGAAATGTGTTTTACGTCAGAAACATTGTCTATAGTATAAATGAAAAAGGTGTTTGTCTCTGTTTTGATCCAGTTTAAAATTCATGACATCAATGAATGTTTTATATTTCATAATGCATCCTTGTTACCTTATCCTTACAGTCTGTTTGTGCTTTTTCTTCTCTGCAGGATTCTCACATCTGCTGCCTTATTTCTATGTCGTATATTTCACCGTCTTGCTGATTCACCGAGAGGCCCGCGATGAGAAACAGTGTAGGGCCAAATACGGACTAGCGTGGGACACCTACTGTCGACGTGTGCCCTACAGGATCTTCCCTTATATATATTGAAAAGGAAACAAAAGTGGATTCAACCCTTGTGGTGTCTTTGAGTTCACATGAACGTAGCAATAACTTGAAATCCATAAATCCATTATTATATTATATGAACCTCAGTGCTGCTACTGGGAATCTGCAGGGAGCTCACAATTTAAACCAGCTTAATTCGTAAGGCTGCTGTTCAGTTACAAAATTATATTTGATGAATCACTACTCAGATTTAGGCTAAATCAATGCATTTTGAACTTGAAACCTCACAGGAATATGATATAAGTCAGTGTGCATTATACAAGTTACTTCTAAAACATTCCACCATAAAAGGTGAAAGTATAGCAGCATATTGCTGATGGTTAGGCACTGAGTGGATTTTTTTCTTCTTTTAAACACATATTATACAAAGCTTGTTATAACTTACCAACGTATCATGTTTTAACAAGAATTTCTTTTAAAATGTTCATTCTTGTGAAATAATGAGGTTTGCATTAAGATAATTATGTTGTTATTACAAGACAAGAATCTTTCTAAAACGGAATGATTCAGTATCTAGCAGTAATAACAAGAAACATGAAACTATCTTATTTCAACATGAAAAGGATTGTGTTAAAACGAGAAAAGTTTCTTATTATAACAAGAAATTGAACAAAGTTTTCTTTGTCATGGTGGCAACAATACGCTCCCAAGCTGTATACCAGAAAAAATATGCCAACTTTGAGATTCTTTTCTCATAAAAATGAGATAAGTTCTTGGAAAAAACAGATCATTTTAATGCAAAAAGTATAAGTTCAACAAATACAATGTAATCCCATGTAAAAATCAGTGCCTTCAATCAAAAAACTCGGTCCCATCATTTTTATCATGTTTTTTACAGTGTCTTCTTTATTGTTAAGTGTATGAAATATGAAATACAGCTGAAATAAAACACAAAACAGCGAACAACACTTGATCATGCATCTTAATCACGCCTATTAGACAGTATTTTGAACCTCTGAATATTTTTAGGAATACAAAACCAATATTATGTTAATATGGGTGATCTCTAATATCATTACGTACAGTGCATCTGGAAAGTATTCACACCCCTTCACTTTCTCCACATTTTGTTATGTTACAGCCTTATTCCAAAATGGATTCAATTCCTTTTTTTTTCTCATCAATCTACACACAATACCCCACAATGACAAAGCAAAAATGTTTTTTTTAGAAATTTTTGCAAATTTATTAACAATAAAAAACTGAAATATCCCATGTACATAAGTATTCACACCCTTTACTCAGTACTATGTTGAGGCAGCCTTGGCAGCGATTACAGCCTCAAGTCTTCTTGGGAATGAAGCTACAAGCTAGGCACACCTGTATTTGGGGTATTTCTCCCATTCTTTTCTACAAATCCTCTCAAGCTCTGTCAGGTTAGATGGGGAGCGTCACTGCACAGCTATTTTCAGGTCTTTCCAGAGATGTTCAATCAGGTTCAAGTCTGGGCTCTGGCTGTGTGCTTAGGGTCGTTGCCCTGTTTGAAGGTAAACCTTCGCCCCAGTCTGATATTCTGAGACTCTGGAGCAGATTTTCATCAAAGATCTCTCTGTACTTGCTCCGTTCATTTTTCCCTTGATCCTGAGTAGTCTCCCAGTTCCTGCCGCTGAAAAACATCCCCACAGCATGATGCTGCCACCACCATGCTTCACCGTAGGGATGGTATTAGCCAGGTCATGAGAGGTGCCTGGTTTTCTCCAGACATGACGCTTGGCATTCAGGCCAAAGAGTTCAATCTTTTTCATCAGACCAGAGAATCTTGTTTCTCATGGTCTGAGAGTCCTTCAGGTGCCTTCTGGCAAACTCTAAGCGGGCTGTCATATGCCTTTTACTGAGTAGAGGTTTCCGTCTGGCCACTCTACCATAAAGGCCTGATTAGTGGAGTGCTGCAAAGATGGTTGTTCTTCTTGAAGGTTCTCCCATCTCCACAGAGGAGCGCTGGATCTCTGTTAGAGTGACCATCGGGTTCTTGGTCACCTCCCTGACCAAGGCCCTCAGATTTCCTTCCTGTCCTGATAATAGTATGTTTGCAACTGATGCAAATGCTGGTCTCTTTGTTCCTCTGTGAGCTGCCTTACATTCCCTTGAAAACTGGCTGTCTAAAATGGAAACCGTCAGACCTTTGTTGACACATACTGCTAATTTCTATTCAAACTTTACATGACTCACTTATGTAGCTGCTTTTGTAATTGATAAGAACATTAGTTGCTGGCCTTAATTGCTGCTGCAACAGTCACAAACTGTGAAGTTTTGCACTGTGGTGAAGAAAAATCTGGATGATATAACGTGTTCCAGACAGATGAAAGTGGTGAGGAACAGTGTTCTCATGTTGACCCTGACTGAACAAACACTGACTGAAACACTAACAGCAATTTCCTAAAAAATGTGACAAAGTGCAGTCTCAAAAAAATAACCACCGAGATGACTAAACACTGAGTATTATGCACTTCATCAAGTTGTATTCACTTCAAGGCTTTTGTATAATAACTTACTGAATCCGCCCCCCTGACCAAGGCCCTTCTCCCCTGATGGCTCAGTTTGGCTGGGTGGGTTTACTACTGGTGGACTCCGATCAAGTTGTAGAAACAGGATGCACCTGAGCTCAATTTTGAGTGTCATAGCAAAGGGTATTAATACTTATGTACATGCGATATTTCAGTTTTTTTTATTTTTAATACATTTGTAAACATTTCTAAAAAACCTTTTTCGCTTTGTCGTTATGGGGTATTGTGTGAAGATTGATGAGAAAAAAAAGGAATTTAATCCATTTTGGAATAAAGCTGTAACATAACAAAATGTGGGGGAAGTGAAGGGGCATAAATACTTTCCGGATGCAATGTATGTACAGATGTTCTTTTGTATGAACATTTGAGACAGCTGAAGAACCAGCTATAAGACGACACAAGCCTGTGAAGATGGCAGCTAATATCTGCCTCCCTTCTTTATAACCTTTTCCAAACTGTTATCATCATCCTGTTTAAATGGATTTTCTTGCCAGTGTACAGGCCGTAATAGCAGACGTTTGCCAAGCCTCTGGGCTTTTTGTACGTCTGTCAGGCTTCGGCTTTGAATACACTCTGCTCCAAATTACTCTGAAGGAACAAAAAGTACACGGGAGTCCACTTGTGCAAGTAAACGCAGGCAGAGGCTATTGACAAATGGCCTCAATCAGCATGAAAGCAGCAGATCCTTCTTGAAGCTTTGCATCAGAGCAGACTGACTGATTCACTGATCACTTGAGGAACGTTTTTTTGAATAACTGCTGAGTCCGAAGTTAATCTTCCCCGGTGGTCTGTTATTATGGCCAGTGACTTGGTTCATATTTAGAGCCCTATTTTATTAAAAGGCATTGCAATTTTGTCTAAAAATGATCACATTTTCCATTTTCCAGTATGAATCCCCCTGCATAAATACCGCAGATGATATTTCTCTCACATAGAGATGACAGAGCACTTTGCTGATGCACTCCTTGGTTTTCACCTTCTAAGCCCATTTACATTACAGTTGGCCTCTGGCTTCGCCCACACAGCATTCAAGCTATTTTGTGTTGTTTTTCCATACACAAAGTGCTAATTAGATACATGCTTGGATTTGCAGTGATGGGTTTCTGCATGGTGACTGGATTTATGTCGAATTAATATATAAGCTTATTAAGTTATATAAGAATACTGTAGATATGTGTGTACAAGTGTATGTGTAGAAATTATGATAATAATGACAGATGACTGCAATATTTCCAAACATACAGTCCTGAACTCTGAGAATTTTTGCCAAAAACACCAATATCTCAATATTTCTGACAGCACAGACTCACACTGCTCTTTATTGTCTATAAAGTGCTGAAATCAGAATCTGTCGAACGTGTCTGTTTGACAGTAGGATTGTGATGCTATAGAAATCAGAGAAAAGTTGTTTTTGCTATGCATATTCATAGAGAGAGTTAGGAGATTGTTCAGTGGCCTCACCAGCATTATGATGTGTGTATTACTGCAGCCTCTCATCAGGAGTAAAATTAGACACCATCATGATCATTACTCTGAGCAAAAGGAGCAGAAACCCCAGATATAAAAGCCTCTGGGGCCTCATTCATAAAGAATATACTTTGATTTGATCTTAAAAAATTAATTTTAAAATCCATTGTAGGCAGACCTGTCTGACTAAAAGGACCATTACAGCTGAATAATATTCCTTCTATAAATGAAGCTTAAAAGTGCCTCAGGAATTTGACTGTGTATCAGCCACACAGCAGTAGTCAAAAACAGCAACAACACTGATGACAATATTGATTTATTTTTGAGCAAAAACACATTATCATGGTCAACATTTTTTTCTTTTATTCTCAGCCATGTGGGAACATGCTGCATGACTGACATATGAAATGTCATTATTTTTATAAATAAGGCCATGATTTGATAATGAACTCGGTATTTAACTACAGATGAAAGCGATGGATATTTTTATAAATGAGACAACAGCTGACAGTCAGGGTGAGTCATGCTCAAGTCTCTGTCTGGACAGACGATCTGCAGTCCAAACAAAAGCATAAGTGTGAACAAGTTTGACACATTCTTGGACATAAATTGCTACGATTAAGAAAAAAATTCATTTTTTTCTCCTCCTTTTTCATTCTTTGGATGAAAACAGGCACAACACTATATCTCAATTCTCAATTTAGGAATGGCAGAACAGTCTGTCAATGAAACAAAATTGATTGAATGACTAGAGTTAATTTGTAAATAACAAGGTTCATTTTAATTCTTTTCTTTCTCAATCTTAAAATGAAAATTGTCACAGACATGGAGAGTCTATTCATAGAGTAATCAAATACAATTCACTCTGTTCAGCAGGCTATGAAGATGCAGAACAAACAGGTCAAGCAATTATAGTTTGTTTTCCCTTTTCCTCCTTTTTCCTTAAAAAAATTTAATTTTAATCAATTTTGACTTCTTGCTGTGCTTTTTCTTCTAAGTCACTCAAGTCTCTTTTCTGCCAGTGAAATTAAACTTGAAACTTTGATTATATGTTAATGTATCAACTGCATTGCTTTAATATATATCATTATGGTTTCCCTATGCATGTCTGCACAGCCAGAATAATTATTCAACATCATGGAGTGCCTTGCATAATAATGAATTAGCAAAATGTGTGTCCTTTGTGTGTGTGTGTGTGTGTGTGTGTGTGTGTGTGTGTGTGTGTGTGTGTGTGTGTGTGTGTGTGTGTGTGTGTGTGTGTGTGTGTGTGTGTGTGTGTGTGTGTGTGTATGTGTGTGTGTGTGTGTGTGTGTGTTTGTGTGTGTAGGTGTGCGTGCTTGTGTGCGTGTGCATGCACCTATACTGGTGTGCTCACTGGCCAATTGTGTATGCCAATCTTGACGTTTCAAGCCCATCAGTTGTAGCCAGTTTCCATGGCAACATCTCTCTGAGAGCACAGACGTAGGAGAAAGGGGAAAGGAGTTGAGACAATTATCGTGGTGGAGGGTGCTGAAAAGGGAAGAGCCCAGGATGATGAGTGTGAAGCAGTGTGAACCGTGGGATGAGACACTGTGAGAAACAGATGCATGTGTTGCGACTGAGCGAGCATTTGGGTGTGTGTCCATATCCTGAGATAAGCAGATGTCATGTGTAGAGGCATCAGGGTTGCGATTGTCATGACTACATACATGAAACTGACAGTACTGTATGTGCTGGCCTTAATAAAAAATTTATTATGCAGAAAAAGCAGCGCTGCCAGGCATGTAAACTGTAGATTCAACTCGAATTGGATTTTTCTGTGTTTTGAGTGAGAGCCTCAGAGTGAGTCAACAGGAATCTCTAATACAATTGTGTTTCCATGGTGACAGCAGGGAATAATATGTCCTTTTCAAACAGAGGGAACACGCCAGCTTGAAGCATCGTTGTTGCTCTGATTTCTGTCTGAATCATTATTTATCCAAGGGATAACCTGGCAAACCTTACAGACCCTACAAATGAGTCCCGGAGCCAGCTTTGAGACACACTCAGCATTTTCGGCTCTTTTTTTTTTTCCTGTCAAAATAAGCGAGTAAAAATGTTCCTGCCATAAAATAGTCACTGAATTTCAAATGTTAATATACCTGCAGTGATATTTCCATCAGTGATCTCTCGCTGTGGAGATGAACTCTTCCAACTTACTTTTGTTATGCAATCTAATAGGCATCCAGCGCACTATAATTTGATATATTAGTATTCTGGAGGCACGGACGTTAATGAAAAGCCATCATCCTTGCCGTGCCGCCTCTCCAGGAGAAGCTCTTTTAACATCAGCGAGGCATTTACATAGAATTCAGTTATTTTCATGCCTTTTAAGAGCTTCTGTGGATTTCTCTGAAACCACTCGAAATGCAGCTGTTTTTCAACAGCTTTCGATGTGGTAGTTTGTCTCCTATTCGTCTAATGCACCACTCAGTATCCTCGCTTATAAAGTCTTCTCATCATCCTCAAAGTTATATTTTCCTCCTGTAGTGCATCACTGTTGCTGGCTGAGTATCCAAGTCTGCAAAACTGTGCACAGATGGACAAAATACTGACCCTCAAAAGACAATAATAAACTTGGATCATTTTGGCATTACTGTTTTATTAGAATACATGTGAACTGCTGTTTATGAACTGTACATCATAGTATAACCTAATAAATATAAAGTAATCCACCAAATTTACCATAGCGTACATTGATGATAAATGTATAAAAGACAGATACAAATAGATATACTTTAATACAATTTTCTAAAATGCTTCGTTCAGAGCAACTACATAATGACATTCAAATGAGCTGTATTTCTCCTCTTTTCCTCGTGCTCCTGTGCTTTAGCAGTGATTGTCCAGACTTAACACACTCATATTGTTGGTAGAGTTTTGAGGTCTCAGTTTCCTGCGATTACTTCCGTGGGGTACTACTTTCATTTGGCACAACATGTACTGTCTTCTTTATGTCTTGCCATCAGAGCCCACTTAAAGAACACTGACAGACTATTAAAGTTGCTTTAGTTGAGATAATGTTGCAAAACGTTTGAAATTTCAAATCACACAAGCAGTTGGTGTTGCTGCCACTGACATAAAACAGATTGTGATTGGCACGAGAGGTGTTTATGTGTGTATGTGGGTGTGTGGGTTCATGAGTGCATACCGAAGCTCTGTCACACAGCTTTTAGTATTTGATTGTATTTAAGCAGCCATCAAGAGCCTTCTGTCACATGTGGATGTGGTTCAATACTTTGATACAGAACCACTATTGTTGTGGCTGCGTTTTAATGACAAAATGTTCCTTTGGAATTGAAAATGTTCTGAAATGATGCTATTATGTGACATTTTAATTCAATAAGAAGAAAGCTTCCTGAAATGTGTAGCATGTCAATACAGACGAGAGAAGAATAATTCCATCTTCAGTTTTGGATTACCAAAGAACAGCTGTTTCAAATGATAAATCTGTAGATAATCAGTATTTTTCTTTTTGTCAACGAATCCCATGAAAAAACAAAAAAAAACAATGAAGGTATCTTACTAACAAATGTTGTGTAGTGAAGGCCTGATAGAGCTCCACTGTTGTTCAAAACCTATTAAAACATGTCAGTGAGCCACACTGTTGCACATGATGACATGTTCCCTCATTACAATGAACATGGGCACTGCAGTTTATTTTTAGTCAATCCCACATACCGCATGCTGCTGCTGTAAATACTCACTAATGTAATTTGTATTAATCCACTGCTGAAAGTAGTCCCCGAGACTACTTTACTCTAGTATACTCTAGTTTGAAAAGCGTTGATTAAAACTACATTGTCAAGCTGTTTTATGAACCAACTGACCCCTTTTTAAATGAAACAATGTATTTGTGACCTATTTTCAAATATGTATGCTTTCAGTAATAGTGACTATGCTTGTGGCTGAGTGCTACAGACAGGAAGTTGGACCCGTTGACAATAAGAAAATTATAGAATGTGACCTGCCTTATTTTTTTTTTTATCCCGGTATTGGTTTTCAATTAGAATCAGTTTTATAGTATGTACTTCTACTTTTCTAAGTTTCATATTATGCTATAATAATTCTAACATTCACATATTATAACATACAAAAAAACCATTGCAGAATGATGTGTGGGCCAAAGTGTGAGAGATTGTGAATGTAACTTCATGTAGACTTATAATGAGGTGTGAATTTTCATTGTAAATTATTTAACATGATTATAAATCGCTTCAGTAGGCTGCAGTATTCAACTCTGTCTTAGTAATTATAACAGACATGTCATCACCACCATTTACAACAAGTGGAAACCAGTGTAAGACAAACACCACAGTTTGTTCTCAGGCCCCCAAGTTTCTGTTTTTCTACTGATGTTTAAATCACACATTTGAACCGTCACATATCTACAAATAGATCAAACTGATGAACACATAGCAAAGGCAGCACCAGATGAGCAAATACTGTGCAGATTACAAGTCTTGGTCATCGTAGCAACATTAATGTCCCGTGTCTGTACCATCTGATACTGTATGATTGAAGACGTATTGGTATGACTTCACTGTCTTTACACTTCTGAAATGACTGAAACATCATCATAGAATCGCTATTGTCTCATTTGCCACCTGTGTCCCACTCACTGTTATGACATACACCGAATAACACTGCATCGATATGTCTCATGAATCGTATTACATTGCTAGTTTGCTTGTTTTTAATTGCTTTTTGTACATAAGATTTCTATATTCTACCTCGGATCAGAGAAATGTTACTGTGCTAAAATGACTATAGTATAGATGCAGATGAGTAAGAGTAAATTTCACTGGAAATAGGAATATGGTGCTCCCTGCACACTAAAAAATACAGCAGAACAAAGGTTTTTTTTTCTTTTTTTCAGGAAAAAATCATTGTGCCAAAATCAAAACCGAAACTAAAGACACAGCCTGACAGTGTCTTAGCATGTAGGTGAAGACACTGCAGGCACTTTCTAACCTCATTATTCTGTTTTCACGTCTAATTGACTTTCTGATTTGGCACAATGTTTTTCAGATATTAACTTTTGTCGTTATATGTCTGAACACAAAGCTCTTTGGAGAGCATGAACCTAGCATGTAGCATATAATGCGTCCTTACAGCTATGGACATACTTATTTTGAATGCTCACACATGACAAGCACTGACCATTGAAGTCAAATGATTAATGTCTTGTTTTTCTTACAGTATAATTTGACTTTCAGCAGAGGCTGGCATCGAGGAAATGACACGTTGGTTTACGCTTCATCTCCATCCTTATTAAAAGTGTCTGTGCACACACCAATCTGTTATTTCCCTGCCATACAGTGTTTTTCAGTTCTCCTGGACCTGTTTCTTACATTTGTATGTACTGTAACACAATCAAAAAAGTGGTTTGATATTAAAAGTGTCCATTATCTTAAACGCAATGCCAAAACAATCCTACTTTAAATACATTTTCAAACTCAAAGAATACAGACGTACTGTTTAGTTTTCCAGTCCCTAAGTGTTGGGAGAATCACAGTGACTTGAGGGACAGGATCAATAAGAGCAGCATGGGATAACTCCAGCCCTTCAGAAATATTGTTAAATCTTGTAATGGGTCAAAGGCAACACAAACACCAGCTGCGTCCTCCGTTTCTGTTTCATTTGAATCCTTCAAAACATTGTCCAGCTGTCCGACAGCAGTATCTGGGATAAAGTGATATAATCGAGTGGAGGCAACACCTTTACATTCACATTATCACTCAGATTGGTCTTCTTGTTTTGTCCCAATGTTAAACTGTTGAAAACCAAAGCCAGTGATGGGAAGGATACATGGAGAGAGAAAGGAACTGATGTCTCCATTCAATCCTCTGGGTCTTTTTATATATTTCCTTTTTTTCTCTCTCTCTCCAGGTCCCCTGTCTGTTAGAAGCTCACCAAGGCGTAGACCATACTTCAGCAGGAAATAGACCGTGTCCGCAGATGAAAAAATAGAGACAGAACAGTGAGTGTGATGCCTTTTTTTTCATACCACACTGACGGTATTGTAAATTTAAACTCACCTGTAGAGATAATAGAAGAAAGACAGCAGATAAAAGCCCAGCTTACACCAGGACTCCTTCTGACAATAGTTGAGAATGTCGGCGTTCATCACACTGACAGGATCGTACATGACCTCTGACCCGTCGGCTGGCCGGTGGAAAAACCTGAAAAAGCAGAGACGTTTAGCTCACATACATCCACCAGACCAACATAGGCTTGTCAGACATCTGCCCTGGGACGCTGCGTACTGTACCTCCACAGATGGTAGAAGAGCAGCGGGATATTTAGGCCAAGTGTGACCCACTCTCCAGCACACATGAACATCAGACAGAAGAGCCCATGGATAGAGTACTCTGGTACCACCAACTAACCAGAACAGACAGAGGGAGTCAGGTTATATTGTACGTCTGCATATTATTGGACACAACAACTGAAACTATTAAGTAATCACAATGCTACAAGTCTTCGGAAAACACTGAAACACTCATGAGTTGCATGTTGTGACAAACACTGACAAACACCTTTCTGTACTAATCGTACAGCAAGGCAAATACTTCCACACAGAAGGTGTTAATGTTACTCATGGCTCACTGCTGGTACAGTGCAAATATAGTTTAATATCAACTGATGAGATTGGTTGTAGAAGTTGATGTAGTAATGAAATAGCTTGTTAAGGTTGTTGATTGATGAAAGCTTGCCTTCAGACCTCTGAATAACTCCACACATCTCAGATTTTTTGGGATTCAGTAACCCTTTACTTTAAGTCTCCTTGTGCAGCATTCATTAGCAGTTCATAAACAGTTAATAACACACTATAATGTAGTTGATTGTAGTTATAAGTACTGTAATTATAGCAAAAACTCCTTTTGAAACTAGCATGACCATAAATGCACAGTAAAATACAATAGAGACTCTCACACTGCGCTGGAATGAAACAAGTGCATATAAATGAGGTAAAGAACATAAATAAACATATTTTGTTAATTACAGGAGGGGGGGGGGGTTGGCAATGGTAGAGGAAACGCTGAGCGTATGGTTGTGATATCACACACAGGCATCCATATGGCTCCTTTAAAGGTAAGGTTTATCAGTACATGATGTGTACATTTCTCTGTGGACTGAGCATTTTGATACTTTCACAGTATTTATACAGCACCTAGACCTGCTTTAAAATCGAAAAAAAGAAATGGAAATCTCCTTTTCTACAGTACAGTATGTCTTCTGTAGAGAAATAACAACTCTTAAACTGCCATATTTCTTTGTTTGACATGACAACCTTTAACTGCCCTAAGCAACCGTTACCACGGCTTCTGTGTGGGCTAACAGGTATGTCACCACTGATTGGTCAGGGCAAAATAACCCTTTGGTTTTGTGCTGGCATGAACACGATCTCTGAATGATTGGTGGAGTGAAAATAAAAGTATAATACAGTCTGATTATGAGGCTAGATTGTTCACCTTTCTATTTAAAAGAAGTGATTTGAAAACTGTATCATGCTCCACGTTTGTGAGCATACTCACGTCTCTATAATATTTGCACTACGGCAAAGATATTGAACAAATGTGTATCATCGGATTTCTTCTTCAGTGTTATGGTGATGGAGAGGGTATGTATTAGTGGTACTTCAGTTACTTACAGTGCACCACTGTAGAAAATAACTAATCAATAAATCAAATGACAAATCAATAGCAAACATCAGCAAATCAGTGGCTATATACAGGTAAACCTAGAGTGACTTTTTTTGTACGTGGTCAAGAAGTCCTCCACAGAATGTCGGACTTCAGGAACACTGAGGGTTTTTTTTTTTGCTGAAAGCCTTGAAATGTGAAAAAGAAATATGATAGCACGCATAAAACCTACTTGACAGGGTCAGTGTACTCCATCGCTGTGTGTCTGCTGAGCAGTGATGGAGGCTTGTGGGGATTGGCTACATGTGAAATGAATCAGTGTGCGTCATGGTCCTCACAATGGTTAGAGAGACAAATGGTCATGGTTGTCTGAAGCCCCTCTGCTTTAGTCATCCACCAGCAGCAGGTGAAAAAAAATTATTACTCACTCTGCGAAGCAGGTTGCAGATTCTTTCGATATTGAGAATCCTTTCCCTCTGTGAAGTGAACACAAAAAAAGTCTGATTGTCATTTCTTTGTATTTCTTAATCCTATTTACTTTCTATGCCTATAAATAAAAAATAAATCTGAAAGCAAAAGAAAGATTTTGTTGACACACATTAATGGAGTCCGAAAAAAAGCATACTTTCAGATAGAAAAATTCCTCCTTAAATACATATTATAGATAACATTTTTACAACATATTTGATTCTTCCTATGTTACATGCCATACACCTCAACTGGTATACAGTATTAACCCAGAAAAACAGACTTACCTAGTAACAGTAATGAATGAATGATTGACTGACAGGTTTTAGATTCAGATTTCCTAACCTTTTTTTATTTTATCACACATTGTGTTGTTAAAAATACCAGCAGGACACATTTAATCATAACCTGATTGAGACAGCACATTAGTATAAAGCAGCAGCCACATTTAAAGTAGAAAATACCTCATGTTAGGTATGTCTTGTATAACAGTTTGAGTCTCTTGTGAGCCATGAGAGAAGGCTCAGTTATCTGTTCTGGAAATAAAAGCCATCCATTCTGCATCCACTATTCAACCACCAGTGGCCTCCTATGCTGCTGCTTTATTTGGATGTCCACTGATTAACTAGCAAGGCGAATGCTATGGATTTGCTGCAGTTCATTCATCGAGATCAATTGTTTTCAGTCACCTCACTTGGAGAAAGAGGGCAAATACACAAATAGTTGCTACTGGACTCTGTAGGTAATACTGTCCTCCAATCACACGCATGAAATCACTCACAAAAATGTGCATGTAGTAGCTGGCCAATTGGGACATGCCTACCAATTACGTGTCTCACACAGTTTATAAGGCAGCGCTTCCCTAAAGCTCTCATCCTTCTTCCTTCAGGAACGATGAATCTGCTCTCTGATCTTACTTCCTCATGGATGTAGTCACTGCTCCAGCAAGCTCGTTCCTGCCTGGCTTCATTGCCGTTGCAGACAGAAATCTGTTCTGCCTTGCCTTGGTCGGGACCACGCAGAGAGTGGTATGATACAGCCACCACCCTACATTTACTGCTGAGAACTTCTACTGTTTCAACACCGGCAATGGTGGGATCATTTACAGCTGTGTCATGTCACGCTCTGCTGCGACAATGATAACCAGGAGCTTGAGGTTGATCTCCACATCGATGATTAATCCCCTGCACCATCCAGTGCGCTACTGCCACTGCTGCCGGATGCCTTAACTGGGACTGTCCTAGCAGTTCTCGTCTGTGTCTGCAACACTGCTGAACTGGAGAGTCTTTGTCTACTTAGATGACCTCAATGGGCCAGAGAATGGGCCATTTTCCAAACAGTCTAAACTAGTTAGGTTTTGCAATCAACTGGAAAAAGAGAGCTCCCCATCCACACCAACAGGCGGAGTACCTGGGAAGTGTGTTCAACGTCTAGTATGTCAGTCCATCTCTTAATAGTAATTTCCCAGCTTGGGATCAATAAAGTATATCTATCTATCTATCTATCTATCTATCTATCTAACCTCTCCAGACTTGGCTCCTGAGAGGGACAGGTTGATTAAGGCTGGACCGTCCCCACAGGAGGTGCAGACCATCCGGGTGGTGAGAGCAGGATCCATCATGATTGCTACAAACCAAATCACCTTGTGAAACATTTCTTATAGAAGGTTATGTTACCACGGTGATGTGTGTCTCTGCCTAACAGTGCAAACTACCATTGATGCCCAAGGCCCTAGTGAGTGATACCTATGAGCCTCTGCTGCACTTCCCTCTGCAGGCGTTGTCAGTCAAGACATCTTTGCTACTTGTGCTGACTTCAGCTAGAGAGTGAGTGAGCTGTTTGCCCTGTCAGTTCACTCCAGCTGCCTGCTGCTTTGTGTTGACCACAGTGGTACTACTCTCAGACCAAACCCCTGTTCCCAAAAATATAAGGAGTTAATTTAGGTTAAAAAACTATTCTGTCAGAGGAATTTTGTCCCCCACCCATAGGGTTGAACGCATTGCCCATATTTGGTGCACTGAACAGCTGTTCATTTGCCATGGAGAAGAAGTGGCTTGTAAAACCCCATCCAAGAAGGGCCTAGCTAGCTTTTTGAGTGCATCTCCTAAGCCTACAGGGAGGCAGATAAGGACCTTCTCACTGTGGTGTAGCAGGGCCAACAGGTTTATTCAGTCTTGTGAGTGTTGAGGACATAAGCCCGACATCGTCCATTTTCATGTTGATGTTACTGGGCTGGGTTGGGCTAACTACTGCTCCGCTGCGACTAACCGATAGCTGGCTGGGCTCAGTGAGGCCTACTGTACCCCTAGAGTCCAGCAGAGAGTGGAGCCTGTGTGAGATAGAACAAAAGTTACCATATTGTAACCCTAGTTCTATAGGCACAGCCGGAGCCCTCTACCCATGGACCCTGCTGCTCCCACACTGTCTGTTGAAGTGGTTTCAAGATGAGAACGTCAGCGAAACACTGCCTTATACTGTGTGAGACACATAATCAGTAAGCACGCCCTGATTGGGTGACTACGTGCATTTAAATTTCAGTGGGAGATAATGAATGTGTGTGATGGGAGGAGAGTATTACCCATAAAGTCCAGTGGACTTACTTATTTTACTACTTATTTTATTATATACTGAGCAATCTGTCAGGACAAGATAGCCCAGTGTTGAGGCCCCTGTAATCTCTGTTCCCTTTAGCTGAAGCCACAGGCTGCACCTTTGAGCATTTGTGAATCTGAGAACAGATTCTAACTCCCCTGGTGACCTGAAAATGGACTTTGCCCTGAATATACAGCATCCAGCCTCCAAAACAAGACACTGGCTCTCAAACCTCACTGTTTATTTGCAGTTGTTAGTTTGGTCTATGTCGTTGTCTCCTTTTTGCTTGCTTTGCACACCACATTCTGCTTTAAAATGTAAACAGCTCTGGACCTGCCTGCTGAGCTACATTATATGGTTTGTAAAAGCACTTTTCCCTGCTGTAATTCTGCTTGGATTTAATCATCTTCAGCCACCCAGAGGTGCCTTAATATGAGTCAGGTCATTCAATTCACTCTGAATTTTTAATGCCTCTAACAAGGGAAATGTGACTGAAGACATTAAGGCAGCAGAGACATTTCACAATATATAACACAGATAGAGAATAGAAACAAATGCAGGGAACAGTTGTCAAGCATGTAGCTTAATAAAAAATGGAAACAAGAGATCTAATCAATCATTTTCAAATGAAGTAGCAGGAAAGAATAAAGCAGTTGGCTTTACTGGCAAACAGCCTTATCATTTTTAAAGCCACTGACATTAAAGAAGGCTTGAAGTGAAAGGAATGTCAAAAGTATGATTTTTATCATTTGTTATTTCACAGGGAGAGTGATACTACAGCTGCCACTTGAGATATTTCTCTATGGGGTGATTCATCTTTTAAGGAGCTTTGAAGAAGAAATGCTTTTACATTTCAGTCACCTCCAATCAATCACAGTGTTTCATGCAGTGTCGCGTGTCTCCCTTAGGGACTTACCTGTGATTAATCTCTGTATGCACAAACTTGATTTGGAAACACATGTTTAGTCTCTTCCATTTTGTCCTTCTGTAATTACTCTCTCATTGACAAATATTTACTGCCTTTGTCTTTTTTTTTGTAGATGATGGCAGTTGAGTGCACACACATTGCTCTCTGCTAACAGTAGAAATAATTGTTGTTTATTTTCTGAGGCTGTTGCCATGTTAGATCTTTTTTGTGTTTGTGCAGTTTATTGATTTTGTGTGAAGCTGGCAGCTTCACATCCGGGCAGAACATGCTATCTCTGAGCACATCTGACATGCTTGACATCATTTCAGAGTAAGGTTGATGAACATATTGTTGGCTGTCATTTATAGTAGAAAAACACCTGCACAATGTAACGCAGTCCAATCCAATAGCCTTGATACAAATACTGCTGCCGTGAAGCTTGTCATGTTCAATATCTGTTATACTGTCAGATAAATGTTAAACCAACTCTCCATCCTTGTTGGACAGGAAAGAAATAACACTTGAACACTGAACATTCACAGTAGTATTTATCCCAGAACTACTGTATTCAAATTAATTATATTTTACAGGTGTTGCTTTTATTGTGTGAAGCTGGCGCACCTCCACACACTCCCACACTCTATTTTCACAGTTTCCTCTCCCACTCCTCATCTCTCCCACTTTACAGTTAAGATGCAGATCCACATAATCTCTGGAACATTAGCTTACTTGTGACAGCTGCTGTTAATATGCCAATTGAGGAACGGCACACTCATCGACTCATGTTATTATATTTCTTTAAAAGACTAAGAGAAAATATACGTATATACACACCAGTGCAGGAGTGAAAGGAAAAAAATGTGCACTTAATTACTCAATTACTATTTCCTCTTTTAGTGTTGACTTAAATGAACAAGTTTATCCTTCTCGAGGCAAAATCTTGCATGTGAAGTTTTTTCTGAGGCGACAGTTCAGTGTCTTATTGTATAAACAGCAGCTTCATTTGCATCAATCTGTTTAATTTTATGAGCCAATGACGTCTTTGTAGAAGGTTGATTGCTTCATTCTGCATGCAAATGAGTGTTCAAGGCAAACACTGCACCGGGCGCTACTGTTGCAATCACCTGCAAGCCTGGATTAGTAGGAATTTCTTTCAAAGAAATATAAATATTTGATGTTTATAAATGAATGGATTGACTAAATGTAGCTAATAGAAATATTTAAAAGGTTACACTTCAAAAATATTTCCATAAAATGATGTTTGCCTTATGAATGATTACATGCATCATTTATTGTGATTCATTTTCATTTTAAGACTGTTCATGAGAATTTTATAAACACTATATTGGCAATGTGTAATATTGATTGATACACTTAGGGTCATATGCAGCTGTTATGAAGAGTAACCTTCAATTTTTTCGGTCTTTCTCTTTGTAGATGGTTAAATGGTGAAGCTGAAAAGAGGGGGTTTCTCTGTGTGCGCACGAGGTTTTGATCATTCTTGAAAGAAGTGAATCAGCAGGGATCTTACCGCTCTGGTGGGATTGCTCTGATCAATGGGGTTTTTGAAGTCTGTGCGAAGCTCATCAAATGCGATGATCTGAAAAATAACACACATGTAAGTTTGTTTTTAAGGTAGCTTGAGAGTAGCAATGAATGCACATATTGTATACGGCATGTAATGTATTTATTGTATGTATCTATATATATGTGTGTACATATTGTCACAAGTCTGAGCTTATAGTGCTTACTCATGCTGTCATTTATTTCATGGGGTGGCAACTTAAAACAGTTTACTGGACACCTGCTACATCCTGTCCAGCTGCAGCCTCATTGTTCACTTTGCCTGAACACACATGGTGATTACTGTGAATGGTGAATGTGAACATGTATAATTACTTGCAACATGGATTGTTCCCTTTATAACCTATGTGAGTTCTTGTTGTGTTTGTGCCATGTGACATAATGTGGTTTCTCGCTATTTGAGAAGCTAAAATGTATGCTAAAGAATTCTGATTTCATTTCATTATCATCAAATTTCATCTCTTCTGAAATTGTTAAGCCTGATAATAAAATTCAGAAACAAGAGAGACAGAGAAAATATAAAGAACTATCAAAGGTACACATTTTTTAGCAATTCGAATATTTTTCAGACAGCATAAATAATCAGTGCACATTCAAAGTCTAAAAAAATGTTTGTCATATGCACGTTTGATAAATTGGTTGAGCTTGAGAGGATATACTGGGGATACAAACAAAGACTGTTCTAATCCATTAATCTGTATAAAATCTTATAATTGAGCTTCTTTTGACTTTTTTAGGAAATCATGTGGAAAACAAATGTCATTGGTCTGTTAGGACACACTGATGGCACTGTGACTGAGTGTGAGTGATCATTTTCTCTCACCATCTTGCTAATTGATAGCTCTATAAGGTTACTAATCATTTGTGGTGTAAAGGCCACCTGCTGTGCTTATCATCAGTTCAGCTTTTAAATAGAAAAGCCTCATCGTGAATGCTCATTGGAAATCAATAAAAAGCAGACGTTATTTGCAGATAAGTGAGCATCAGCATCTGACTGATCACATGAAAACAGAGTACGTTTGAAATAGAAACAGTCCTGATGGTAATTTCCCCACACGAGTCTATACGGCTCGCCTCGTCTTCTTTCACACTTAGCTCTGTTGTAAACAGATGCAGTTTCCATGGCGACATGGTGAGCCCCTCAGCGGGCTCCATGGTTACTAAAGCAGTGAACAAACGATCTGATTGGTGGAGAGCTGCATAGAATCGGGGTGCTCTACCCGTGGGTAGGCAGGCTGGGGGAAGGGGTGAGCAAAATCATAGATTGATAAGCGTTTCCATCACATGTTGGAGTGCTGAGCCAGACACCCGCTTCTCCCCGTCTCTTTCACACACAGACACGCTGACTGACTCATATGCAGTCTCACCCACTTAGTCAATTGGTACGTTAGTCATTTCAAGTCTTATATTCATAATGATGTGCTGTGTATTCCACATTATTCCTGCCTCCATGTATCCAATGTTAAAGGTGAGAGATAAAAGCTTTAGTGTTTGTTGAGTTTCCACTTGTGTAAGCAGAAAACCGAGCGTACCGGTCTCCAGCGATATCTGTGCAAATTCCACCCAAAATGCTGCAGGCGGACAGATTCACAACAGTCTGCTGGTGAGATTTATGATCACTGTGTTTTCCCACCTCCCTGTACTCATTACATGTAGTTTGCTGAGGTCTGAACACCTCGGTTGTGGAATTGTTTATTGTCAGCATTCGTTCATGTGGACGGATGGAGACAGCTGCCTTTTTGTCGAGTGTGCGGTCAGACAAGCTTCAGTGAATTATACCAGCAATAAAGCACCAGGTCAATTAAAGTCACTGTGTGGACATAGATGAAAAAACACACACACACACACACACACACATACCTGACCACCCTGTGTGTTCAGGCGTATGCATCTCCTCAATCTTATTTGACTAATTATGTCTTCACAGCTAGCTGTTTTAATCAAAGTAATAAATAAAAAGTGTCATCTGGTGGCTTTAAAGAGGCTATTTGAAGTGTCAGACAGTCACATATATGTTCTTTAGTTAATATATACAGTGAGATCCAGATGACACATTTATATGTGTGAATGCCTCTAGAGGACCTGAGCCAGGTGTGTGTGCTGTGTTCCTGTCAGTGTTGTACAACTGTGTGTAGGTGGATGTGTTTGTCTGCCTGTGTGGGATGTTTGCAGGCTCTATGTGTGCCCATTTTAGTTTCAGTGTGTGCCACGGCTGCAGTGTGTACAGTGCCACTCACCTGCCATATGACGAAGAAGATGAGAGCGGCGCACAGCACCAATGTCAGCATGTAGCAGAAGGCCGCAAAGGTGAATGCCATGGCTGTTCCAGCCAGCCTGAAGTCGAGATGGGTCGAGAGAGAGAAAGGGAAATTCCCCTTTCTCTATCTCTCTCTGGCTATTGCTCCTTCTCCCTCTTTCGTGGAGATTTTTGTCTGTTCTCTCAGGGCCCCCCCACGCCCCCCCACGCCCCCCCTCCTCCTCTCCCGATGCCAGCTGAGTCTGTATCGTCCAGGCAGGTAAAGCACTCAGTTTTACTAACAATCAATTATCAGCTTGAGCTATGCTTCCACTCATGCTCGTTTTTGTCTCTTTTTGTGTGTCTGACAGCAAGACTACCTGATGAGCCCTCCTTCTTTCTGATTTAGGAAGCACTTATTCTGTAAGTCTGTTCACAGCCACAGTTGGCCTAATGCTCTTCTTTTCAGTCTCTGACAGGCAAAATGTCTGTCTCCTCTTCCTCCTCCCTGTACTTTAGAACGAGCCTACACATTTTTTTTTCTCCCTCACAGCAACGCAAACCGACAAAGTGTCTGACTGACACGCTGACAGCACAAGCACAGGATTCCTGTCGATACTAAGCACAGCTTTAAAACTGTCTTTTTAATAACAGTGAGGATTATTGTCAGAGATGGTTATGGCTTTTGATAGTTTAGGAGTTTGTCGTATGGCTTTCACTTCATCTGTTGCTCTAAATCAAGAACACCTTTCATGACGCATATTTCTAAATCATATTTAACCCATCTGTAAACAACCACAGTTGGCAGATTAGCTGTGAGTTATTGTTTACACAGGCAGTCTCTTGGTGTATTACTTTATTTTATTACTAGAGCCACATAAATCTGATCATTGGCACGGTATTGCTCTGAACATTAGACAGTTATGTTCTGACTATGCAAATTACTGGATGCCACTGTTAATTTAGCAATGAAATAAGACAAGTATAAATCAGCAAATATTGGAGTAAGGCTGCAAATTAAATCACTATTTAACATTACAACGCAATATCACGCATCCAAGTAGACTTACAGAGAGAGGAGATAGTACAATATTGATGACAGTTTCAGTTAGCATGGATCAACATATTTACTGATCTTAATATCGAGTAGAGAATACCTGTGTCTGGTTGGAGACGTGTCTGCCACTGAACAGTCCACTCTTTCCTCGTCTTTGTCAATTTGGGTCGGCACCATGTCAGAATTCTCTGCTCTGCATCTTTCTCTGAGACGCATCCCTCAGATTTCTCAAAATACAACAACAAAAACAACAAAAATAAACATTTAGATTTGTCTTAAGCTTGACGTGCAGGTTAAATGACTCAACTCTGGGGGGAAAAAAGGAGCGCTGAGGAAATCTGAACCAGAAACCTGCAGAACATCTACATGTTGACACGCATTTATTCTGATTTTGAAATCACTCTTGTTCCTCAGCAAAAATCTCCACATCCCTCAGGAGTCATAAGTTAATTAGTCCACCTTTCTATTGTCTCACTATTCCGTCATTTCCCTTTTATCTTTCTTTCTAAAGTCTCCTTTTCTTTCTGATGTCTTCCAGAGAGGTTGAAAACAGACCTTAATGTATTTCCTGAGTCTACTGTCTCTGTCTGTGTCTTCCTCTATTTCTTAGACTGCGAGAGAAATATTTCTATCACGCTTGATGTTATAACGGTCAGCCAATAGCGTCGCTCTGTCTCCCTCCCTCTCTTATTTGCTCTCTCCCTCTCTCCCTCTCTCACTCTCTCTCTATCTGTCAGTCTCCCCCTCTCTTGCATTTATACATTTCCATAATCCCTTGTTCCCCAGAGATTGATGGGGGGGCAGGGCAGGCTGCAAATGTGTTTCCTTTTGTCTCCATCTCTCTCTCTTTCTCTTTCTCTCTCTCTCTCTTTCTCTTTCTCTCTCACTTTCTCTCTCTCTCTTTCTCTCTCTCTCTCTCTCGCTCTTTCTCTCTCTCTCTCTCTCTCTCTCTCTCTCTCTCTCTCTCTCTCTCTCTCTCTCTCTCTCTCTCTCTCTCTCTCTCTCTCTCTCTCTCTCTCTCTCTCTCTCTATCTCTATCTCTCTTTCTATCATTCCCTTTCACTAAAGCCTTCAGTCTGCCCTCATCTCATGAAATTAAGTCTGTTTCTTAGAGGCTGTTGCTCTTAATCCCCTGTCATTTCTTTTAATTCCCTGCTCTATTCACTTTTCACTCAACATCTCATTTTGTTCTTTTTCCCCCTCTAACATCAGTATATCACTTTTTTAAATTTTTTTTAGAAATCACTGCTGCCATCTAATGAACAGAGCTGATCTTTTATTAAAAGCATCCAGTTGATTCTCTGTTTATCTCTTTTGATGCTTCCAACTGATTCCTTAAGTTTTTTGTTTCTTTTCAATAAATGTCAAAATCTTTCTGGATCGACTGCTTCACAAAAATACAAACAGTATTTATGAAAGCGATTTTTAGCTACTCTGCTGCTCTGTTAAATGGCACTGTACTGTAGGTCTGTACTGTGTCAGGACTGGGGGCGATGTGATGATGTAATGGATCCAGATGGGGAGAAGCATTGATCAGTGCATTGTGGGAGACTGGAAACAGACCACCTCTACATCTTGTCAGCCCCTGCATAGCTCAGCCTCCTCTGGAACAATAGAACAATTTGTTAGACAACTAGCTGTTGACAATGGAGCAAAATGTATCTGTAAGAGCTTCATTTTACTGTATATAATAATATGCATGCAATAATTCACAAATAATAAGTCTGAGCCATTATGTTCACCAGCATTAACTTCTGCGGTTTGGTGCTGCTGAGTAGGAAGCAGTCAGTTTAACAGAGTCAAATATACTATTATGAGAACTTATTATTATCAAAACAACAATGTTAACCAGAAAATCCAAACTATGAGCTGAAAGATTATACAACTCCTCAAAGCTGTAAAAGCAGAACAATGGTCATGTGATCAATTGTTGAAAAAAATAATTGATTATTGTTTTAATAAATAATTTGGTAAGGTTTTTATTGTTTTCCCCCCTTTTTTTCCTGACGTTGTCCTATGGGAATTTGACAGGGTATCAGCTGCTCCTGCATCGAATGATTAGTCAGATTAGTCATTTGACTAAGAACTAAGAAATGAGGTTATATCAACTTCCTTAGACTTTTGTCTAATTAGGCATCTGCTCAATCTAGCCTGTCATCTAACCATTTGTCTTGGCTGTTTTTAATAGACTCATCATGTCTGACTTGAGGTAATTATGACTTCAGACGTTTCCTATAAGATTAAGGAAAAATTCAGAGCAAAAACAAAATCTCTACAAACTGATTTAAATACATTAAAATAAGATTTTTATGCTGCATGTTTCCCCCTAAAATGACATGCATCAGTCTGAACTCAACAGAATTGCTTATCTCCAGTTACATATTTCCATAGGGACTGAATCACTGACATGAAATGGCATTTCAGTCTGATTATCAGGTTTGTACATAACGGTACATGTCTGAGGGCTTCTCATGTAAATATGGGGTGAAGAATGCCAAAATCTGGGTTATAGCTCAGAGAAGTAAATGAGTGGTTTTCAGTAATGTGGGTTAGTGTGTTAGCCATCTAATGGTTTAGCTTGCTACTCTATTTTAGTGTGTTGTCAGTGTTTGGGGGATTCCCTGCAGATGTTATTTTTTAATGTTAATTACTTGTATTATTCTTAAAGTGATTTGGGTTTTTAAACCAGAAAACCAACAACAGTTCACAAGAAACACATCATTAGGTTGGAGTAATCTACAGGGATACATGAAGCATGATGTGCCAATCAGTTACTTGGTTTACTGAGCGTAATCAATCTCTTCTGTGTTTCGGTGGTGGATCCTAAGGAGAGGGTCCTCACTCTTCATGTGTATTCTAGTTGTATTCCCCAGGTGCAGAGGGCTGTCAGATCTTGGCTGAGAGGTTTTGACGCCATCTTGAGCCAGTTGTTCAGAAATCATAAACACCACACGATGGTGTCTGAACCAAAACCACCAGGAGAAGCTCATTAAGGTTAATCTTCTGGTGCTCAACATGAACACATTAAAACTGTCACTTAATCTTCTGCCATGTTATATGTTATATATACTTACACAATTACTGTAAAACTATAGCATTTCATTTTACAGCTTACTGTATGAGAATTCAGCAAGTTATTGTCAAATTTGACCTTGGCTTTGACAATCTTTGACTGAGCCACTGTTACTGGGAGAGCAAAGGATCGTCCACAATCTGTGGTCTTATGATGACTGCTTTGATCACTGTGAGACATGCTTTGGATGAAAAAAGCTTTTCCACTGAATTATTTACGTGCCTGTAAAAAAATATGTAGCCCCACTTGTTTTGTTATTTGAATTTCAGCAGGTTGTATTCATGTATCATCATAATGATAAATGAACAAGCAAAAAAAAACAACAACAACAATAATCAAACCTCTTGTTGAAATCTGGGGAGATGATATATCACCACAGTCTGTGCAGGCTTGCCGTTGTCTTATTGCCTGCTTTAGGCTTCCCACTAGTGGTGATAATAAGTCACTACAGTTCCTGATGTATTTCAACACATTACACAGACATGACATGAAAATTCATGCATTAAAATCTGAAACACTTTAGGTAGGTACTGCAGATGTTGCAATGTGGGCTGATGTCAGTATATTACCAGTTTGCATGTTTATAGTTCAATCAATCAGTAGAAGTATACACTCTGTGTTCATATTTCAGTGGTAGTAATTACTGTGATTACTTTAAAAATGAACCATTACTATGACTTATTTTGTGTTTTTATTCTATTTAAAGCAGCTGGTAACTACAGGCGACAGAAAATGTAACTGATTAATGGAAATGCAATGATGTAGTGTGACATGACGCTAGTAAACACCACTGGCCACAGTTTCACAGCTTCACAGGCTTTCAGCCAATTATGCTGCTCCGATCTCTAAGTCATGATAAATTAGTCTAGAGTGCATCACTGAAAACATTCTAGTGAGACAAAAACATATCAAAAAGCTCATATGCACAGTCATATTTTACTGCAGAAAGTGCTGCAAGTAATATTAAAATATTTTTTTTTTACTAAACCTTTCATATCTTCAAGGACAATAATTACATCAGTCTCCTGGATGTGGACTAACGCAATGAAGACTGACACTGCAATTCATTTAGTTGTGGTTCAAATTTCAAAGCATTTTCATAATTAGTGTGATAGTGCAAATGAAGACTGGCAGATTTTAAATTGTCCACAAGATGGCAACATACTGAAGGCAGGGGCAGCAACAGATGGTCACATAATAGGTGTCTAACAGCAGTATCGATTTGCAAATGACTCATTTCTAAAGCAGAATTTGAGATTCCTCCTGCGGTTTTATTTGATGTTCATGTGGGCCTTCGAGGCATCCGTGATAACTCATGGAGAGAAAACATATTCAGTGTTAATTCAGTGGATAAATAGTGAGAAATCTACTGTTCAAGCCTTTCAATCTGCGCCTAGTTTTCAAGATCCACAGCAGTTGTGTGATGGTTGCAAGCTGAATTGATAACTCATTAACTGCAGTCATATTGCCTCAGTGGGAATTAAAGCACAGCCTGGTCACAGCTGAGCCAGTGCAGTGAACAGCTTTTAGAGGCATGTTACAGCAATGACTAATTATTAAGACCATCACAAGGGTGCAGAAGGGTGAGAAACAAATTGTGATCAATTTGATGTTTCCTGACCTGTTGGCCTTTGGACCTAAATAACATGTATTCCTCAAAAGTTTATTGATTATTTTAACAATGACATTTTTTAGAAATCCAACAAGAGCACCCACAAGAAGCAGTGTAGCATGGAGGCATTAACGCCTAATGTGTAAATTTCTGTTTATAGCACCTCACTGACAAGTTTACAATACCAAACAGCTTTATATTGTTGTTGTTAAGAAGCTGTTGGATAATCTCCTGGAGCTTCTAGTCCAACAGAATACATTACATCCTGACAGCCATGTAATGTGATACAACAGGATTATGATGCATTCTCTAACCGCTGTTCATTCTGTATGAACGCCTGATGAAATAAACAGCTTACTTATCAGGTATGCAGATGACGCCCTTTTGCTTTATTGTGTCAAAGAAGTAGCAAGAATGCCACAATTAGTGGAGTGTTTATCACCACAGCAGCTTTTATTGACCATGATGTTGATAGTTAACAGGCAGCTGTGACTGAATGATGCTACAATGACAGGACAGAACACATAAAGGGTAAATCAAATCCCACAAAACAGCAATAGTTCACTGAACATGACACCTTTTTTTAAAAAACTAATTTAACACAAGCCAAAATAAAGTTATATGTCTGCCAAAAAATGGCTCAGCAGGACCACAACCATAAAAATGTCCTTAGCATCCACAGATACACTGCAGAATAGTTGCCGTAGCAACAAAAACAAATTTACTAAGGTTGCTTTTCAGCCTCAAACCAGAAATAAAATGGCTTGTGGCCTTTAAGTGCAGTTCAAATAGCCCTCGACATAGTTTCCATGTTTTTATAAAAGTGAGCTGTTTGTCCTTCTGCACACGGTATCACTCTTTGCTGATTTAAATAAATGTAAACAAATATGACTTGAGGATTCAGATTGAATTCATTGGCCAACTTTTTAAAACAAAACTGTGTGTATTAACTCAGCTGGAACAAAAACCTATAAGCAATCAGGAAACATGAGCACACAGCAGACTTTTAAACACTGCACCACTTGAGATATCATGAATATTATAACAATGTGTGTGTTTTAATGAATACATTTAGCACCTATCTGAGATAGACCAACACTGTGAACATGATTTAAAGCACAATCTCTTGTCAGTACTTTACCTTCTGTCACACCATGAAAGGACCAAGTAAAAAATGTAATAATCAAGAGATGAATAGCTGAAACTGTTTCTGATGTCAACAGAAAGAGATAGAGAAAATCCATATTCACTTTTTTTTTTTTTTTTAAGTTATATGAAGAATTTTGACAATTTTCTTCCTCTCTCAGGGTTAAGAACAGCACATTTACACCCTTTAGAAATTTGTAGAAGAACATGTCCTTCAGTCCTGGTTTTTCAAACACCTGTTGCCATCCTAATATGCACACTTAGATTTCTGGCTTCTTTCTCTAACATTCTTTATGCATTGTCTTCTTCCATAAAGGCCAAGCAGGTAAAAGCAGGACAACTGCTGATGGAGGGCTTTGAATCCAGGTAAAGTAGCTGAAAGACAGAAACACATGCATGTAAAGACACAATCACACAAAATCTGGCATTCCAAAGATAGTGACATTAACTAGTATTAGGACTTAAGAAGAGATACTTATTAAAAATGAAAAACTGACAGATACCCCAAAAAGAGAGAGGTTGTCGAGACAAATTTCTTGAGGGATTTTTCCATTAACATCTTAACATCTTACATCAATTTTGCAGGAGTCCAAATGTGTTTGCAATGTTGTTGCAACTAGAAATTGCAACAACATGACTTTCTCAGATATTATATCATAAAAATTGACATCCACATTTTCCCACACTCATACTGTCACTAAAACATAGAAAATCTCCCACATGATCCAACTCGAAAAAAAATTATTCTCACTAATAATGCCATCAGGAATTTTTTAGTGACAGGCTAATTGGTCATGTGATAACAGTCAAACACATGCACAACACACTACCAACCATACACAAATAGCCGATATTTATAGGCTCTTTAAATAATGTATATTATAAATGTGGTTTCCATTAATGATTCTGTTTATTATCATTTATAAATCATTCTTTGTATTTTGCCTGCCTTTATCCAGGGTTAAACAAGGTCTGAAGTGCTGTCCATGGTGCTGAATGACACTGTTTGAAATATGTAGGATGGATGGTGATATTATTCGAGCTGACTGGCCTGTGACAGACACTTCTGCTAATTTGAGCACATTGGAGGATGTGATAATGTGGATATGAGCATGTGTGGAAGGACTCGACAAAGAAACCTTTGCATCAGTATCACGGGTTTGACTGAGCAGCACTTCCTCTTCTCTTACACAAGATAGGAAGATATATCACCATCTGACTCTCCTTTACAGTGAATTAATAAACCAGCTACAGTGGTGTTATTTAGTATTTCACAACTACATCCTACTAAGATGATAACAGAAAGGGTAAGTGGATTGCAGTAGATCAATTAAAAGATCATATTGATGTATTCATATTCATACATGTATTTAATAATATAATAATTTTAATCTGTGTTTGAATATGTGCCTCTCTAAGTTTATTTCAATGTATGACATATCTGTAGTCTTTTAACCTTTTTACATCACATATGGGAGGTTAGGATTTCTTTAAGAAAGTCAACAGTGACCTTATTATTTTATAAACCAGAGGCTGCAGAGCACAGGACTGCTGGAATGAACAACTCCCCACAGGTAATGGTGCAATCCTTTCCATAGGTTTCAGCATGTTTTTAACTGAGTCTTCTCTACAGGAACAGGAGCTTCTATGTGCTCCTGCTCATGGTGTTTGTGGTGTTTCTCCCGATGCGGTGCTCTCTGCTCTCCAGATCTCAGTCTAATCTCTTTTATTTCTCCCCAAGATTTTTTGTTATCAACACTCCATGTGGAGTCTGCAGCCTCGAATTCAAGATTATTACAGGCAATCATCCACCAATAAAAACAAAATGATTTTTTTTTTTTTCAAATGAAAGCTTTATTTTCAAGCTTTGCTAGCAGTAGGGCTCTAGGGGAGATGTGGAGATGTTCTTCTGTCAGCCAATGATTCAACACTTCAAGAGTCAACAACTACCGGATGCTTTTGGATATAAACACTCATGGGCCTCAGAGGATGGACTGCAATTATATTGGTCTTCAACTGGCGAGTAAAAATTTCCACTTGTCCAACACTTCAATTAATGACTGTATACCTCTGAAACCAAAACCCTCTTCCCCTTCAGCTGTTGTTTGAGATGACTGTAAACAGAGTATGAATATGCAGATGTAAACACACTACCTGTATGTTAGCATTACTCTACATACAGTTGATGGAGATTTAGCTTTAGATTAATATTGATATATTGATCGATATGGATTAAATACACACAAAACTCCAGCAAGTTAGAATTGTTGTTCCATAAAGTTGAAGAACTCACAAGAGATAGATTTGAAATTTTACAACTAGCAACCAAACTAAAAAAAAAAACTGGATCATATAATTCTCATCATGCAGCTCAAGTGCATATTTCATTACACCATACCTGCCTGTTAAATACCAACATCTTTCAAACTCCCAGTTTTTTTAAACATCAATTTTCTGTCAAACATATGACAGACCAGACTCAAGACAACCCTGATGTCATTATCAGGATATTCCCCTCCTCTAGTGGCACAGAAGACATCATGTAAGTGTTTTCACAAGCTGGGTATTACCCACCATGACGACTTGACTAATTGCTATGTGTGAATTCTGTGTTTTTTTACTCTGGCACCACCCTAAGGCCAAACTACATCTCATTTTACCCCACTAGTGGTAAAGTTTTTCCTCGATTTCTCACCAGTCTTGATATTATTTGTTGGTGTGTAATGAGTAACATGGATGAGGCCACTATGACTACTCCATAGACTTTTAGTTTCTTTTTCTCTTCCTCTTTTTCTTGCTTAAGTTTAGTTTATGTTTTTCTCTCCAATAATAGCTAGTCTGCCTAACTTCTACCAGTTTTATAGTACCATAGCTTTACATAGCAGATTTATTTCAGGGTAAACTCTATTTAAGCTGTGTTTTCTCTACTTCATCTCTGCCTTTAACGATCCAGACTAGAACAAAAATCAAACCACCAACCCACAGCAGACCAGGCAACAACATCTGGGATTACTGAATCTCAAAGCAAATCTCAGGTCTTCTTACGCCTTTGTCCTACGGCTGGTTATCTCATATAATGAGTGATAATGAGCAAATTATGAGGAGGGGGGAATTATTGTGGAGTGAAATGGTCATTCATCCTGGACTCCTGATGCGCAGTCAGGAGGACCAGCCGTGCGTGTAGCGCTGTTTCTGAACGTCTCCTCCCCTGTTTCTGCAGTGTTACTGCTTTTGCTTCTCGCTCATCGTTTCTTGTGCCAATGCTGCCCACCGCAAGAGTAAGACCAGACTTCCATTTGCATAACACCACACTCCTCTTTCTTGTCTGCCACCATCCCTCTGCTTGATATCCATCTTGTCCTGATCCGTGTAATGTGTGGTTTGCGTCCTCTTAATCCTTCACCATTCATTCACGCCTACTCTCATGTGCAGTCCTGTTTGGTTTCTTTGCGTTATCCAACGCAGACAGAAAAAAGAAAGGGATTGTTGTTTTTTTCACTCAGTGTATTTTTCGGATAAAAACACCCTTAAAGCCTTTTATAAATTGACAGTTTTGAAGAATTTCTGACTGATACAAGCCGGACGAAGGAGGACAGAGTCAGTAATTTAATTTATTATTTTACGCATCAACAATCGCACGTAGCCTGGAGAGGATAAAGCTGGAAACGCACTACGCTTTTTTAACAACATTATTTAGGTTTGCAGAAGGTGAGGCCGCGGTGGAACAAGGGGATTTTTTAATGAGAGGAACTAATGTGTTAAGTTTGCTGAGGTAGGGTACCTGTCAGGGGGGGGGAGAAAAATAGCGAAGAAGCACCGTGGAAAGCTACGCGTCATTTCCAAGACACCAGCGCAACAAGACAACAGCATTACACCAGCCTGCTGGGTGAATGGCAGGGTGGGCACGCTGAGACCAGGGTCCAGCTGAGATTCAGGGCTTTCTGTGAGTATCTGTGGGACTGCTGTGCGCACCAAATGGACCAGTCTATGTGTCCCTCATGCACAGTCTACTGAGGAGATAATCGGCTTTTTTTTCTCTGCATCTGTGATGTGCAATAATCTAGTTGTTTCAGAACCCATTTATAACTTAACATTTTTAATTGTTTTTAGCCTGGAAGAGTGATCTTTTATGTTTATTTTTACTTCAGTTGCTATACTGGCCCACATATCTCTGGCTTTTAATACGCTTTTTTAAACTCTCTAATGTGTGCTGGTTTTCATGGTGATTATGAAGCTTTCTTTACAGTTTGTTAATTGAAGATGACCTTTCCCTCTACAGAGTGATATGAAAGATAAGTTTATCTCCTGAGGCCACAAGTTCCACACTGAGCTGACTCACTGACATCTGAACCAGGTGAGTAATACAGTTTATTAGAATATTAAAAATAGGAAATCAAACTGTAAGCAAACCAATATTACTTGTCATCTTTGTTAAGGTTTTCAGTCTGTTGAGGTCTCAAAAGAATGCATGTTTTCTGCTCACAGTCTTTTCCCCTTTTTGTTAACTAATTTTTCCCGCTTTGTTTTCCTTCTGTTTCTTAATTTTATGACTTCTCATTCCCATGATAGTAGAAATATCACTTATGAGGAGGCTCCTTACAAATTGAGACAGCTACCATTTGGGGAAAAAAACGCCTCTTTCACAAAGCGAGCGCTGGCATCAAAGTGTGACTCATGATGTGAAAGTGTTTACTTGCCAACCTGAGACCTCTGCTTACAAAACAGGAGCATGTTTAATGATTAAATCATCACAGTTTTATTTGGGTTAAAAGTGTTAATTTTTTTTTAATAGGTTTGGATAACTTTGGAATAACTGAAGGTAATATGTAAAAGTGGCATCTAGTTGGGTTGTAAATAGTTGATGAATAAGTGTTGCTGAAGTTATCATATCAGAAATAGATCAATCTCAGCAGTTTTGATAGTAGAGGACTGTATTTACAGGCTGTACTGGGGGGTTTCAGTTTGCATCCTTGGAGCAATTCCAATATCTTTGGCGAGATTTGCAAATGATCAAAGTTAGGTGAAAACCTTTCAGCCTATTGACTGAAAAAACGTGTAATCTTCAGGGAAAACAAGGGAGCGTCTCTAATAGTAAGTTACTGAACCCTGTGAGCTTGTTACTATCTTGTGTTTTTAGTGAGGAATGCTTGTCACTGAACAATTTATGACACCACAAGAAAAAGATGTAGATGCCTTTTGTCTCTGTAGTATTGTCAAAAGAACATGCTTTATTCCTGCTTTCCCACCAGTTGGTGGGCTCGCTTTTACCATAGAAACGTCACCCACTCAAAATTTGTGCAGGACTGTTTGCCAGAAGACTATAAACTAACTATATATTATATTATATTATATTATATTATATTATATTATATTATATTATATTATATTATATTATATTATATTATATCATATGATATCATATTATATTATATTATATTATATTAACAAATCAATGACACAACATGTTAGTGCTGTGGAGTAGGTATTTAATTCCCAACATCATATGAAGTACACAGTTTTTTACTCTTGGCTACTATGTTATGGGATGATGATTCATCTCAAAGCTAAATCTCCAACCTCTCAGTAACAGGAATTTCTGAGAGTGGAGAACATGGATGAAACGTTCTTTGAAAACTGGGAAGAGGATCACATGTTTCCTTCATCACTGGTCCTGTCTGCTTGGTACTGGAGTCACTGTCCATGGTGCTGATCTTGCTGACGTTTCACTGAACCTGATGAGCTGGCTGCGATGCATTGTTGTATAAATCTGTTGCTGGTGAATAAGTCCAATCATTTACTCATTTGTTTGTGAGGTAACAGCTTAATTCCTGCATTTATGCTTCACTGCTTCACCCTGAAATGTAGCTCTGATGGAAAACATGCACTCCTGCTATGCAGGTCAGAGTGGAGATGGCAGGTTTTCTCTGCTGCATGTCAATGAGAGCATGCGCCGTACTTAAAGCATTGTCAAATCTCCTCTGCTGTAGGTAGGCAACCTATTTTTTGAGATGGGTCTTAAAATTTTAATTAAGAAGCATCAGATGACACATACCTTGATGTTTCTTTCTGCTCTCTCTCTCTCTCTCTCTCTGTTCACATTGATGCAGATGTTAATCTTATGGATAGCATTGGTCTTGTACTCTGAATTGTTCACCCAAGCTGTAGAGATGGCCATGCTGCTGCCAAGAAAACCTCTGTGAAATTGTTCTGGGCTGTTCCCTGACTTAGTTTAAATGGCTTACTCAAAATGAAAAGGGGCTATGTATGTATCATAGTGTTGAGAGGCACCTCCATGAAAGACAAGGATTGTTTTTTTTCTCCTGTAGATAATCTTAAATCTATAGTTCTGCATCCCATTTCCCAAAAGCACCTGAAGGCTAAGATGATTTAGTTCATAGACTTACAGTGGGACTACAATAATCTCAGCTTTAAAATGCTTTGGGGAAACAGGGCCTGCGGCTGTTAAAGAAAAACTGCTCCCTTCTTGTCAGACTCATGTTAGAGAAAATTATTTTTGGAATCCCATCTAACTTGACAGTACATGGTGGACTGAGTCAGTTTTTCCCTCAATACTACAGGTGCAAAGGGCTACTTTTTTTCTTTTTTTTTTTTCTTTTACAGCTGCTTAGCTCAAAATGACCACATTACATGTGTGGGAGTTTGACAGGGTAGTTCAATACCAATGACTCAACCATTAGTAGGTGCCAATATTTCTGGTTTTCGAAAGTCGGACCAACCAAACTGTTGGATCCCACGTCATTTGCATAGAAAAGAGCATGACTGTGAGCACTTTTGTGATGTCAAGCCTTTCCTTATAGAGGTTATTTCAGGAATAGCACTCTAAATGATGAACATCTGACTGATGCAGTGAGAGTGAATATCTCATCCTCCACACAGTGCAAGTGCAATTTATTTTTCTTCTTTTCTCCCAAAGGTTTGTATAAACCTCCACATGCAACGTGGATTGAACATCAGAGAAGAAGAAGAAGCAGTGCCGCCATGTTACTGCACAAGCGCATACTGAACTGCACTCCATCTTTTACCCCTTGTATGTTCATCTCTATCCTGCTGGTTCTGCTACCAGGAGTCACTCATCTCTCCCTGGGCAGTGCCAGCCATGAAGATGCTGACAGCACACCAGGCAACTGCTCCAGTGAAGATAACTGCTCTGATGGCGTGGTGCTGCCCATGTGGAATCCCCAAAACCCTGCGGTGGGTGACAAGGTGGCACGCGCCATTGTTTACTTTGCAGCTCTGATATACATGTTCCTGGGCATGTCCATCATCGCAGACCGCTTCATGTCTTCCATTGAGGTCATCACCTCTCAGGAAAAGGAGATCACCATTAAGAAGCCCAACGGTGAGACCACCACGACTACTGTGCGCATCTGGAACGAAACGGTGTCCAATCTGACCCTGATGGCGCTTGGATCATCAGCACCAGAGATCCTACTGTCTGTCATCGAAGTGATCGGCCATAATTTCGAGGCTGGATCTCTGGGACCCAGCACCATTGTGGGCAGCGCTGCGTTCAACATGTTCATTATCATCGCTATCTGTGTCTATGTGGTGCCGGAGAATGAAACCCGCAAGATAAAGCACCTGCGGGTGTTTTTTGTCACTGCAGCCTGGAGCATTTTTGCCTACATCTGGCTGTATCTCATCCTGTCTGTGTTCTCCCCTGGAGAGGTGGAACTTTGGGAGGCAGTCCTCACCTTTCTCTTCTTTCCTCTCTGTGTGCTGCAAGCCTGGATTGCAGACCGACGCCTGCTCTTCTACAAGTACGTCCATAAGCGTTATCGAGCTGACAAGACCCGAGGCATTATCATTGAGTCAGAGGGAGATGCAATGTTTACCAAGATGGACTTGGAGATGGACGGCCAGGGTGTAAACTCCCACACTCATCCCAAAGAGGCACTGGACGGAATGCTGGAAGGGGTGGAGGAAGGTGGAGGGATGAGTGCCGAGCAAGACCAAGAGGAAGAGGCCCGTCGGGATATGGCTCGCACTCTGAAAGATTTAAAACAGAGGCACCCAGATAAGGACATGGAGCAGCTGATTGAAATGGCCAACTACCAAGTGCTGGTCCAGCAACAGAAGAGCCGGGCCTTCTATCGCATTCAAGCCACACGCATGATGATCGGAGCTGGTAACATTCTGAAAAAGCACGCCGCTGACCAAGCTAGGAAGGTGGTGAGCTGTCATGAGGCCAGTGGACAAGAGGAGGATCCCAACACCATCTACCTGCAGTTTGAAACCTCTCACTACCAGTGTTTCGAGAACTGTGGCTCCTTAAAGCTCTCGGTGAGCCGGCATGGAGGAGAAAGTGGCTGCACTGTGAAGGTAAGAAGCTAAGTAATGATAGAAATATTGTAAATGATCAAGGTTGATTTAAAATCAACTTTAACAGCTTGGGGCATAAAAAGTATCAATAATTGAACATTTTATTATAACTCAAGTAACTAAATATTTAATAAAGCTTCTTTCTTTCTCTGTGCCACACAGGTAGACTACCGTACAGAAGATGGAACTGCCAATGCTGGCTCAGACTATGAGTTTGCTGAGGGCACGTTGGTCTTCAAACCTGGTGAGACCACAAAAGAATTCACTGTTGGCGTTATTGATGATGACATTTTTGAAGAGGACGAGCACTTCTATGTGCGCCTCAATAACCCACGTATAGTGCACCGAGCTGAGGTCTCCATCCTGGAACCAAGCTCTATCACCTCCAGCAACAGCACGGTGGGCCACATCTCCCCAAAGGCAGCCCTGGGTAGCGCTCACACCGCCACGGTTACCATCTACGACGACGACCACGCTGGCATTTTCACGTTTGAGAATAACTCCATGAGGGTCAGCGAGAGCGTCGGAAACATGCAGGTGAAGGTTCATCGGACGTCCGGGGCGAGGGGGAAGGTGGCGGTGCCTTACCACACCGTCGAGGGTACCGCAAAGGCCGGAGAGGACTACGAGGAAGTGTCAGGAAAGCTGGAGTTTCAGAACGATGAGACCATGTGAGTGAAAAATCAGCTTTGATGTGACATCTTGTTGTTTCTTCTCATGACTTGAAGAAACATTACAGCCCACGCACTGGTATGTTAAACAGTCCTGCTAGATTACTGTAGGCTTCCTATTCTGGTAAAGGATAAAAGGACTATTTTTATGAGTCATAGATACGTTCAATCTGAGAAGTTTAGATCTTTCAAAGGGATGACGTGGGAGGAGAAAGGGATATAATTGTGAGGAAGATAATGAAACACTGTGGTTGATGTAAAGAAGGAGGAGTAAGAGAAGGAGAAGGAGAAGAGGCAATCTTTCTATGAATGAATGCAGAATGTACATGCAGCCCTTTTGGGATTTCTGTGGAGGTTATACAGGAGCTCATTGTAATGCAGAGGAATGAAAAAGCCACTGCAGAAAAGAAAGAAAAAATAAAATAAAATCAGACAGGTGACTTTACACAGCATCAAGAAAGTGAAACAGGTGTATGTGATTAGCATGTGTGATAAATTTAAGAAAAGGATTCATGGATGCACCAGTAGAGAGGCACATAAAAAGAAGCAGGGAGAAAGGGTGAGAGTAGGATGTTTTTCCAGCGTTTCCCTTCCACGCTTGTGTAGAAGGTTTTAGCTGAGCGAGTAGTATACTTTGATAGCGCTGAACATTTTCTTGTCTTTGTTTTATGATGTGATGTGAGCAAAGAACCTGGCAATTATCCACAGTAGTGGTTTTTATGTTTTTTTTTTGATTGACAAAGAAAATGCCCTCATCTGCTTCAGACTCATCAAAAAATGATTTACAGCACGCCAAAGCAACAAGAGCAACACAATTAAAACAAAGGTGTGGAATAAAATGTGTCAAATGAAAATGTCTGTGAGAGGAGGATTTCAGGGCCTGCGTGTAGGTGTACTGTGTAGGTCGGCTGAGTGGGAGGAGAGGCAGGTGAATACATGGTGTCAAAGAGAACACAGATCTTCCTATTCCGTCTTTTTTGTGCCTCGCAGTGCAGGTGAGATTTGAATATATTTGTCAGTTTTCTTGTGCACATATCTGCGTGTTTGCTTTGCTTTTTTTTTTGCACATTTGTCTGTGTGTATTCTTTAAGGGTGTAAATTTGTGTGTGTGTCTGTGTGCTCAATCCACTTCAAACAAAATGTTGCTCCAAAGGGGAACTAAAAAAAAAAGCTTTTTGAGCATCCAAAGCAATTAGAGAGAGATTTAAGAAGGGTTAAAAGAGTCCCAAAAGTTCTCAACACATCGCAGACAGCAACAGAAGCTGCAGTTAATGAGACAATAGTGTGTAACACTGTGTGAGATGGGAGGCAGGCAGCTAGTATCTGCATTGAAATGGAGACTGAACATTAGATAAAAAACCTCACCCACTGTGCCAAGACTCTGTTCATCAGATTGTAGCAAGCTGACAGAGACACAAGCATCTGCACACTTTATATTATCTGGAGTCATGCCTTCCTCGACAGTCTCCGTGCAGCAGGAGAGGAGGGACTCCAGCAGAGCAGGGCGGTTTGTTACCAGAAAAAAAAAAAACACAATGAAAAGGAAAACCCAAACACAACGGGAAATGACAAAGCTGTGCTCAACTGCACCTATGTTCCTTGGAATAGCAAGCAAGGGATAAAAGGGGAATGTGGGAGTACTCTGAACAGAGGAAAAAAAGGTTTGACTCTGTTCTTGAGTCAGAATTGCAAAGTCCGGTTGGGTTGAGTCACAGTAGCTTAGTTTTCTGAGTGTTAGAGAAAGACGTTCTATTGCAGGAAAGGAGCACTCCTCTATATTTGCCACACTGCTTTGTAAGATGAAATGTATTAATCAAAGTTCTACAGCTGAACAGATTTTTAAGGGCCACAGACTTTCTACAAGACTGAAAATTTTATGAGGTTGTTTAATTTGGAGAGTTCGGTCAATAGATACCTCATTACTGTGTGTTTGCGTTGTCATCTTAAAGCATTTCTGCTTGTTTATTTGTGTGTGCGAATGCATGTGTGCGTTTATTTTTGTCTCCGAGCAGACGAGCTTTCGCATGCTCTGTTTTAAATGTATATGCGGCTCCTGACTGCTGAGCTGGCTGCCAAAGTTCATCCTTCAAACAGGACTGGCTTCTCTTACCCAAGTGTTTCCCTGGGCGTTGAGGACAAAGAGCTGACACCAGGCAGGCGGCCCCCAGGCAGCTCTTTGTCTGTGTGTGTGTGTGTGTGTTTCTTATAGTGTCTCTGGTTTTATGTGTCTTTGTGTCTGTGTACATCTGTCTGTCGAGTTCGGTGTTTCAGCATGCAGAGGAGCAAAAGAGCAGGAAGCCAAGTTTTCAAGCTTTTGACATGGCTCCAGAAGGAACGGTTTAACATCAAGACGTGCAGTTAAATAATAATTTACCATCTAAATTCTGCACTGCAGTAAATAGATGATGATGTACAGACACAAACCTCTGAGCCAAAATAAACAGGCTGACATAGAGAAACCATTTTACATTATGGGTATGGATTAGAGGAAGATCTGCACAGCCCCTTTGATGCTTGTGTGTAGCTTTCTCTTGTATCTGTTTTTGTTGGCGCCTCAAAATGTGTGGCACTATACACTAGTTGAGGCTCAAGTGGATAACGGGGGCAGTTATATAAGCTAAGATGAAAGCGATGTAAGGGTTCACTTCTGAAAAGGGAAATCAATACCCTGGTATTTTTTTTATTTCTCACTTTTAATGTAATCAGGATCAATAACGTGTTGAACTTGACAAACATGAATAAAAGAAGAGCATCAGAATCAGGGTCGGGTAACGTTAACGCATTCAGAACGGTTAAAACCTTTTCTGAAACGCACGCCTCCACTGAAGACTCATCAAAGTAGAAGTGAAGGTGCTCCATTTTAATAGTACTAATATAACAATATTCATTCTCAAATGTCGTCTGTGCTCACAGAAATTTATAAAATCTAATTGTTGCCCCTGATATTGATAGCAGCATAGCACTAGGGATAGCAACGTCAGTCCACCACCGTAGTGAAATGTCTCAACAATTGGGTGATTTCCATTTTGTACAGACATTCATTGTCCCCAGAGGATGAAGCCTACTCACTTTAATGATCCCCTCACATTTCCCTTTAGCGCCATCAGCAGATCAAAGTCTTTTCCTATCCTGTGAATAATCTCAACATCAACTAGATTGACACAAAATGTGGTACAGACCTTCATAGTTCTGAGACGACGCATCCTCCTGACTTTGATGATCTAAATTAAAAGTTGGGGTAGATCACCATGAAATGTACAGACATTCACTTTAAATTTTTTGTTCTAGTGCTATCATCAGATCAAAATTGTCTCATTCCTTTGTTTATGACCATTAAAACTAAAAAACATTCCTATCAGCCATACATATGTTCTGTTAGTGCTAACTAGCTAATTTTAGCATGCTAACATACTAAACTAAGATGGTGAACATGGTGAACATGATAGTTGCAAACTGGCATTGACACTGGAACCATGTTAGCATGCTGATGTTAGCATTTAGCTCCAAACAGTGCTGTGGCTACATTACCGTAATTACAATTTTTCTGACTTGTAAATAGCATTCACGGAAACCTCCAAGTCATGAATAAAACTGGAAAACTGGGATTTTTCTCCAGCTCCAGTATATCTAACTTGAAAGTGACTGAAATCTGTTCAATGTAAACTAAAATTTAATGGATGTAATGGAATTTTGTCATGCAGGCACCTCCCAGCGATTGAGCAGCCATGCACAGAGCCGCTAATGTGGCTGTAGATTCTTAGTGTTGTTGTGTGTTATATGGTGAATTTCTCATTATCGCTCTGGCTTCCTCCTGTGCTAATTAGCTCAGTTGTCATTAGGGTAGCCCTCTCTGTTATTTTGCCATGCAATATTTGCCAGTATAAGTTATCAGCAGTAGGGTCATATATCACTATTACTGTCAAAAAGCCATTGTTTCCACATAAATATCCTGTGCATAATCCCCATTAGAGTGGAGACAAGACATTTCTTCACTGTGCTGCTGCACCCTGCCTGTACTCTGCTACAGTGACGTCTCTGGAACTGGGAGAAATCCACTATCTTGATTCAGTATCTTGCTCAAGAACCCTTCAGCATGGCAGATACACAAACTGGTTTTATCTATATGGCTCTTAAACCGAATGTTAGTGCCTAGCTCATTCGCAGGCATTTGACATACTTTCATATATTTAAGCATTCACTCATTTTCTCTACTCACTTCATTTTTGTCAGTGTCTCAGGGGGGCTGGAGCCTCTCCCAGCATGCAGAGAGTTGAGGGCAGAGAGACACTCCCTGGGTGAACATGCAGTAGAGGCATAAAATCTCTCATACTCATACCTGTAGGCAGTTTGGAGTCTCCAGTCCTCAGGGTTGACTGTAAATTTATTTTGACTGTGGGAAGAAACTGGTGCATCCTTACCAAAAAACAACGCAGAATGTGGAGGAGAGGGAACCTCCAAATAAAATAAAAAAGGTCCAAAAGCACTGTAAATATCACAGCTGCCTGGTCAATCTTCTAGAGGTGACAGTGTCAACTACTGAGGCAGCATATCACCCAACCTCGGGGCCACAGCTTTCTTTTTACTCAGCCTGAATTTGAATACGTTAATACAGGTTAATACAGGTTAATATGGCTATTTCATTTACAGATGAAGAAACATCTGTAAACAACACTTTTTACTTTTACATGAAATAGAACAAGAGTCAAGAATGAAAGAGAATAAAGCTCTTTTGGTGGTTTTATTGGAACTTGTAAAGAGGAAAACTGCAGTCTGTAGTGAATTACACACTTACAGTGAAGACTGTGGTTGCTTCAGGGGAACAGATATCAATCTTAAGAGGTCGGACAATACCAGAGCTGTCCTCCATGTTTGTGTGTGACAGATACAATAACAGGGTAGGTTACCCACTGTGGCTTCTCAGAAACTATCCATGGGAGCTGACAGGTGAACAGAGATGGCTGATATACAGTGAGATGTGACATTCAGTAAGTGAGGGATTTACAGTCTTGATAGGATTCAGCTGCGCCTGAAGAGTTTATACCGACCTGCAGAGATACGGAGCTCAAGACGGAAAAGCTGGTGATGCTTTCAGTGAGTCTGATACAAACTTGCATGCAGGGAGAGGTGTTAAAAATAACTACACACACCTCTTGAATTTATCACCAATTTTTGAAGGAATAGTTTAAAATTTTGGGAAATAGTTCCAGCATGTAACTGTGAAAACAACAACTTTTTTAAACATATCTTTTAATGTACGAATAAAACAAACAACTTTTAACTTGTTCATTAGTGAGCTTTAGGCATATTTCTTACCTATAGACAGAGTCAGACAAGCTGTTTCCTCCCTCTTCCAGCATTTATGCTACGCTTAACTAGATCACTGCTTGCTATAGATTCATATTTAGCATACGATCTTCATATTTAAGGATAATAAGCATGTTTCCCACAAATTTCAAACCATTCATTTAACTAATTTATGAGTTAAATAGCTACTAAATAGTTTTTGAGAGTCTTACAAAGTCAGACCTCGAGACAAATAAGTTGTGAAATCAGAGACGCTGGAGTATTAAGAAGTAATATCACCTCATAAACATGGAAGTCACATTTATAAAGAGCATCACTGGGGTATATCATGATCATTGGTTAATTTTTCATTCAGTTTTAATTAAGTTGCTTTATAGCACATCATCCATGAGCCTCAGTGGACGTTGTAGTAGGGTCAGATTTCTGTTTTAGCCTTTTTTATTGTAATTTATACAAAATCCTAATTTAATTGATTATTGATCCTTGATTGATTGATGCTAGAAACTCTATAGGACTGTATACATTTCTGTATTTATTCAGGTAGGCCTACTTTTATATGTTTTTACATTTTCAGTACAGTTACTCATTGGTTGCTCCTGTAGAAAAATCAAGGAGACCTTTTGAAATACTTCAAAATGTAGCATTTAAAGTAATAAGTAACAATTTACTTTGTAAGATTATTTCTAAAAACAAATCACACCTCAGTCTAATTTGGAATTGCAAGTAATTTTGTTAATTACCCACGTTTTGCCTGAAATAAGTGCAAATGAGGATTAGGATGAAATTTAAATTGCCAGCTAATCAGGCTTAATGCTGCATCTGAATCTGTTTCCCTGTTGCTTTTTGACAGCCTTTCATTTCTAGTTTGTATTTTATTGGATCTACAATCTTGATGCGCCACAGCATCGAAATGAACATGAACCAAGTGTGATGTAACACCAAAATGGCTGCTGCATGAATATGGTCCATATCAGCTGAACTATCATATTTTAAAAGGTCATTCCATGATGCTTCAAAGTGAACCTACCTTGTTCCTACACAAAATGCACTTGAAATACCCGCTTGTTTAAAAAATAAACCCTTTTCGTTTCCAATGCAATGACTCTAGGCTATACTATAACTCCCCCTGCTCCCACTGGCATGACTCTCCCTGACATTAGACAGCCGATGACATATCATTCATGTTTAAAATAAACTTCTTTTCTTCTGTGAGCAAAAGCTCTTCCTGCGTGTTGTCGAATCCTGAGCGTATATGTGTAGACAGAAATAGACAGCCACCCACATATCATTAGGGAGATGGAGGGAGAGAAAGACTCACTGTGACAGTGTAGGAGAATGAAGCGGGCTGAGGAAAATATGTCGGTCACAGTTTGACACCACAGCTTCACATGTTTCCGTAGCACTAACATTTAACAGTACAAACTGTGTTTTTCAGAAGGTCTTAAGAGTATTTTTTAACATGCACGGACTCCTACATAGACAGTATTTAATTTCCACAGAGAACAAGATAACAATTATATTTCCCATTACATGCACTTAGTGTGTGGGAGGGGTGTGCGCTATCTCACTATATTACTGTTATATCTCTTGTGCACTAATGGAATATACTGGCGTTGAAGGAGTCCGCCCTCTTGTGGGGTGATGGGGAAAAAGTGTTTTTTTAAAATGTGACTTCTATTATTTTTTATTTTGTACATGATGTTCTGCACTACAAGATATATTTATTCATTTGTTAAAATCTTGTGCTGCCATCTTCTTATCTAACAGCTCTGCTTCATGATTCACTGTGTAGGCAGTCTATCTCTTGGCTTCACTGTTTTTATTCGAATGTGTACAAAAGCTGGGCTTAACATTATAAACTGCTTTTAGTGGTTGCTATTTTTTGATGGGATTTGTTCAACTAGTACACACTGCACTGAGCCAAAACAACCGCAGATTAACTCATGTTGGAAGGGGTTAATGAAGGGGAAAAAACAGTTAGGGCTAACCCTAACCCAGCTGTTGTTATTTCCTGAATGATGCAAATTAATGAACTCATCCACCTCTCATCTCTCCTTGACCCCTGTACTTTTAGGAAGATGTTAAATGTGAAGGTCATCGATGACGAAGAGTACGAGAAGAACAAGATTTTCACGATTGTGCTGGAGGAGCCAGTTCTGCTGGAGGTGGGACAGAGACACGGTGAGTTACAGCTACAGCAGTCATATTCAGCTGGAGAAAGGTTTTCTTCATTATTTCAAATCTAATACATTTCACTTCATATTTGATTACATTTCTTAGGTGACAACAGTTCATTTCGACTGGCACAAATTACTCTGAATTCTTTGGTGTGATGTCTTTATTTCCCCGTGGTGCACTTCATGGCCAGGCTTTATGCTGGAGGGCTAAAAGTTTAATTCTTAACCTTTAAAGTAATTTGTGCTACAGAACTTAGGTCAGGGTTGGAGCTAAAAGGGATAAGGACTTAAAAAGTTAATCATAATTTCCACATTTCTACACATAACTTAAACAGTTGCACAAAAGCAGTAAGTTAATTCATTTTGAAATTGGCATTCATTGTATTTATGTCATGAACAGTTGTTAATTTAGTTTGCCAGGTTTTTAAAATTACATTTAATCACATAATCTTTCAAATAATTAAGCCAACATTGTCACAGCACTGACAGTTTCATGAAAAACGTTGTGGATGAATCAGACAGTGCTTGGAAGTATAATTCATGTGTCGTGTTATCAGCAAATGTTCCAACACAACTTCCAATGTCACTGGCGAATGTGCTTATATCTTGTGCCAGCAGTAGACAAGGAAAACTGGGCTTCATTAATCTTTTATACTGTATCTTATTCCGTAACAAGCCTACCTAAGCTCATGTAGGGAACGCTGGCTGACAGTTTACAAGCTTTTCCGTTTGCCGCAGGAGACACCAATGATAACAAGACAGCGGTGGGACCTGAAGACGTGTCAAAGATGGGCTGTCCCTGTCTGGGAGAGCATACCAAGCTGGAGGTGGTCATCGAGGAGTCCTATGAGTTCAAGGTAATTCGCAATAAGCTGCTTTTTAAATTAGGACCACCTCAGTCATCACACTGGTGATGTTTTGGAACTTCTCACAAGTTTAAGAGAGCTGATTAACACCAGAATTTTGTTTGTTCTCACATGATTTACCTGCTGTCTTCCTACTGAATAAACATCACAGTAGTCCTTTCTACATCCTGAAGTAGCTTTCCTTTCATTAAATTGTTTGTTCAATAAATAATAATAAAAATAATAATATAATACATTTATTTAAATAGCACCTTTAAAAATAGAGTTTACAAAGTGCTTTGACAGATAGTGAAAGCAAGATACTCACAAAAAGGCAAAAAACTATGACAAAAGAAGCAAAAACACAATAGAGAAAAGACAATCACTGATTCTGCAGACCACGCAGGTCATTCCAAAATCGAGGGGTCCTGAGCTGAGGCTTTACTGGCTCATATGGGGTTAACATTTCTAGCTTGGGACCAAATCCAGACATGCTTTAAAAGTGATCCGTTAAAAGTGATTCTAAATTGAACAGGGAGCCAGTGGAGAGAAACCAGGATTGGGGTGAGGTCGTCTGTTAAAACCAGGAGGAAGCCGAGATGCTGCTTTCTGAGCTAGCTGAAGGTGAGAGAGGGACTTTTGGTTTATGCAAGAAAGGAAAGAGTTGCAGGAGTCTAGTCTTGAGAAGATTAGGGCGTGAATAACTATTCCCTGGTCACTGTGTGAAAGCACTGGTTAAATTCTGAAGATAAGGAAGCAAGACTGAACAACTTGTTTTGATCTGTGGTTCAAAGAATAAATCTGAATCATATAATACGCCCACATTTCTGGCAGCAGACTTTACATTAGCAGACAAAGAATAAAGGCCATTTCTGATTTTGAGTTAATGAGTTGAAGAAAATTTTGTTGCATCCAACAGATTACATCACTGAGACAATCTACTACAGCAGCTAGGCTTATTGGGTCACCGGGTCTCAGAGGAAGGTACATCTGTGTGTCGTCTGCGTAGCCATGAAAAGAGACATGGCAACATTGAATGATTTGGCCAAATGGAAGTATGGAGATAGAAAATTTAACTGCGGAGCACCCTTGTGGCGGAATGGTTAATGCAGAGGCAACAGAAGTGCAACGTCCCTGGTTTGATTCTAGTGAAGGACCATTGTTGTGTTTCGTAGCCATCTCCCTCTCCCCTTGTTTCCTGTCTGTCTCTTCACTGTCCACTATCCAATGAAGGCAAAACTAAACCAAAAAAAGACAATAGACTTGAATTGAACCTTGTGGTACAACACAGGTAATGTAAGTCGTAGAAGACAAATAATCACCTAGGATGACTGAGTAGATTCTTTCTAAAAGAGTGTAGTGTCCTTGATGCCCTGATGTCATTGATCTACAGAGTCAACAGCTTTGGTCTAAGAATTAAAACTGTGCTGCTAAAATGAGGTCAATTTATGTGCTTTGTAAAGCGTGAATGAAACTTCTCAAAGATGTTATGACACATAAAAGTTAACAGATTGGTTAAAAGCCCTTTTCTAAAACGTTTGATGAAAATGGAAGTTTAGAAATTGGCCTAAAATGATTAAGAACAGAGGGATTAAGGTTAGGTTTTTGTAAAAGAAGGTGGACCACAATATGTTTAAAAGTAGATATAACAATAATTTTGCTTGGGTGCTACTACTAGTCAATAAAATACAGGACCCCATTGTCAGTAACATCTTTTAGACATTTAGTGGGAATAATATCACAGCTGCACTTGTTAATTTCATATAGGATATGATTTCAGATAAAAAAGGACAATGATACAGGTTCAAAATGGGGTGGGGGGGGGGTGATGATGAATAAACCTTGAGTTACCTTGAATAAAATTCTGAGGTAAGAGTAATGTGCTCAAATTAAATTAGAGGATAAGGGTGCTCTTGCTTCTTTATCTGCCTTTTTGATGATTCTTCTTCTTTCCACATGTTTTTTCCCATTTTTATTCCTTTCTCCTACAGTCTCTCCTTAACTCCTTAGTGGATGTAGGACTGCCATGTTCTGTCTGACTCTCTCTGTTTGTTGGGGCCAACGAGATCCAGAACAGTCTTACAAGTGTGATTACAAAGAGAGACCAGTTCCTTTGTGTTAAAAGGTGGATTGAATGAAGAGGAAGAAGCAGCAGTAAAAAGCTCAGAAAACCAGCAGACACAGAATAAAAAACATTCTATCTGATAGGTGTACTGCGCTGCGATTAATATGTAGTTGGGATAAAACCACACTTAATAAAGCTGCTTTGTGATCAGACACAGATATCATTAGTCTCAACATTGTCAGGGCCGAGACCTCCCTGCATAATTAAAGGTGTGGGTTCCCTTATTGGGCCGAGACCTCCCTGCATAATTAAAGGTGTGGGTTCCCTTATTGCCTGAGTGATGTTAAACAATTCCAGTAAGTATTCATTAAAATCAGTGAGAAAAATCTGAGAAGGACATGTTAAATTCACCTAAAAGAAGAATATTTTCATAATTTGATATAAAATAAGATAATAACTCAGCAAACCGTTGGATAAAAACATTGTTTGGACTGGGCGGTGTGTGTAGATTATTAAAATTATCACTGGATCTTAAGAATTTACCATAAAACCAGATGTCGTAAAATGACTGTAAAATGGGAGTGAATTTAAAACCTGTAAATATCAGCAACCCCAAATTGCATGACTGCAATTAAATTAGAGCTTGGTGAAAGTGACAAAATAAAACATTGATTTTTTTTTCACCCATCTTTACATCAGTTATGTCACAATATTTTGGATGTAATGGCAGCAGATTAATGTTTAATCTAAGCACACATAGCTAATAAATTATTACTGATGAGCATGAAACTAATGGCCCTGCTGATATAGGCATTTACTCATCATTTCACTCAGCTGGAACATTGAAATAAGTTTAGAAAATTGTGTCGTTTAACCTTAATGTTGCCTTTAAAGGATATTCAATTCATTTATTATTTCACTCTCATAAAGTTGGAAGACTTGAGACAGACTTAAGAATAATTAAAAATGAAATACTTAATTTACTTACAGTACTTAATACACTGAATCTAAACTCTAAAAACACTGTATCCTGACATCACTGTGACATCATCAGATTTGTTTTCCCAGGATTTTGGATTTTAAGCCATATCATGATATGACACTGACACTTAAGGCTCCAGTTTCATGTGCTGATACAAAAGAGCTGTATTTTCTGCTCTAGTGTAAAGCTGATTAATGCTGGCAAAATGCCTTTTTTGAGGGCCCTGAGGGACAGTATGGCTTTCTGCACCCCTGCATCTGTTTTGGTGACTCACTGTGCACCACAGTGGGAGGAGAGTCACACTTAATAGCACCTTAATTCATCAGTGTCCCTCGCCTGAATGACTGTTTCGATTGTATTGATGCTGTATATCTTGTATCTGTGAACAGAAGTATGTCCAGAAACTTCTTGTCATTTAACTTTTGTTTTCTTTGTGTTTGTGGCCGTCCGCAGAGCACCGTGGACAAGCTGATCAAAAAGACAAACTTGGCTCTGGTGGTGGGGAGCAGCAGCTGGAGAGAGCAGTTTGTCAGTGCCGTCACTGTCAGCGCAGGTGAGTAGGGCGTCCCGAGATGTCTCATCTGTTCATCCCTCTGAGATCGGACCTGGGGAAGACTGAGCCCGCAGGCTGGATCCGGCCCACCAGCTGCTTTCCACCAGCCTCAGTGCAGCTTTTTTAGAACAAAATCATGTCATTGTGGGATTATAAAAGCCCAATTGAACAGATAATGAATGGAAGACTTTAAACATTTTTGCAATTCTATGCTTATTTGCGGCATCATTTTAATCCTGACAGTTTATTAAAAATGCATGACAGTGAATTCCTCCTGTGGCCCACTGTAAAAACTAAACCGTCCCATTCTGCCTGAACAATTAAAGGCTCTGAAGAATTCATGTTGATGTATGTGGTATGGTGAACCCTTTTTATTTTTGCCCTTTCAAAAAAAGCAATTCATTGGGCTTTCTGAACCTTTTAGATCTGCACACATGCTCAAAACATTTGTGCTAAAAGCTAGCTTGCACTCCAGAGATGTGTCATTTTGTTAATGTGCTCTCTTCTCTCATTTTCTCTCTTTCTCTGTGGTTGAGGTCACATAAGTTTGTATGCTGAGTGTGTTTAAAAATAGAAAGTACACTTACTGGCTATATATATATATATAATCACTGAGTCATAGCTTTATTTATAGGTTTAAGATAATGATTTGAAAAGCTTAGCTCCCACACATTCGTCAAATGGCTTAAAGGTGGTGAGGGGTATTTTGGAGTCTAGTCTTGGCTCCATTTTGCTGTCAGAAATGTTCTCCAAGTTCTATTAAAGCATGAAACTGGAACTTACTGTTTCACCAGCTTTTCGAACCAGCACTTGAAAAAAATATTTAATATCTAACTCACCCAAACGAAGGATTAAATCAGGCCTTCATGCAACTCTTCTCTGTCTTTGCCAGGTGATGATGATGAGGAAGAGAGTGGCGAAGAACGCTTGCCGTCCTGCTTTGATTACATCATGCACTTCCTAACGGTTTTCTGGAAAGTCCTTTTCGCTTTTGTCCCACCCACTGAGTACTGGAACGGCTGGGCCTGCTTCTTTGTGTCCATTTCCCTGATCGGCGTTCTGACAGCCGTGACCGGAGACCTGGCCTCTCATTTCGGCTGCACCATCGGACTCAAAGACTCGGTCACCGCCGTGGTGTTCGTGGCCCTCGGCACCTCTGTTCCAGGTGGGTGTCTGGTATCAGCTCTGAACAGTGGACTTGTCCAGGGGTTTCCTCTGAGGTTTGCGAGCAGCTGCTTGGGGAGACTTGTGTAACCTCTGCCTCTGTTCTGTCTGAGCCCTCCAGAGTCCTTGTCTCGAGTATTAACAAGCTGTAAACAAAAGAAAAACAGGGTTTCAGTTGTTATTCTCTGCCTAATTGTGCTGCATAATTGTATTCCCATCTTACTATGTCTGAATCAGTGCCACACAGAAGCACAAATGAGACTTTACAAAGAGTATGAAAATTAGGTTTTGACAGGTTTGACTAAAGTAAGCCACCACACAGTCTACTTTAAGTGGGCAGTGTAGTTATGCTGGAAATTGCCCTGCATAAATTAGCCAGCAGGCAATTATCAGGAAATGACAGTATCCTTATCATGTAGTGGCAGTATTAGCTGAGGCTATCACTTCATTTTATTGGGTAGGGACATTCTAAGACACTGCTTTCTTTTTACAAGGGCTGCAACTAATTATTTTTTCATTATAAATTAATCTGCCAACTGTTTCCTCTATTCATTAATTGTCAAAAAGTCAAAACTCCCCAGATAACGCCCTTCACAATTTCCCAAAGCCCAAATGAATGTGTTCACATTGTTTGTTTTGCCTGATCAGCAGCCCCAAATCCCAAAATACTCATTTATAATGATCTAAAGCAGAGGAAAGCAGAACATACTCACATGTAAGAAGCTGGAAGCAGCAAATGTTTCATGATGTTGCTTTGAAAGTGAAACAGTTCATTATCAAAATATTTTCCTACTATTTTTTTTGTTTCAGCTTTACTTTCTGCATTTGTTGGGGAACTGCACTGATTTTAAACATCAGAGTTTACATGCGTTGGGAAGTGCAACACTGTAAAAAATTAAAATAAAGACTCAACTTAACTCAGTCAAGTCATGTTGTTGCTTTGACTGAGTTAAGTTGTGTCAACAAAAGGTGTAAAGTTTATTATACTCAAAGAAATGTGTTGATATAACATATTTTCTGTTAACTGAACTTAATGTGTCAAATAGTTTAAACTTCAGAAGATTAATTAGAACAAAAAATAACGTTAGTTGAACTTATATTATCAAGTTCTTACAAATTCGAATAAAGTTAACTCAACATGAAATGTTATATTATCAAGTCACCAAAGTTTACAGAAGTTGACAGTAGGGTTGGGTACTGAGGTTGGTACTTTTAGTGTTACCGGCCGACCTATGTCTGCAATATTGATTCACGTCAAATAAGAAGGTGCCAAAGTTTGGTACATTCAGATGCATCAGTCTTAACAGGACGCACGAGTTGGAATGTTATATTCCTTTCTGGTAGTTTTTTGTTATGCATAAGGATGCACTTCCACCATTGACCAGAGGTGATAATAGTCGAGAAAACTCATGAACATCATTATACCTAAACTCAGCCATGGTGTCACCATGTGTAACTCTATAATAGCGCTAATCTACACAGATGCATTGTGGGAAAACAGTCCAACACTGACTTATTTTCTTGAGTTTGTTGAATGGATTTTCATGAATTTTCAAGTAAAGTTGTTGTAACTTGTTTTACTTTGTTGTAAGAGCCAATGAGTTCACTAGGCATGATAGCATTTGTCCATCTGACTTAAACCCCAAATCCTTTTTTACAGTTAACTGCAGATGTTAAAAAATGTTGTATAAGTGTGAAAATGAAAATGATCATCATCAGCAACTTTTAGACCATATCACATAAATTATTTTAAATGAGTGGCACCAGTGTGTCCCAAGAGTTACATTTTACAGTTGTGTAATGTTCATACAACATGTAACTAATGATCTGTTCTTGGTGCCAAAGTCACTGGTAGAGTTGAGGGTCTTTAGAAAGACATCAGACCACCATCAGAAGCTTATTCAGACAAAGTCTACTGTGTCCTTGATTCATATTTCTGTTTCTTTTCTTACAGACACATTTGCGAGCAAAGTGGCCGCCATCCAGGACCAATACGCTGACGCCTCCATCGGAAACGTGACGGGCAGCAACGCGGTGAACGTGTTCCTGGGAATTGGGGTGGCGTGGACCATCGCAGCTGTTTACTGGAAGAGCAAGAATAAGCCGTTCATGGTGAACCCGGGCTCCCTGGCCTTCTCCGTCACCGTCTTCACCGTCATGGCGGTGGTGTGCGTGCTGTTGCTGCTCTACCGCCGGCGTCCGAGCGTGGCGGGTGGAGAGCTCGGGGGCCCACGGACAGCCAAGCTCCTCACCTTGTTCCTCTTCATCTCCATCTGGTTCCTCTACATCCTGTTGTCCTCCTTGGAGACCTACTGCCACATACCTGGCTTCTGAGACAGAGGGAAACACACAGACACAGCTCCTCTCCTTGTTTTTACAGTCTACTGAAACGTGTTTTCTCTCAGTTTTTGTCTATTTTCACAAAGGTTTATAACTATTTGTATCATTAGTTATTATTGATACGGCACAATATCTGATCTGACTCTGAATCGTTGGACTTTGGAACTTTGCTACCAGACACTATGCTGTGAAGGATAGCTTTAGCCACTGAAATTCAACCTCTTTTCTTCCTTCCTTCATTGTTTTTAGCATAAATCGCATCAGACACGTTCAACTTTTTGCTTCATGTCCTCCCTCTGTGTGGACAACTATTTGCATTTTTACATTTTTAAGAATTTAAAAGGTGTTAAAGAAGGGAAAATGACCGATGGCGCATGGGTTGACATCATACTCTTACACGAAAGGAGAGGAAAGACATTACTGAGGCAAAAAGTGAGTTGTAAAACATATTTGTGTGTGGATATTTATTACTCAATCTATACATTAATTATTCATTGTATATCATGTAAAAGATGAACATTGTGCGTGGGAGTTTTGTGAAAGAGTAGGTGTGTTTATTTTTTTTGCACGTATCCGATTAAGAGTTTCTTGGTAATCTATTTTAAAGTACTGTACGTAATATTTTTGAGATGGCTGTTGACGTGTTGATGTGTTCCTGTACATGTGAATCACAGCTGTATCATAATCTCTCACTGCCTGGGACCCTTCTTCTCGATCAGTATCATGTTTGACATTACTGAGCCATAAGTCATCCTGGAGAAGAGTGCCCGCTTTAAATTGTGAAACACACATTTTTTGAGCACATTTCTGTTTTTTGCGTGCGTGTGTGCGCACTCCTCTGCTCTCCAGCACAAATTGACGAAAAGCATGGCACTATCTAGTCATTTATTCTTTTTCTCGACAAATGGTACGGGTGCTCATGACACACACACACACAAAAATAATAATAAAACCCCAAACAGAAGGTCTGATTTCAGACACAAGAGGAATACTGGTTTTCTTATCTGTCACGCTGACACTGTGAATATTTTTCAACAACCTCACTTTTAGAAAAAAGCACAGACTAGAGCGAAGGGCCACTTTACAGATGCCTGGTAGAAGAGTTATGTCCTTATCATAGCACAATCATTAAATGGGTCCATCATTTGAGATGAAACACGAGCTAAAAGAGAAGACATGTACAGAATTACAGTGTCTCCTTGTGTCGCACAGCAGTTGATATTGAAGTTTGTTTTTTATTTAACCTAGAATATGTAGAGCCATATTTATTGTAACAGTATTACAGTAGAGGTATTTATATGATCAATTTTAGTTTTATTGATATGCACGTTTAATGTATAAAAAGTGGAAATAAATGTTGCTGATTTATGATGTTGTAAGACGCCTTGTTGTCTTAATTATGCATTTCATGGGAAACAATTGAAGGGTATTTTTTAGAATGATGTTCTATACAAACACCAAAGCACATGGTTAAATGATGCAGAATATTATCTCTTCAAATAACATCAAAGGAATTACAATGTCAGCTGTAAGCCTGTCTGACAACTTTTTGCAACCCAGTGCAAAGACTGCACAAAGTCCAGCCTTGAAATCACCATATTCAGTCAAAATAAGACACTGATGTTGTTTTTAATAGAAACCAAATAAATATTAAATGTAATGTTTTTAAGCTTCAGTAGTGTTGCAGATCAGTTACATTGGATTGCATTATAATCATAATCATGTTTGTCCACCTCATGTAAATATAAAGTATAAATGTGATTAAGGAAGCAAGAAACAAATTCATAGACAGACATTCAATTTAAATCAGTTTTATTTATATCATGCCAAATCACAGCAAATGTTCTTTTAAGGCATTTTTCACATAAAGCAGTTCTAGACTGTACTCTTTAATTTAATTTAACCCTTACATGCTATTCAGGGTCAAATTTGACCTATTTTTACATTTGAGAGCTGTAAAAACACCATATACACATTCATTTTAGCCAGACTTTTACTAATGTGACCCACAGTTTACAAAATACATCATTTTTTAAAGTTTTGTGCAACTGATACACTTTTTTATATATGCAAATGAACAAGTTTGACCTGCTTTTATTATTTTTTAAACAAAATAAAACTCAAAAATCACCATTCATACATGTTGTATTCATCATATTCTATAAAAAATGGTCTGGACTATAAAATAAGGATTGATAAAATGTATTAATGACTGATGGGGAATTTATGAATGTGAATTGGTGTGTAGACTTATTATGAATCAGAATATGAACAGTATGTGAGGGTTAAAGAGACTCAACATTACCCCATGAGCAGCACCTGGCAACAGCGACAAGGAAAAACTCTCTGTTCCTGCCTGGACCGGTTGGGTTGAGAGAGAAAGAAGGGAGGAGAGAGGGGTAAGAGGGGGAGGACAGAGGAAAGAGGGAGACACAGAGAGGCACAGTAACAACAACGATAGCTTTAACCACGGAAATTAGCCACTTAGTATGACTAATGATAATTGTCGGCATGCATGATTGTCACATCTGTGAATTTGAGGCAGCTGGGCTCCAACTCTCACTCAATAATATACATAATACCATTCCACTTCAATCTGTCTTTTCTTAATTCAGGACAGATGTGACTGACACTGAGTATGTTTATGATTTTCTCTGCCATGTGAGATTACTATCACAACAAATTAAAGAAAAGTGAAAATGGAAGTCAACTGATGAGGTGTGTCTTTCATGAGAAGGACCTCTGAGTTCTACTTATTTCATTCTATAAGTGTGAGGACGGAGCGCCCCGCAGCCGAGTGGTTACAGCTGATGCCATATACCCACAATGTCCCTGATTTAACTCTGGTAAGAGACCTTTGTTGCACGTCGTACCCATCTCTCTCTCTCTCTCTCTCTCTCTCTCTCTCTCTCTCTCTCTCTCTCTCTCTCTCTCTCTCTCTCTCTCTCTCTCTCTCTCTCCCTTGTTTCCTGTCAGCCTCTGTGCAACTAACTATCTAAGTTGTACAAGTAAAGGCCAAAAAAAGACCCCCAAAAAGAAAACTTGTGAGGATACAGCTACATTATGTTGATGATTGTTTATCCTGATGCTCAGCAGCAGCAACAAATTACAGAGACAATTTCAAAGAGGTGTCAAAAAGAAAAATGTTTTTGGTGTTTCCTCTATACCCTACAGTGTCTTGATAATTGGACTTTTTTATTGCAAGTATAAAGATGTACTAATTGCAAAGTCATTAGCTGGAAAATGAATCCTGCCTGTCGTAAAAGATTATCATTATTTCTTGTAGGCACAAGAGTTTCCGGGAGTTTTTTGGACCATGTGTTTTGCTCAAGTAACTCAAAACAGTAATTTGTCATGTTATGAATTCTAAACTAAAATATGAGTTCCACTCACTGGCAACTCTCTATGGCAGGGTTTGTATTAAAGGTCACTCCTGTACATCATGAAGGTCTGAGGAATTCAATAAAAGATGCTGAATAAAAATGCAGGGAGCAGCTTGTTCTGCAGAACGACTTGTTCCCTGAATCCTCAGTTCTTTTTTCTTTGGCATCAGTCTTGAGAAGCTACTGGTCTGATATGTTTGACAAAATAATTTCAACATGAAAACAAGTTCATAAGTGTGCACTGCAGCACCACACAGCCATTTAACCAGAACCAGGAATGACATTTCATTATAAATTATCTACAAAAAATGCCTCATACTCTTCCATGAAATACATATGTGTAATGGTTTGTTCAAATCTAATGGCATTGGCATTGGAAAGCTAGTCTAAATTATTGTTCTGTTTATAAAATTCATTCTCTAAAAACCATTTCATCAAGGCTTTTAGCACATTAGATTATTATTTGTCATCCATGTTTCCCAGCACTAACATTTTGCTGTATTGAGTGGGAAATGAGACATGGACTTAATATGCGTACATGCTGAGGCTGGATACAAAGCATGCTGGGATATGCTCTGGCAGGAATCAGCAGGTGAAGAGAATGGCTGATAAAAAAAAATGTGATGATTTACTGATCATCTCAGTTGTTTTTCAGTCAGCGATCTGTGTTAAATAAGATTCATTTCTGATCTGCCACCTTTATGATTAAAGTTTGGTTAAAGCTGCACTGATCAATATATTTATTTTAACAAAGGATCAAATCACCATGTGTATGAATGAATATATATATGAACCCACACAGAATCAGCTCCCCTCAGCTCTGCAGGGCTTTTATTTGTGTCTATAAGCTTCATTGTTTTCCTTCAGTCTTACTAATCTCAACTCACAGACCCTGCAGCACATATTTCCTATGTTTTCACCCACATTGTCTTTCACATATCTGATAGATATTTGGCTCAGTTCTAAATAGAGAGCAAATGTTGCTGCTTCAACAGGCTTACAGGAGAAGCAACTGACTCCTACTTGAACTGCAGATTATGAGTTAACTTCCTACATAAACAGATTTAGAAAGCTAAGAGAAGCATATTGATATTCAACACTGTCCTTCTGTTCCCGCTGCTCTGAAATGAAAAGAGAACAATGCAAGTGGGAACCACTCACAATGAACATGTATTATCTCTGTCGTTCAAGACCGAGCGGCGAGAGATAAAACTTTTGAGGTGATGAAAGGTCACTGCAGCAAATAGATAATTGGTTGGAAAGATATTTTACATATGAATAGTAAGGGTACGAGGATTTGGCTTACAGTCGTCACTACAATGTTGAATTTTTTTGACACATTAAGAGGTTTACAGATGTTTTCAGCAAGCAAATTAAGTAAATCCAGGGTGTAAAATTTGCCTCACTATCTTCTCACACACATTTACACTGCAGCTGTCAAATGTGCTATGTTAATTATTCACATTATCACATTTACACACAAGTGCAGGAGGTGCAGACATCTCCATAACTTATTCATTGAACTGTCACACATTACAGTCACAGGTGGAAAGGAGCCTGAACTGTGACATGGCAGGTGAAGTGTCTCCAGTGTTGGCAGGGGGGGGGGGTATTGAAGTATGTATTATGTTATGTATTGAAGTAATGCAAGAAGGGTGAGGTGTGATTTTTTCTCTGTGTGGAAGCTGTGAGACAGGTTGTCGTTTTATCACCGGTCAGTTGTAATTCCTCTAATCACCAGCAGGATTTGGTGAGCAGGTAAGTAGGTTTGTGTGGGGGTCGGCCAGCCTGAGATATCCACAACCAGGGCTTTTCTCCAAGGTTGCAAGTGGGCACAGGTGGTCATAGTGCCAGCTGATTAGCATTCAGTTTGTGCCAAATTGCTGTTTGGCTACAGTTGATGATGTCTTTGTCAAGTTAGATTCTATGTGAATCTTTCACGGAGCTTTGAAATAAGGATGAAAATGTTATTTGGTAAATTGAAACTGGCACAGAAAGCAGATTACAGGCAAGAAAGTTTCACAGTTGTGGCTCAAAAAGAAGCTGAAAAAAGCAACTAAAGGTGTTTATGAAGGACAGAAGAGATATATGCAATCTAAGCTTGACCGAAACATGTAAAACACTGATTCCTGATTGGGTGCAAATGAGCTGACAATGAAAGACCACCTTCCAGGGGCTGTTGCTGACTACACAGTTAATGCCCCTCTGTCTTAGATCCAAAAAGGCTTGTGTCAGGTCTGTAAGCCTGATACAGTACAGTGCAGCTGATGATGCAAAACCCTGATGTGATGTGTAAACTGAACCTTGGCCTAGTCAGTGTGGAGATGCTGGGGCCACTCTTGCTTCTGCCGGGAAGCACCAGAAAAGCAGGACAGGAGGCTGCCTCCAGCGGTTCCTGCAGCAAAACAGGAGGAGCAGGTCATCCAGAGAGGGCCCATGGGTGTGTGGAGTAGATCCTGCAGGTCATCAGTCGGTCATGAAACAAGAGAGTGGCAACATTCTCACTGTAGCTATAGAGGAGTCTCAAAGGGGAACTGTGTGAAAAAGGGAGCCCATTTCACCTGACCGGGCGGTGAGTCTCTTCATCTGTCCCCAGGTGCTAAGGTGTGAAGCAATAGTGCCTCCTGTTAGAGTGCAGAGCACGTACGAAACAGATCTCAGTCCTTCAGCTCGATTTATTCCATTATATCCGGATGTGTAAGTCCCAGGGACAGCTGAATGTGTCTGCTTGCTTCCTTTCACAGCATCCGTGACAGTTAAAATGGCTCTAACAGCTAAAATTAGTCTGGAACTGGAGGCTCAATTCTACTTCATGATTTCACATGATGAGAGGATCATTTCCTGATCAGCATGACATCCGCGTCAATCATCTCCTCTACTTGTGAAGAAAGAAATGTGGATTTTTCTTTACAAGACAGCTTAGCCAGAAATAACACACAGATACAGCTACTGGTGTTAGTATGTTTGTATATTTAAAAATACTTTCAAACTAAAGACAAGTGTGACAAAACTGACCATTAGGCAAAAAATGTAATGCTATTTTTGAAAAGTAATGTAGGAATTGAATCTTTATCATGAAAATATTATAATAACATCATCTTTAACTAAACCTAAATACAGTTGTCAGATACTTGTACTTTACTTTCTCTTTTACACATGTATTTCACTACATTTCATTTACTATGAAAAGAACATATTCCTTTTATAGGCCTATAGTGTGTTATACATATGTTTTACTATAGTGTTTAACAGTGAAGGAAGAAGTAGTATATATATCTATCTAGTAGTAAACCTATATTTATGCTCGAGAGATCATTGAGGGTGAGCCTCATTTACAATAACATCGAGAATCTATCTATCTGTCTAGGTATTATATTAATCATGGTGTTAGTAGCATTTTGCTGTAGTAGTTTGTCGTGGTGGTACCAATATTAATTATTTCATATTATTGTGTAGTTTAATAGATAACTGTGTATCACATGAGGTTATCATACATGTGATATATTATGTATAATATCAATGTTTATAAATCTTAATCTGTAAAGAAACGTCACTAACTAAAGCTGTCGAATAAATGCAGTGCAGTAACAAAAACAAAAAAAAGTACTATATTTCTCTCTGAAGTATAGTGGAGTAAAAAGTACAGTATTGACAAAATGTATGAATCTTAAATACTCAAATAGCTACATCAAATTTAAGTGCTACTGGTGCTTCATAGTGAGCTGATCTTTAACACACTTTAAGACATTTGTATTCAATGACATCACACGCAAACTAAGTTATTATCTGGCAAGCTTCATCATCATCATCATCATCATCATCATCACCACCATCACCAGCATCATCTTTCCCTTCCTCTTCCTCCTCCTCCTCCTCCTCCACCAGCCCGCACGTGCTGCGTGCTCGCCCCTGAGCTCTTCATCTCGTGTGTTTCTCCATTGGTCTGGGATGATGTCATCCACAGTGGAGACAATAGAGCCCACCTCCCCGTCACTGTCCGCTCACACACGCATCGCAGCCCAGAGTGACACACGCTCAGACGTGACGCCAGCTGAGTTGGCCAAAGCACTTCTGATGACATTTATTTATTTATCTGTGCATTAGAGATCCAGCAGAGCTGTGCCTCCTCCACTTAGATCACGTCTGCTTTTTTTTCTGTCTTGTTTTTGAAGTACATGAACAAGCGAGCAGGCAGGGAAGGTGTTACACATCTGGATCATACCAACACATTGGGTCGTGCTACTCGGGCCAACACAGACATGAGGATTCATCATTACGCTGCGCATAAATGATGAATACACTACGGGACTACCACTGCTGATGTAAGTGATGTTTCTTTTTTAGTAGACTTATGATAACGGTTTGTCCAGCCGGCCTGCAGCCTGTGCTGCTGCTCAGTGTCGCGGCTGTCACAGCACTACGTGTTGGTCAGGTTTAGCTTACAGCACAGAATGATCGCTTTCTGGATCTATTGAAGCTTCTCGTGTATTTGCATTCAACAGTCAAATTGACACCACATTTTAAAAGCAAGCAATGCATCCTCGTGTTATTTACAGCTGCCCAGAGGATGCCAGTAATTATGAGTGTTTGTTATAATAAGCTGCATGCGTGCATTATTCATTTAGACCCATAGTTGCAGCTATGTGAAAGTGCCAAGGACTACAGTAGTAATATTATAGTAATAAATTAACCTTAATGATATTATCCGCACACAGTCAGTGAGTGCAGGCCTGCTGGCTCGGGCCCTGTCGCCCACATCAGCTTTATTCTCTCATCATGATAAAGGTTCAAAGCGAAGACGCGATTAAAAATACAGTGAAATTAGGCAGCGCGCCATCTAGCGACAGTGTAAACAGGAACTAATAGATTTTCCACTGCCAGCCTGCAGAATAGCCCCATGAACAACAATGCAGAGGAATGTAAATATTAATAGCTGCTGTGTTTCTGCTTGCTGTGCCGCAATAAAGAGCTGCTGAGAGGGACAAATATGAACATACAGCACAGATTTGAAGGAGCAACAATGATTTATTGAATTGAATGTCAAATTTCTGGTCAGTCACATTGTGAGTTGTGTAAAAATCCAGCTGAAATGTACTGTAAGGTGATGTTAGTCAAGTCTTCCTGCCCTAGATGCAGATCCTCCAGAAACACACATCTGTAACTTACTAATAAGACCTAAAAGGTTTTTACACATCTAGAGCCATATAGAAATCAAACATACACATGGTTAAAGCTTACTGATTCATTTTCTTAAAAGGCAGAAATGCTGCAAAAGTTAAGTATAGAGAGCTCAGATATCCTGTGTTGTTCAAATGAAGACAAACAAGGACAGTAGAGTCACTGCAGTGTATTTCCAGGAATATGCTGCTTTTCAAGCAATTGCAGGGACAAACCGATTTAAAATCTAAACCTGCATTAAAGAATAGATTTGATATCAGTATGGCTCTGTAATATTTCAGGATCAGTCATAGAAACCACCCCAAACCACTGAGAAGAACGACTCAGCTCAGTTGGGTTGAAGCTGCTTTTTAGGGTTTAGATCATAGTTTTAGTTTCCTGACCTGAATGTAGATTGAGTTGCTCTTGTTGCTTTCATAAACCTCCTCATATAAAACCATCTGTGGTCATTCCTCCTATCGGTCTAATGTTTCAATCCAACAATAACTGAATTGACTTGGGTTATTTCGGGAAAGATACTGTGTATCATCAGATCTTAAGTTCTACATGATTCGATTTGACCGATGATTGATTACTCCTAAAAGAACAGGAGCACTGCAAAGGTGATTGAGGATACAGCACAGATTCAATTCTATTCTATTTATCCGTTTAACTTTATTTACTACTAGAAAGCTATTTGTCATCTGTTTAATAATATCCGTGTGTCATCTGCATTCTTCATAAGGGCTTTATTTTTTATTTTAAAACTAGTTTAATATCACTTCATCACATCTCATGATTGTATCAGCCAAAAGATTTTATATGAAAATGAAAGTTGTTGGCTGTCACTATCTATTCAAAAGATAAATAGGCTTAACCCAGGTCAAAATGCTACTTAAGATGAGCAGTTACAGGTTAAAATACATTAAAATATGAAATAAGATATTTAAAAAAATATGTGATGAAGGTTTATTGTCGCCATATGGCAGAGCTTGTCTACAGGAAAGATTGAATACTCCAAACATAACCTCACACTTCTCCCATCATTAATAATAATTATATTATTAAGTTTCTGTTCCTCCAAAATGTTGATGCTGCAGGCCGGCCGTGACGCCGAGGGAGATTCTGTGATCCTGCGTTGTTGTTTTCATGCATGTTCATACTTTCAGGCTTTCTTCCAGAATATTAAGATGATCTTACATAAAACTCCAGAGGGGAAATAGAAACAGACTGTTGTTACCACACTGCAGCTGGGAGATGTTGTTGAATTTTTGTTTGTTGTTTTTTTTGTCGTTTTTTTTTTGTTCAGGTTGAGCAAGCCGTTGTCAAAAAGAATAGCGTCAGAGATGTTTTTTTGGTTTTTACTTTTCTGCAGTGAAACAATTAAAACCCTGCAGGAGATTCAATGGTTTGGGGGGGGGGGGGGGGATACACCAGTGGATCTATGAACCTGTGCTCGCTTCATTCAACAAGTCCCTGCAGGTTCCTGTGTATCCCGTGAGGCCGAGCAGCAACACCTGCACCGCTTCAGATCAAAATACAGAAAACAAAATCGATCGGATACTGCAGCAGAACACACTCACACAGTCCGTGTCAGGTGGTAATATTACGCCATGTTTGTTCAGTTGTTGCCTCCAACAATGAATTTTGAAGGATCGTGTTTCAAGGCTGTCTGTCTTTTTCAACAACAAGATCCAGTCTATCAGAAAGTTACAGTTTGGGCTGATAATCAGTGGAGGTACATGTCTTCCAAGTACATTTTGATGGTGATCAGTGGTCAGCTATGCAATCACTAACCATGACTGTGCTTTTTTCCAAACACTCCTACTGACATCACTCTTTAAAGATTTTAAAATATACTCAAAGCATATTTTTCTTATCTTTATCTGACAGAGGGCTCAAATCCTAACAACCAAAACATTTCTCCAAGCTGCTTTTGTCTGTTTCTATTTTTGGTATCCTATTTTAGGATAGTGTTCTTTTTTTGGGGGGGCTTTTTTTTTTATTAAACTGCACTGAGGTTCAGCTCCTCCTGTCTCATTATTATAACATTACAGCTGCAGGCAAAACTTTCTTTATAGGGTTTAATAGAAAGTATTGTGCTGATAAAGGTGCTACCTGCAACTGATTAGCATTGATTTGCTCTGTGAATAAAATGTTATTTTGCAGTATATCTAAAAAAAAAAATAACCAGGAAATACTGCACACCACATTTTTCACATAATAATCCTACTGAAATTTTACCTTTGTGATGTGATGGTGCTGTGTTATAAAAATGATGTGCTCAAGGTCAACACACACTCAGGATTACAGAGAGTCAGGTGTTTGTCTCAGTGATAAATCAGTCCTGTCTGGACAGTAGTGGAGGGGAGAAGGAGTGGCTGAATGTTTCCTATCACGCCACCCACTGATTGGCCAGTTTGTGCTGTTGCTTCCATCACTTTCTGTCCGCTGACTGTGGAGATTAGGTGATGTAATTATTTTGACTTCCCCTTAGTAGCCTGTAGTGGTGTGAGCCCTGATGAGACAGAGAAACAAAAAAGAAACACAAAACACAGAATGGCCGTAAACACGAAGACACATTTGTCTTTTCCAAGTAATTTAGGGTTAATGAAATGTCAGGAGGGGCAGGATTTTAGACTAGTCAAATGAACGCTACTGTACGAGGCTCATCCTCATGTGTCAGTATTGTAACATTATCATGGCATTGTTGACATAATACTCTGATTTAGGCATCTGAATCACAAGCACGTCATCTCATGCAGCTCAAGTTGCAAGTCATTTTCCTTTGTCCTGACTAAATCTTACATCATTAGATGTGTGACTTAAGCCTGATTACAGTCTGAGTCATAATGACTTATGCCCACACCGCTGTGCATTTATGAAGCTGGCAATTCTCTATTACAACTCACATTTATTCTATTTTCAATCTGTAACTACATGTGGTCCTATGTTTTCCGTTGTATGAAATGTTCTTCAGTTATTTCGTGATTTCACACAAACACCTGACTTGTATTGTAAAATATTGCATAATTTGTAATATGTTTAGAGCAGTTGTGGGTACTGTGGATATAACAGATTAATTATTCAATACTTGACATTTACACACCTGTCCCACTTACTGCATCTTGCTGTTAGTAAATAAAAATCTCAAGTTAAAGATGTGGGGGGTTAAATAACTCATTTAAAGGTGCTTTTCACCTTGTCTGCCATTTGTGCAGGGTGCTTTAGTATTCATTATCATTTATACTATATTTGCAATGGGCAGGAGGCACATCACTCTCTGCTGCCTTCCCCCATCTACAGCCCATTCTGCTGCAGACACAATAAACACTTCACCGTGGTGGATGTTAAATGGGAGACTCTATATGCTGCTGTGACACCAGTGTCAAGGTTAACCTTTATCACAATACAATACTGTGTATTTCTTAGAACTGGACTTGAACTAGATTTGTCAATTTGGTACTTGGTGTCTGAATGGAATGTTACTACCTACAAAGCTTTGGTTGTCAGCCGAAAGGTATTGTCAGTGTTTAGTGATCCAATCTGCTGTTTGGCTTGTTAAAAATTGATCAAATCAAGCTTGAGTGTTTAATTTTTGATAAGCCTGATAAGTCTGATGTGTGCATTAGCTCGTTCTCTGATATCAATATCGGTGCAGGGAAAGGAAAGGCTTTCTTATAAATTCATAAGGCCAACATTTGCTTATAGCAGAAGACTCTTTTGCTCCTCCTAAGATAGCATGTATAGTAAATCATTAAATTTGTCCTAATGTCTCAGCATTAAAGTCAGAAGTCTGATACAATCCGTGCACACATGCAACTCCTGATGTTTCTGAAGATTAAAAAAGCTGAAATCATATGAAATTACACAGGGGAGCAACTTCAATTTATTTTCCTATTAGTTCCTCTTTGTCAATCAAGTGTTCAGGTTGCTATTGAGTAGAAAATTGACTCAAGGCAGCTCACACAGGCTGTTTACCATCTGGCCAGCTGCTTTGCAGTTGAGCAGCGCTGTCACACAATGAACAGAGATAAAGCAGAGACCATCTCTCGTTTATTTAAAAATTGAAGTGTAAAAACAACCAGTTGTGGTTTTACAGGAGGTTATGTGCTGGACTATCTCTTGTCGTCAAGCTGAGGTTGCCAGGTAACCAGCAGCCTGCTCCTCCAGGCCAAGAAATAGCCACACACTTAACTGCCTGTAAAACCGAGACTGGTAATGATGCTCTCATCACATCATCACTCTGCAAGAAAGCAGATAAAGTGTGTCCGAAAATGTCAAAATATTCCTTTAATATCACAACTACTCCTTTTTTGTGTGGCATCATGTGTTGACTTTAGAAGAACTGGATTATTTATGACATTGTGCAACTGTAAGAATTTACAAGTTGAGGTATTAATTTACTAATTTATCATTAGACACAGTTAACAGCATTCAGCTGTCACACACATCAGTCATTAACCTCTGTCAGTTTGCTGACAGTGTAAGTTAGTCAACACATTTTCTTACAGTTAAAGCACATTGACACTGCTCTCTTCACTGCAGGAACCTGTTCATTGATTTTCAGTCACATCAGCAGCTCTGCAGCAAACCTCCCCAGTCTGTGTTTGATGTAGGACTGTAGCATCTGACTGTTTGATCTCCACATGCGGTTATGTGTATGATTGTGAACATCTTTTTCTTTTGTGACCAGTGCCCACAGCTCTTGCTATCCATCTGTCAGTTTGGTTATGTTTGTGGATGACCATAAAAAGAGAGAAAGTGGACCACCTCCTGTCATTTCATGCCAACCCAAAGCTAAACATGAGCAAAAATATGGAAACATGGATTGTCCTCGGACAGAAACAGCCTGACCATCAGCCTCTGGAAAAAGAGTGACTCACATGACTAATTTCCTGCCATCCACCATTCTGAGAAGCTGCCACTGTGATCTGTGAAGATCTTTTTCATGCAGCAGAAAAAGCGATTCTCTAACTCGAGCAATTTTACAAGCCAGCAAATGAGCGCATCCTCTTATTACTGCTTGTTTTTTTCCCTCTGGCTCGTCCTATTTCAAACCTCATTGCATTGTCCACTGGGCTGCGTGGGTGTTTGGCTGTCAGGTGCTTTTGATGGAGGAGCTGCATACTCTAAAGCCGGAGCCGAGGGAAGGAATGAAAAGATTGCCATCAATCTTGCACAGTCAGACAGCCATCTGTTTCCAAAAACACCAGTTCCCTTAACTGTTTCTCCCCAAAAACATTCACTGCACTGCATCTGCAGCCGGAGATGTACAGAACATCATGCTGCCTAAATGATGCACAGTGATATATTATTCTTGATAGTGTACTCTCTACTACAAGCTCGTACTGTCCTCCTGCTCTGTATGTGAGGCCTCATCATTTCATACACGTCAGTACACGTTATGTTATGTTCTTGTTCTCGTTCTCGTTTCTCTTTCTTTTCTTGCCACTTAAAGATTTCCCAACTCGACTCAAACAGTTATTATATTACATCATTCAGAGGTATTACGAGGAGGAAAAGGAATGATTGGACGCATTTAACTAAATTAAAACGATGTAAGATATTGCAGGTTTCGATCAGGTGTGAGAAAGAGTGAAATCATCTGGAAAGACATTAGAATGTGTACCGTTCTCGTGTCTGTGGCTCACGCTCGTGACTGTAAAGCTGTTATATTCATTCTGCTGGTGGGGAGCTGCAGCAGTGAGCTTAGGGAGGGCATCATGATCTCCCCTGTAGGCCTGGCTCTTGCTAACTGGAACTGAGTGCCACTCTTCTTCTTTTTTCTTTTTTTTCTATATATATATTTCTTTTCATCTGTGTGAGTTTGCATTTTATCCCTCTACACTTTCATGTGCAGCTAACGTGATTACAAAGCTTAGCACACCTGAGCTTTTTTCCTTTAATATTAATACACACATAATCATGTGCATACATTTGCATCTGCCTTTCTGTTCGTTGATAAAACCTGTGTCATTTGTTGATTTAGTCCAATATAAGTAGCTCACTCTGTCAAAAATGTTATATAGACCGTTATGCCTTGGTTCCTCTGTAGGTTGCTCTTACTTATTCACATTACTGTCAACCTCAGCAGTCATAAATGCCTAGCAGATATATTATGCAATCTTGCACACTAATGTGACTTGTCTGATATATAATATGCTGCAGTTATGCACTCAGTAATAAGCTATGATTCTTGCAAAGGGATGAGCTACCTCGCATCGGTTAAGGAGTCTACACACATTCACACAGTTGAACAGTACAGATTATCTGATGGCATCAGGCCAATAAAACATTGATTTTGGCCTTCAAATTGATGGAAGAGTTCCTTTTTTAAACTATTTCTCAGTCAGCAATTAGCCACTTAACGTTTGTCTCTCTGCTCTGCTACCCCTACAGTAGCACTCTGTTGTTCTTTTTACAAGCTGTCAGATTGGCTGCCACCTCAGAGGCCGTCTGGTATCTGGCAATTGAAGCTATTAACAAGGAAGCAATAAAGAAAAACTGTCAAATCCCAGACTGACAGAACAAGTCTGTTTTCTTTTATTGTGCGAGCAACAGTTTCCTCATTTGATGAGCATCGAACATGCCAATAGGAGCTTTGTACTGTATGGTTGGAACTTCCAAGGGAAGCAGATGGAGGCGGCTCAATTTTGAAAAGGACACACAACCGCAGCATAAGCATGTAGCGTACGGTGGCACAGTAGGTAGCTTACAGCCTCTTATCAGATTCCATTAATGTGCTACAAAGGCAGATTAATTAGGACTAACCAATCGGAGTCATTTCATAAAAGTTAATTAATAACAGTTAATTAAACACAATTCAATTAAACTCCTTATCAACAATGTACACACCCTTTCACATTATCATTCTTGTTGGTGAATACTGTCACTAACCACCTCTGGCAGCAGTCTTGCCTCAGGTCCAAAGAAAAAGATAACAGGATATTGAGGATAATTGTCCCAAAGTGTCCAAATTGTCCCCCGCAAAACCAGAACACTCTGACTGACACGACCACAAAGAATCAGGATGCAAACACACAGTAATTATTCCTTTTCTTCTAAATGTGCCTTGATATTACAGTTTAGCTTATTGCAGTAACCTGCTGTGCAGATGAGAAGGCTCTGCACAGGAAAACACACGTATTAGACATGCTCAGTCTGTAACGATTAAAAATATGAATATGAGAGAAAATGCAAAGTAAAAAAAAAAAAAAAACAGCTACACTGACAGATACCTGACTGCTCTTTCATGCGCCCACAGACCTGTCACATCTGACATTATTTTGCAGCCTCTGCTCTACTTCCTATTTAAGTCAAGTCAACCTTTATTTGTATAACCCGATATCACAAATCACAAAATTGCCTCAGGGGGGGGAAACAGCCTTTGCAGCAATACAGCAGCCTCTGTCCTTATACCTTCATTTTTAATAAGGAAAACCCTTTTAACAGGGAAAATATTGAAGAAGAAAGTCAACCACTTTGTACTATTTGCATTCATTTGTTGTATTCATGTACTTTGTGAGCCTTGTATATTGCCTTGACACACTAAATTTTCCACCACACTAGATTCATTATGGAGATTTGGCGGAACATTTGACTGAAACCTCATCAAATAATCTCACATAAAATGACAAAGCAGACAACTTCAATGCTTGTTTTATTATTTCCTTTTATATACTTGACTATGTAGTGATGTGAAATTTCCAACGCAGACATTTTTATTGTCAGATGAGTTAATGCTTCAAGAATAATGCTTCACCATAGTCAATAGTGCATTATATTTTATCCGTGCTGTTAAAAATCATATAACTGTGTACCAGTGACAATTCAAGAGGTATCATTGCATTACTATGTCTGAGTATTTTCAATGTCTCTCTCTCTGGCTCTTACTGTCTGCTGAAGCTATGACTATGAGTGAGTGAAAAGGCCACTAGCCAAGCTGCAGTTTACAGTGTGTGAGAGAAAAGTGATCAGAGTGATAGTGACTTCCACCATGATAAAACTGGGTCAATGTAACCCCCACCCCCTCCACCACAGGCAAGGCTGAAAAAGGAAAAAAAAAAAGATGAGGATACCATCACCAGACTCTGTGCCTGGATATAAACATGGGGACACTGGAGCGTGGTTCTCTGTGGGTCGGTATCTGTGTTGTGTTGGGACTCCAGGCATCCCCAGATTATTTTTGACATGTTGCTTCCTTCCCTTGTAGTCTGTGGTTTACAGTGTCATGTTAAAATCTGTCTCCCTGTATTTTCTCTGTACCCACTCTGTGTCTGTCAGCCAGTGTTGTCCACAGTATCTACTCCTCCTGGTCCCCCATTCAACTTTTTTGCTCTTCCGCTCCCTGAGAGATTCTTTATAAATATGGCTCAAAAGGCTTAAGATGAAAATCCACCATAGAAAAAACGGTTTAATTATGTGTTTTTGGTGGTGCATCTTGAGGAGTTTAAAGGGTTTCTTTGCCTATGTTACAAAAAAACATATGACCCCATTTAGCTCTAGTGCCCATGCAGATAGTTTGGGTTTTACTTGTCCAGGTTTTGGGATGTCTGCCTCTGAGAATTCTGCCTCCAACTCAATAAAAAAGAGGTTAAAAAAGACAATGGAGAATACACGGCCAGGGACTATTTCTTCAGTAGAAATTAATTCCTATAGAAATTGTTGACATTGGGGTCTTTATATTATCCAGAGTAACTAGGCCATTTTTTCTGAGTAGAGATGTTGAGCTTGTATTTATGAGCACCATAATCAAAATTCCATTCATCTCCATCTAGGGTTTTGACAGAAATCTCAGAGACGCGTCACTCAAAATGAAACCGAAAATACCTGCGTGGTCAGTAGGAGCACATGAAAGATTATGCCTTTTTGAAATGTGAACTGACCCTTCAAATATAAGATTTTCAGCCCACTGTAAACAATAAGCACAGGCTTCTGTCTAGACACACTAGAGAACACCAACTTATAAACATGAGCGGAGAATCCATCATACACAAGGCCGAGATACAAAAAGCTTCAATAAACCAGAATACCAAGCAGACTTCATACTTGTTAAGTCTGCAGTAAAGAGTTTTACTTTTCTTGCTCTCCCTCAAACAGAAGTCTGCACTTTGTTAACCTCAGCTGTTGTTTGAGCTCAGTGCTATTATTAGCATATTAAAATGCTCCCACCTGAACTGCATAAATGCGCCACTGGTGTGGCTAAAAAAAGAAGCTAAATTAAAGCACTTCATCAACTAAACAACTTCTGGGTGCAATTAACAGCACAGATTAATCGTACTTAACAGTGTGTGTATTAGATGGTGGATTTTCACCTTAACAATGAAAAAATGTAATCTGAATGTTTGAGAACAGCTTTATAATGAATTTACTGTACGAGAAACTGAACCAATATGTTAATAGTAGCATTAATCATAAAGGGGATTTAATGATACAAAAACTTTCTTCTATGTGTATTTTATTACAAAGTTCATATTTATAAGGCACGGTCCATTAATCTCTTTTTGCTGTGTCACGGTGAGAAAGCTTTCTCTCCAGCTGAGTTGTATTGTTGTGTATGTGGTGACCTCTTGTTTATACCATGGCCCAGACAAATGCTCATTTATAAGTGGCCCAAAGGATTCAGTTAATTTTGTTTTCACCAGAGGTAGGATGAACAGGCCAAATGGCTTGTGGCAAGAAGTGTTTCATTTCAGATAATCACATGGCTCCCCAGTATTAAACAGTTTAATGTGACTGTGCTCCAAGACTCCACTGAGCCATTAGCTAACTTTGAGAGTCGGAGGGTTGTTTTTCTGTGACAAAGCAGTGCAAGGACAGCAATGAACACTTTGGCATCATTATATAGTGCACCTCTTAAAGAGAAGAGCACATCCAGCTATGTTATATATTTTGTTGTTCTTATCATCAGTCATGACTTGACTTGGTTTATTATTTCACATCAGTGAATGTGTCTTGTTAAGAATGATGAGTCCTCAGAGGGATGAAGGTTGTTGCAGTTCATTGGATGCAGCATTTGTGACTGAGCTTTTAAGAAGCGTCACTGACATCAGGATTAACTGAGATTATATGCTACTAACAGCAAACAGGTACATACTCTTACACCTTTATGTACTGAATTTTATACCCTGATGGTAATTTGTATTACGGGGGAAATATTTGAATGTCAAACTCCTAAATATAAATGAGCATTTAATTTTCTGGCACGTGGCGCTGGTATAAGCAGGTAGCAGAGTGTGACGTGCATATTTAAATGGATTCGGTAAAGGTAATCACTGACTGGTTCTTGGCTACGATGTTATCCATTCAAATCAAACATGCACCTCAGTTGGTATATTATCCTTTATATTCTCCTTTCAATTGCAGCAAATATGAAAGGAATTATGTGTGACAAGTTAATGGGCAAAACTGAGATGTAATATTTTTGGTTTTGTATTTTGTTCTCGCTATGTTTTGTTATGCAAAAGACACCGTAGAGGTGACTTACAAAAATATGCAAAACATAACAATCTATTATTGTTGTTGTGGTGGTAGATTTGGGGTTTTACTTTACATTTCACAGACAATTGACCATACTCCTTCATGAATTAATTTATGACACATCAAAAGAACAAACTTTTGTGCTCCCAATTATGTGTATTTATTGTACTATTTAAATATTTTATAGATGCAAGGCAATGTTCCTAGTTTGACTAGTTTTGCATCAACATGAATAGTTTGTGTCTGAACTGATGGAATGTAAAGTGGGCCCCACATTTTCAGTTTGTGAAATTACGATAATTTGCTAACTACTCTCTTCCTGTTTTTCTCTCCCTCTTCATTGGACAGCTTTGCATAAACCCAGATGCCTCCCCTCCCTCTTGACGAGCGCATAGTGGTCATTCAGCGCCCTAAAAACATATCCCTGTGTGAGGCTTCCCCACAAACCATCCCACAGCATTCCTCTCAAATATCAACCTCCTCCAATGGACAAGTCGCCCACCCTCCTCATATCCACCATTCTCAGTCCCATTTCTATTCACCCTCCTGTAAACCTCTGACTCTGGAATGCAAGCGCAGATCCTCCCGCGTACTGAAATTCAAGGGTGACCAGCCTATTATCCCAGCGGGCGTCAGACACATCCCTAGCCACTGCCACAGCAATGGCACAGTAACTCTCGGCCCACGGCTACCGTCCCACACACATACTATTGATATCAGGGTGAGTGTGGACAAAGGAGGACGGGGAGCATACAGCAACTCATTAGGACGTAACGGAAGTGTAAAAGGTGGCAGAGGGAAATGCACTTCGTTACAGCTTGATCAAGGACAATGTGAGAGAAAAACTGGAACTGCAGGGAGGCCAGGTGGAGCCGAACAGAAGTCACAGCGAAGTCGCCATAGTCAGCTGTCGACTTCCCCTGGAGGCATTCTACAATTTGTCCCCGCCCAGGCGCAGCAGCATAAGTTCAGGGGAGAAAAGGAGAAGGAAAACACTAGTTTTCTTAACAGACACGACCAGGAATTCCCCTCTTTGGGTCACAAGAAGAATTCCAAACTGGGAACTGTCCATCAAAGCCATAATAGTCACAATCTGTCCTACCACCACAACTCTGTCCCTGTACCCCATGCCGCCATCCTAAACTCCAACTATCCCTCATCCCCTCCCCCCCAACCCACCCATGTCCCAATCTCATTTCAGCAACTCAACCAGCCCCGCCCGTCCCGTAGCAGGGATCACCGTCCTCACATTCTCCATGGTCTACCCCTTTCCCCCTGCTCCTCTCATGCCGGAGGTTTCCCCAGCCCTGACCATACCTGCACCATCGACTGCACCCACCCACTCAGTTGTGGCTGTTGGAGGCTGGTAAGATGCAGAGGGTATAAGGGGCACTCAGCTGGCTGCCAAGGAGGTGGTGGAAGCTCTTCCACCTCATTTTCCTGTGTTCACAATGTCGGCGCTATGAAGACAGGAGGCAAAGAAATGGGTATGAGAGACATGGGTGGGTGTCTCTCCACCGCCTCCACCTCCAACACCTCCTCCTCCAACAGCACTGCTTCTGATTGCCGAGCAACCCTGTTCAAACCCCTCCGCTGTGCCTCCTGCTCTGGTGAGGCTGGAAACTTTGAGAGTCCTGCTATCCTTCGTAAGAAACTGGTTGGAGGATGCCTGCCCTGTAACCCTCTGTGCTCTTCGGCCCCTCTCCGGGCAATACAAAGCTGTGTCACAGGCTGCAACCCAAAAGCCTCTCAGACAGGCAGTTCCACCTGCAGCTACTGCAGCAGCGACCCCATCGTGGTGACATTCAACCCTCGCCGAGGCAAACCTCCAGGAAGGGGCATGGGAGCACCTCATTCAATGGGTATGTTCCCACCCGATGATGATGACTACAGCGTGCGTACTATCTGGCCTGAAGAATTGGCAAAGAAGATGACCCATTCTAAAGCCCAAAAGAATCACTGTGCCGGGATGGGCATAGGGGTCGGGAAGACTGGTGCAAGCCAGGTCCAAAATGGCAGCAACGGAACAGGCCTTGTCCTCCTGGACTGTCAAAACCTCCAGGACTATGCACAATCTCAGCTAACGGACCACGCTGGTCGAAGACGGCTGCAGCAGGGTAAAATGGCTGCGCTCGATTTTATGGGCTACAGGTCAGGATCTGGGTATGATGATGGCAGAAACTCCCTGAAAAGGCTTCTGAATAAAGCCGAAGATGCAGGAATGGGGGACTCTCCTGAGCATGAAAGAGATACAGCATATCCTCGTTCCCCATCTCCCCGTTCCATCTCTCCACCATCACCTGTGTCCTTTTCGCCTCCACCGTCCGCCCCTACCACACTCATCAAACCCAAACCCTGGCAGAGAGACAGAGAGGGAGGGCATTCTCTGCCGTCGGCTCAGTCGCTTCACCTGGCCCTGAACTCGCTGAACAGAGAGCAAGATGAGGAGAATAGCAGAAGTAAGAATTTCTGACACTTCACCTTTGCAAATGATAAACCGTATAGGTAAAATATAGTGAGCACAGCACGTTCAAGGACATTATCTCAATATGCAATGCAATCAGTCACATAAAGCTAAGTTATATTAGGCTGAATGCCCTTTTGCAGTATGTTCTGCAGTTATTCATCAAATCCCTCTTTAGTTTCAACTTGTGACCACTGTTGATTCTAAACTCAGTATTTTGTCAGATGCATCCACATTTCAGAACATATAGCTTCTTTGGAGTTCCATTTAGATTAGTGGCCATTGCTGGACTTCATTTATAGATGAAAAATACTGCTAACTAGCTTTCAGACCAATGTGATCCACTTGTGAATTAGTATTTTCACTGGTGATTCAGTTACTTAGTTATTTCTTCACCATGTATGTGTTTTTTTCTTGCTCTGTCAACACAGTTTAAAGCATAACAGTATTCACATCGTACACAAAACATCTCTCAACACTTTTTGTCTGTCTTGTCTTCTCCCAGTGCACCTTTCACTGCCGCTCTCCTCATCATTGCCGGCCTCTCTATCCGATGAGACTGTGATGACTCCCGATGCAGAGAACGCTGTGGTCAGTCCCATCCTGCCCTTCCTTTTTCTGGGGAACGAGAGAGACGCCGAGGACCTGGACCTGCTGCTACACCTCAACATCGGTTACGTGGTCAACGTGACCACACACCTGCCCCTCTACCATGTCAACTCTGGACTGCGCTACAAAAGGCTGCCAGCCACTGATAACAGCAAGCAAAACCTTCGACAATACTTTGAGGAGGTTTTTGAGTTCATTGGTGAGACTCCCATCTCTGACATTATATTGTGTTTGCGAGTGTATATAAAGAATATGCAGTAACTTAATATTTAGTAACTTGTATTAATACACTAACTTGCCCAACACTGATGATTAGTGTCAATAGACAGACTTTAACAATGGGTGAAGTCAATGAACTGTATCTGATAACTAGATTTTTTTCTTAGTGATTATTCTTACTCAAAAAAGAGAATGAATGCATTGACTTGCAATGTGATCATTAGCTAGTTTATTTCCTTTCAAAGCTGCAGCATTGACTATTGTGACTGTCATCATGAAGTGAGTTCCCGTCCCTGCTTAATGCCACCCAAACTGTGGTAGATGAGATTTAAGTTTTTTAGTGTTTTGTGTTTATCGAAAAGTTAGTAAGTAGAATGAAATGTTGAAAAGGATTATTGGTTAATGTATATTTATACTTTAAAAGAAACCCCCTGAAGTTTCGTGGAATGTTGAATAATATTAAGAACATTGTAAAAGAGCATAATTCTGTGTATCTTTCACAGGCCGAGCTAGGCACTTGTTAATTACAATAGTAGTAACCATGACAACTATGATGAGCATAATAGTCTAACAGCTGGCCAGCAAGCAGCATCAAGCCAGTTTTTACTTCATCATCTGTTTTGTTGTTCTTATCCACAGAGGAGGCATATCAGAGTGGACAGGGAGTGTTGGTGCACTGCCAGGCGGGCGTGTCCCGTTCCGCAACCATTGTCATCGCCTATCTTATGAAGCACACCCTCATGACAATGACAGATGCCTACAAATATGTGCGAAGCCGCCGTCCCGTGGTGTCCCCGAATCTAAACTTCATGGGCCAGCTTTTGGAGTTTGAGAGGGACCTCAACTCTGGGGTGACTCCTCGTATTCTGATGCCTAAACTAAACGGTGTGGAAACGCAGGTGTGAGAAAGGTCTGGTGGTCAGGAGTGTGTAAAGTTAAAAAACATGAGATTAAAGTGGCTTTATTGAGCGTGAAAGAAAGAGAGCAGCACATTTAAAAAGAAATGTTACAATTGGAAAACGGTGATGTGTTTGGCAATTAGTGCACTTTTAATACTGTGAAATATGAGACAAATGACTGGATGGCTCATTTGTTTAAGTAGTAACTCTTTAACAGTTGACCATCATTCAGTAAAGTGTTTATAAGATAATGTGCCAATATTTTGTATAGATTTAACATCACTCTCAGATATCTAACTTCTTCCTTTTCTGATGCCTCTTCCTTTCTGTTCCCAACGTTTACATTCATAACCTCAGACACAGAAATACAGTGACTTTGTCATTAATGCCATTAATCATACACGCATGCGGAACGTCAACACGAACATGGAAAGGATTCACCGTTCATGTCGTACTTCATCCACAACAACCACTCTGTTTTCACCACATGTAGCAACACACAGGTTATCGCAATGCACTTTACTTGCCATGCATTTCTAAAATGTATTCTATTATCACCCACTGATCTGTCACAAGGTTAAGAATTTGTCACACAATCCATGTTTTTGGTTTCTATTATCATGTCTGTGGGTTACTTCGTATTTGGGATCTGTGCAACAGAGCGGCACAGACCTAGTACAGAAGCGAGTAGCATAAACCCGGGAAAGTTAACTCAAACAGCTCATAAAAGTGATTTAGGATGGCTTTATTTTCAAGCTGAAACAACAACAGAACTTTCTGATATATTTTTTATGCACAGCATGATTTACAGTAAATTTAAGCGGATGTGTGATTTGGCAGGTATTGCGCTGCTGTTATAATGTGCTTTAAACAACAGACCTTCTCCAACTGTGCACCATTTATTTTCTGGTTAGTTCATAACGGAAATACATTTTTTTTAATTTATTTTTTATGATGTAAAGAAAATCTTGTTTGGTGTTAAGCATGAAACAGTCCTTTTATGATGAACGGACTGATATTTCTTAAAATTCAAAGAGCACATGGAAGATTTATTGGAGACGACACAGTAACAGTAACAAGGCAACATTTAACATCCTGCTTAACCTCTCTGGTTGAGATCATTTGTCAGACAGTAGAGTAAAAATATTCATTGTGTGTCATGGTTATGTGTTACGGTGAAGACACTGTGAGAAACTGGAAATGCTTTTGATTTATGATCTTGATTGAAAGGGAAAATGTGGTGTTTCTCACATTACACCATCTTGAATTCTATTTAAGCCAAATCTACTTTATATTTTGTTATCTTACTACTTTTGTGATGGAGTCAAAAAATGTTTTGCCAGAGATGGTAACGTCTGAGCTGATGCCCTTTGTTACTCCCTTACTATGTTCTTTTGCCTTACTGTCCTTACTGAACTTCTTGACTGTGCCCCTCATGACTATGCATTATTTTATTAAGAAAGCTTTGGTTTAATTAGAGGTGGTTACGTGACTCACTGTGAACTCTTCCTGAATTACAGTTAGAGCCCCTTTACAGCCAATCTGCACACACTGGACACATAGATATGAAGGAAGATATGAAACAATTGGAAAAGTATCTTCATGTTACAAAACACTGCAGCTGTGGCTCATAAATCAGTGCAGATGGCCTTCTGTGTTGTGCAGTACTTTCACAATCTCTTAAAATTGGGGCTACAAAAACTGTAAAAGTGTTATACAAATAGCAGTTCATTCAGTTTTGATTGGCAAAATTCTGAAAGCTTCCTGTTAACACTCCATATAATATCAGTTCATTGGTTTTATGGGAAGAATTAGTGATTAGTGGAGAACTGATGTTTTCTAATCTGTTCACTAAGATTGAGAATTATTTTGCACATTTTCTAAACTGATGCCATACACTGTTTTTGATAAAACGCTGTTAATGTATTCAGTACTTTAAGATTGAAACATTTGAGAAAATAGTATTTTTTGCTAGCATCAATTGTAAAATGGTGTCAGGTATGACAAATCTGTAAAGAAAGATTCAGTTTCTTAATGCGAGGCTGATGGCAGAGGGGTCATTTTTGCTCCTATTATTATTTTAAACGTGCCCCCTTCTCTTAGTCCTTTGAAAGCAGAGGAAATAAAATGTTTGTGCAGTCTGGCAGACACTCTGAAAGTCCAACGATTTGACACACATCTCTTATTGATTATAGATCATTTGGCAACTGATCAGGTTGAGACAGGGAGGGAAGGTACAAGCTAGTGTGTATGATTCTAAACTTTTATAAGTGAATTCAGAGTTCACATGATCCAAGCGCAACAAAGCCCTATTGGAAATTGTTTTTTAAATAAAAATTATCCAAATTCCAGTTGCCCCTTTTCCAGATTTTAACGTTTGATTAAAAATGCCCTGCATCATGTTCCTAAAACCAAAATGCCTTCAGCTTATGTAATTTGGTCCTCCAGTGTCATTATAAATATGACTTTGTAAAATGATAGTTTCTGAATTTTGCTTGTTGGATTTATTTTCTGGCTAAGTGACTTTGATATAGGCTATATATTTTTCTACAGTCAGATTTCTTCATCACGTTGGGTATACACATGAATCTGTGTATTTACAGTTTTTTACATGAATCTTTGTTTTGTATGAAAGGCTGTTTGAACAGAATGACATCTTCCAACTCTGCAGTGACAATATGGACCTCCAGCCATGCTTCGCGTTGCAGTAGTACACTCTCACTGTTATCAGACCTCAGTAAACGTGGGTCAGCATACCGTACTCCTGTTTTTACCTCTCGCCTTTATTTCGACCGGAGAGACTTCAACCAAACATGCTGTTCACACCTCCGGGCTCTCCGGCTCAGCTCACAGTAGGTGTCGTGTTAACCTTTGAAGAGGGCCTGATGTTATCACTCCTTGATTTTTTTTTTTATACTGACTTTATATGCAAAATGGCTGTTGAAGCAGATTCGTTAACTCCATGCTGTATGGACTTACTGTGCGGTTGCGTCAATGCTGACCTCAGACATTTGTACTTGAGAGACACATCGAAAGAAAACTGAACATTTTCTCTTAATTCATATGAACTGAAGGGCCAGTGTCTCTGTAAGTGTCAGTGTGTGTAAAAAAAAAAAAAAAACTTCTGTTTGTGTTTTGCACTTGAAAAGAGGAAACCTTTGAAAGTTGTTACTGTATGTATGATAACTTTTTGACAACATTGTATATCCGTGCATTGCTTATTTGTGGGAACTGAACTATTCCTGTTTGTATTTTATTGCTCATTTTTAAACAGTGTGTTATTTCCTCTACCAAATACTGAATTAATGGTACTACTTCATAGGAATGATGATGAGATGATTTAAGAAAAAAAAAAAAGCAGATCACCTCCTTCCTTCCTAATGGTGGTAAGAACTCTTCAGGTATGATGATCATAGTAATGCTGTGCTGTTTCACCCCTACCCACGTTATCTCACCTGTGATGCTCTTCTGACGCCCTCTTCCTTTTCATAATGGATTGTTTCTCTTAAACAAATGTAATATTTTCATATTGTAATAACTGGTCCTTGTATTTAGACGATGTTTTTACCTTCATGTACCGACTATACTCTTCATAATTCTTTGAGGTGCACTGTGACTAATACAATGCTGCTATATCACAAAGACTTTTATATGTACGTCACATTTATCGCTAAAGGTGACGGATACAAAGTGGGCTTGAAACTGGAAGCCCCCCTGCTTACATTGTTCCAATTTAATCCGAGCTTCATTGTGCTGCCTTGGTGCAGTGTATTAACCTCAGAGCGACTGTGTGCACAACTGTAGGATGTGTAGCTGTTCCTGCTGGTCTTCCTTTACGAGCATGATAGAGAGAAAAAGAAAGAGTAAAACGTAGCGGTAAAGTGGGTAAAGTGTTTTTTAAAAAGCCCATTTCATTACTCACTGTGGTTATATAAAACTGTGATGATGCTTTTTCTGCAGCAGTGTTGATTTCAGCAGAAATTTTGTTGTTTAGTCATTTAGTTATATAATAAAAAATATCCAAATAGGGATATTTGACACTCCTGAAAATATAAGAAACAGGTGATTTTAAAAAGCCAAAATATCTAAATCCTGGAGCTGAAATATTGACAAGATGCATTTTTGTATCACATTTTGCAACATGTAACAAAGTGTTGTCATGACAATTATATTAAAATCTGCAAATGCAGAAGTTTTAATTGGTAATTAGAATCAAATTTAGTTAAATTTAATTATATCTATTTATATGTAATTGATTTCATGTCATGATGTGATGTCAAATACATTTAAAATTGAATTGGCTGATAAAATGAACACAGAATGACAATAATACCTAACAGTGTCAAGAATACAGGCACAGTTATACCTTCACATTCATAAGTTAGATCATTCATTAGGGGCTCTTTGCATTTCATGTTTGCTTATGAGATAAACTGCCTGAAGTTAAACTTTGTGAAAAACAGCATTTACAATATGTTTAATTTGCCTTCTTATACAACAAAATATATACTTGAGTAGATTTCAGATGTAAAATAAAAAATAAAAAAAGCATCTATAAATCATCCTGTAGCACAAAATAATATGCAAAAAAATACAGTGGAGTTATACTGAAATACCCTGCAGAGCATCTGTAGCTTGCAAATCAGCCAGTGTCAAGATTATTATCTCAAATATACGCAGGCCTTTCCTAAAGAGGAACAAAGGCTTGTTGATTGGTGGTTTGGTCGAGCTGCGTTTAAGCATTACTCTGCTATTGGCAGCTGCTGTGATTTGTTTGTTTCTACACTGTGGAGTTACAATGATGCAGATAACGGGAAAAGTGTTGTGAGTGGACATTGATCATCGGTTTGGATGTGACTATACTTTGTTGGCATGACGTCAAACTCCCGTCCAGGCAGAACAGTTGTGCAATACATACTGTAGGCACACCGGATGCATTGAGAGGTTTGGGAAACAAGGCTTTGCTGTGCGGAAAGATGAATCACATTTTGTAGGAGTGCTTTCTGGACAGTGGCTGCTCTACGTGAGTGACAACACATGTACTTTCTCTTCCGTTTCTTAAATGTTTGATTAGCAGCAGACCTGATTAATCTGGTACCTGTGTTGGTGACATGACTAAAGATTTCCCATCAAGTGATTTAATTGCGGTCTTGTCCTCTCTTTTGTTGGTTATAACTGAATATGATAATGTTACCATAATAGCATCCTAAAGTGCAGTACAAAACCTGATGGCTGGATTGTGAAGTTGTTCTCCATGTTAATTTCTAGTAAAGACACTTGAACTGGCTCTTTTAATAAAAAAAAACTGAGAAATGATCATTTGTAGTGATTTTTTTTGTTACCCTTCCTTTGATCGATGATGAAAGACGCCAGTGAACAGAATTTGCTGAGATTCGAGTGCATCGAAAGCTTTGGCGAACGTCAAACATCCAATAAAACCACGCACCGTGATAGGCTGAAGCTCGCTCTACTCACTGATCACCAACAACTCACTGTAAGTCAAGAGTGTCTATTTGGAAAGTATCGACCGGTTACATTACCGTCGATACAAACAGCCAATTGCAATTGATGGTTCAGATGATCAACCACATCTGCTTTGTTCATCATTGCGTAAGAGCTGGTTTGGGATTCATAGCCGTGCGATTGAGCACCCAGGGGCGGATCAATCAGCGAGAGAGGCTAAAACAAACTCAATATCACCCTGGCAATAACTCTTGCTAATAAAAGGTCTGAGCAGAGCGACCCTGACAGTATTCAACTGTGACCACCAGGTTTGTATCTCATATTGATATCTCAGTCCTACAAGTGGTAATCTTACATTTCCCTGTTTCATTTTTATATGCATGGCAACATGGGTCAGTCCACCAATTTGGTCCAGACTGCAATATTTCATCTACTGGCGGGTTTCCATGAACTGTGGTGTAGATATTCAGGGTGCCCAGAGGATGAATCTTACTGACTTTGGCGATCAACTGACTTTTCCTCTAGTGCCAGCATGAGATTCAAATTTGTCCAAAACCTACAACTATTAAATGGATTGCCATGAAATTTGGCACAGATTTTAATGTCCCCCTCTGGGTACATTTTAATAACTTGGGGGATCTCCTGACCATTTCTCTAGCACCATTATCATATCAAATGTTCTGTTTGTCCCATAATTTATAGGACAAATACCTGAAAACTAATTAAACATAAATAAAACATTAAACCTCAGCTGTACTTAGTGTCCAGTGCTAGTCCAGCTTCACAGAGCTACTAGCTTAGCTGTGGATTCTTAGCTTATGTTGTAACATCCAAACCTAAAAATAAATTTATATACAGTTTATAAAGAGGATAATGCTGCATAACAGCACAGGTGGTGTTTATGGAATACAAGCAAAACTGACATCACAATTACTAATATATTACTCATCATACTGAGTGTTTCCATAGTTTCCTTTGTTGGCACATACATGCATCTCAACTGTTAACAAATCTGTTGTCACCTCCAACATAGTGTCTGGTGCACTGGTGTGAAATATGTATGGACTACACTGCATTTATGAATAAGAATTACAAACTGTCATCATCAGTCAGCTGGACAATCAAAGCGCAGGCACTCCACACAAGATCTCGTTAGCCACTGCTGCATGATTGCCTGTAGCTTATCACCCATTGCTCATTTTAAGTAGAAGTTTCACTGTGGTTAAATAACTGCATGAATCCCATGAGAATATTTAGATGCAGCAGCCCTGTTAAAAAGCCTCCATTCATTGTGCATTAACTTCTTCGATATAAAGCCACTGTCGCTGCTGAGCTTGAAACACATCCAGCATTTCAGTTTCTACCAGCCATCAGAGAATCAATGGCCCAAATGGGTTGAAATGAAAATCTCTTAGTATTATTGTTTCAATCTTTATTGACATCAACCTCGAGGCAGACAAATGCAGTATCTGCTGCATGGATTCAAAGCAAAATGTCAACAATGCTTTGACCACCCGGGTCACGCAAGTTTTATGTGAAACAGCAGATCGTCTGAGAGGATAATCTCAGGGCATTACATACAGGCAGATAACAAAACGGATTTTGGGTCTTATCCTGGCTTCCATTGATTTTATGAGACATATGCATCACAGGCTAATACACTAAAACAGTGAGTAATGACATGAGTCAGGCTGTCTCTAAGCTCTGAGGTCTCCAGTCTTGAAGGCCCCAGTGTGTCACTGAAGTAATTAAGATCTACTTAATTAAGCATTTGTAATTAAGTAGGCTAAATATGAGTTAATTAATTGTAACATTTGTGGCATTAGGGATAATTTTACATACAAAAGATTTAATCTTCTAAATTGCGCTCTTTCCTGAAAAACATTCTGAAAGGACATTTAAAGTTTACTTTTCTTATACTAAATCATTTTAATCTGCAACCCTTTTATCACTATTTACATTTTTAACTTTGATATTATTATGGCATCATATAATTAAAGGAGTTTATTGGATGTCTTGCACCCACACTAATTACAACGAAGCATAACCTGCAGAGATGAAACAGGAACACGGACCATCTGGTGAGTGTTTTAGACACGGCACTCGCGGTCATGCACTGGTTTGTAGCTGCTGTCACTGTTTTTCAGAGTTTGTGCCAGGACAAAAAAAAAATGGTTAATGAGGATTAAAACTGGTCCTCAAATTACAAGCAATGGTGCCAAGTCCAGGCTGATTAAAAATGTGGATTTAAACTTTTGATATGTTGCCTGAAACATATCTAACAGTTTAGAAATGATTGCAGCAGATCAGCCTGAAAAAGGCATGATGAAATGTGGCTTAAAACCGACCAGAAAATTGAAATTATTACGTGGTTGTTTGTCATGAGTTTCAAATTATTTTCCATGTACACTCACATCTGTCATGTAAAAACTCAGATTCAGGGGTACATATTGTACATCATATGTGTACAGATTGGAGAGCATTTACCTTTTGCAAGTAACATCTACATAAGCGTAAATATCTTATGTAATATTATTAATGTTAGTGTGGTTTCGTGATGTAATTTTAATCTTTTTCTGATTGTATTAGACTATTTTTACAAAGTGAAACAAACACTTAAGTGTGTTTTGCAGAGATACTAACACACTAACCCATGTGTCATATGAAATATTGTGTGGTGGAACATAGAGGCACTGCATCAGAAATATTTTTGATTTTATCAACACATCAGCTGTTTTAAAGTGACCCAAAAAGAGGGTTTAACAACAAAGTGTCAAATCCTCAGTCTTACCAGAGTTAATGTACAAGGTTGACTGAGGTGCTGTGAGGTCTTGGTGGTGCTGCCATGTCTTTGGGTTCCGCTGGTCATCTCAAAATCTGCACAATACAACAACAGCACACATGTAAAAGCTAAGACTACTCCATATAAAAAGGCTGCATTGAAGCAAAGTTGGCTCTAGAAATAGCAACAGCAAACATTTGACTTGTCATAGCATTAAAAGCACAGGTGTGATTAATAACATTATTATTGGCTACACTCCTAAATAGAAGGCAATTAATAATGCCATTGATTGCTCTTGTGCAGTTCCAGGCAGTTCACTGGGACACATTATTTGGGGCACAGTGGACCGTTTTTACAGCAGACATTTTTTATTGTAGAAGGTAAAGCACAGATAAAGCCAATAAATAACATTAACGATGGCTCTGTTTCATTAAGTGCACCAGTGAAGCAGCATGCACGATAGCAAGAACCTGGACCTGAATAATGAAATGCAGTTGTTATTAATGTTATTGATTACACCTGTTCTCCATGCTGTGAAAAAGACATATAAATTATATATTATATAAAATTGATGATTATATTTATTTATTTGACTCATTGCTATAAAAGTCAATAGACTCTTACAGCTGCTAATACATTGTGAGATTTTAAGTTATGAACCAGGACCCAAAAAGATGCAGTTCAGTTGGAACATTCTCCTCAATCCACAATGTTCTGCCTCAACATGGACATGCATATGGTTTGGAACACTTAAATGAAGTGATGCTGTTGTAAATGTTAATGTGACACGATGTTGTTCCTACTCTGAAAGGTCAAAATGTCTGCTAGGATAAAAGGCCTGTTATTATGAAGGGTACCAAACTACATTCGACTCTTATTCATTATTTCTGGAAAGCTTGCTTCCTGCTAAAACCCCTTATTGACATTTCACTGTCAAGACATTGAGTGAGATATTCCAACTCTGAATGTGTGTTGAGATTTGTTCCAATAAAAGTTTAGACGCATTTAATTAACATGGGTTTTATCCTTGATTTCCTTTCTTACATCTCAGTAAACTGTGCTGTCTACTTGCTACTGTTTCTGTAAAACATGTTCCTACCAGAGTCTCATTAGCATTTACCTCAGAAGAAGAAGCTGGGGTTCACATGTCTCCTCATCATCCAGCAGATGGAGTCCTTAAACTGCAGTCAGCAATTCAAATCCAATGCTGTCCACTCACAATGTTTATCTGCAGGCATTGACGGGGCTGTCAACACTGGCACAGGCACACTGACTATTTCTATGTAATAAAAAACGAAACACTGAGTTCAAATAAAGAATATAGATACAGTGTGTGCAACTCTTTTCTCTTTGATGTTCACAGCACAGTGGAGTACATTTTCATAACCACCCTACATTAGCTGAAATATATTCACCAGTTTCCTATATAACAGCACTTTCATCTGCACTTCTAATACGCACAAATGTTACGGATAACATTTTTAAAGAATTTCACGAGTAACAATTTCCAGGCAGAAATCAGTAATTACTTGATATTAATTAGAACTGATAAACGGTCAGTTGATTCAGTAGCCTATGGCAGAATTGTGAAAAATACATTAATAAATGAATTACCTAAAGAAAAACAATGGGAGGACAATATTTATAGTTACCTTTGTTCAGTGGAGTCATCAGTGGTGGAAAGTAACTAAGTACATTTATAAAATACTGAACGTAAGTACAATTTTGAGTTACTTGTATTTTATTTGAGTATTACCATTTGCTGGAATATAACACATTATTAAAGATGAAACCAGTGGTAACTTTCTTTCTACATTTAACAAAAAAGCAGTGTGTAGTTAGGCTCACATTTCAGATGTCTATGAGTTGTTAACAGCTCCACCAAATGGTGATTTTTTTCCCCCTCTAAACTTCTCCCATGGTTTCATTTCAATAAATGTTCAAATTATCCAATATTTCACCAGAAATCAAATATTAGAAAAAAAGTCCAAACATTGAAAACAGATTTGTGGATCAGAACTTTGTTTTTTTTTCCTTTCCTCTCCCATGAATCATCTCATGACCCCTCAGATTTATCTGGTGACCCTATGGAGGATCCTGATCCTTAGGTTGGGAACCACTGGACTAAACTAGTTAACTGTATATAAAGAAATTGAAACTAGCTCCACCTCCAGCAGCTATAATAGTAACATGCTGCTCTAACACTGATGCTTCAGTATTAATAATCTAATGATGTCATATATAATAATATATCAGTCAGAGGGACCAAATCACTACAATTATGTTACATTTCTCCCCCTAATAGACAATATTTTGCTTTGGCAGTTAAACATTTCTCAATTAAACTGACTACTTAGCCAGCAGGTCTCTCTTTGATGGACATGAAGCCTCCTCCTCGCTGCCAGAGATGATAAAAGTGAAAGATGAGTCGCTGCCAACGAGAAGAAGCGCGGGTTAGTTGCACAGCGCCATTAAAGCCGAGGATACACTAGCTTAGCAAAGATGGCGGCAGCATTATGGAGGCATGTTTCGAGACTAGCTTGCCTGCTCGATTTCTTATGATTCCCCGCGATGTAAACGATTTAATGCGCTATAATATTTGTAAAACAACCTTTATTGAACAGTTAAATACGCTCTTAAGTATGCTGTTCGTTCACATAGCGTCACGGCTGCGTCTGTGGGCGTAGCGCTGACATAGCTCTCTCCTCTCCACAGGGTGTCTGGTCTGAGCTGAGGAGGACATCATAAGAGTCAGGCTACAGTGACAACTTATACTCTCGTTTTCCTCCCTATACTCTTTTTTTCACCCCCACTATTATTCGTATATTCAACAGGAAAATCAGACATTTCTTTCATCTATAACCACATCCACAGTCACATTTAAATGCCTGCAGAAATGTAAAATGTGATGTAAACCACTCAACCTGACTGCAGCAGTCCCCATAGCAACAGAGGAGAGAGGGTGGGCATCACAAAAGGCACAGAAACACATAATGATTCAGGCTTCTTGGGTTCATGTCCCATGGTGTATATTGTCTTTTTTTTTAAGTACTAAAAATCAAAACACACACCAAACAGACAATCCTACTCCATGTTTGAGATTGAAACCTGACAGATTCTAGTTGGCCCTAATTCCTACAGCCAGATATGGTACGATCCACCCCCGTAAGAAAACGTTCACCAATGGTCTACCCCCCCCCCCCCCCCCCCCCCCCCCCCCCCCCCCCCCCCCGTCTGGCAGGTACCACTCACTGCAGAGGGGGTTGGGGGTGGAGGGGGGTCCTATCCATCCACCACAGATCTAGTGCTCATTGTGGCAGAATTGCAGTGCACTGGACTGTTCAGAGCAGGGTACCATCCAGGCTGTTGTCTGTGAGGGGTGGGGTCCGGCTACACTGATACCACCAAACATAAGCTTCCAGAGGGATACAGACAGACAGAAAAAGAGAGGAAAAGAGAGCGAGAAGAGGGGGGAAGATTGCACCTGAAGAGGACTATAAAACGGGTAAGGAGAAAAGGCGGTGGATGGAGGGAGAAGGAAAAAAAGACAATGGGGAAAGGTCCAGAATGGTTCATATATATTCGCTCCTTTGCTGCACTGCTTTTTTCCCCCTTTTGACAATCCATTTGACTTCATTCCGTTTCTATGTGTGACACATATTTTCAGTGATATGCATATTTATTCATCATTTCTTAAACGGCTGTATGGCTGCAGTGCTTATTTCATTCGATTTTTCCCCCCTGTGGTTATTCCTGCTCGTACTGGGAGAATGTGTGGGCCATGGTGATAAATCTAACCATTTGGCCCAGATAACATATATCTTTTGCATGCATGCTTTTTTCCACCATGTAAGATGACCTAATGAAGCAGCCTTGCCAATTCTATTACACAATACTGTATTTATACTTTGTTATTGGGGACTGACTGCTTTAATGCTTGCCAAAGCTGGCAAAATCTGGGTGAACATTTTTTAAATAGGCAAAAAATATAGAGAATATTTGAGCATAGTTTATATTATGTATTACATAAGAGGGCTATATAATGTTTTTGTCTTTAAACTCTTAATTTACATACTGTAAAGTGCATTTGATCAACCCTTTAATGATGTATTAAAAGTTAATATTGCTCTGAATAGGAAATTAAAACTAAAATCATAACTTATAGCAATCTATTAACATTATTTATGTATTTTAAGACATATATTTTGACAAAGGAGAGGAACGTATCGTATTTCAATGGCAAATAGCAGTCATTCATGAAGAAGCAGGGCTACAATTTCATTAAAGATGTAAAAATATATATATATGGCAAAAAAATACTGAATGTGAAGCTGAAACGTTGCTGTGTTTGTGGCTAGAATGAAAGGAGACACCCCAGTGAACAGCACCATGAGTGTCGGACAAGCCAGGAAGCTGGTGGAGCAACTGAAGATAGAGGCTAGTTTCTGCAGGATAAAGGTAAGACAAGCCGAGCACCTTGGATTCAGATATAAATCATGAGACACATACGAGGGAAAAACAGAAGCAGCCAATGACTAAAGAACACAGTGGAACATTTTCAATAGTAAGCGGACTTCCTTTTCAGTTGTATGTCCAGATATTATAGGGAGAGTACATACTCATACATATCACAAGCCATAATAATAATAATACTTTATTGGTATTAAATTATTAAGTGTAACACAAACTAAACTTTAAAAAAAGATGTTTTTATTTTGGATTTATTCCTGTTTTGTATATCAAATCAAAGTTGAAATGAGAGCACTGAAGAGTTTTATCCACACTGAATTGCACTGGTGACCTTCTCTGTTGCACTTTAAGTCAGTGCTTCCCATTGGAGGCTTTCCAAAATACTTTTGGCTTCTATCATGTTCCTAATGGCGTCAAAATCACCTTACAGAAGAAAAATGAAGCTGGGGGGGCAAACTTAGAGAAACATTTCAGAAGCTGTCACGTCAAGTGAAAAATGACTTCATGGCAAGATTGGAAAGAGTTTTGCTCTGAGAGAAGAAGTCATGAGAAGCTCAGTTGAGTTCAAAACCACATTTCTTTATGTAGAGGCTCAACAGAGGAGCAGCTGCTTCCTTCTATTAACTCTGACTCATGACTCTGATTTTAACTACCAGCCATTCAAAACTGACTGTCCATGAACATGGAAACATATGTAGTTATGCATATGTAGCTATTTCATCTGCTTTTGACTTCAAATAGATCAATAAACTTAATTCACTAATCATGTGGATATTATTTAAGCAGTATATTGATTTAACTATTTTATTTCCAGATACATTCAATACAAATACATTCATTCTTTTTCCTTCAGCTTTGCTTGATACAGTTCAATTTAGGGTTTTAGGTGATGTTTATCATTTGGTTTTGAGCAAACTTGCCACATTTAAATTTTACATCTTCAGTTTTTAAAGTCTCAATTGTTCACATGATACAATTTTAGCCATGTCACTGAAAGAAAGCTTCAAACCTGAGACTGTGTATCAAATCTTACCTACAGGATGTCGATGTCTAATCTTATGGCACATGACCAGAATCTCATTATTTGAGCTTGAGTGACAGACTGTATATAATGATGCATGGATCTCAGACAGAATCAAAGGAATGAATGCACTTGATCTTTTGGTGACAGGGCATGCTGGGAAAAACGTTCTTAAAGAAAACTGTGGAAATCTGTCCCACATGATTAATAAAAGCCATATTAATATATATCAACACACTGACCTACTGCTCTTCATGAGGATCATACAGATGAGTGAGTCTGATCCTGTACATCACTTTACCTACAGGACATCAGAAGTGACATGCTCATGAGCTGCTCTAAATCTGACCATCTTCACTTCCAGGTATCAAAGGCAGCAGCCGACCTGATGGCGTACTGCGACGCACACGCCTGTGACGACCCCCTGATCAGCCCAGTGCCCACCTCAGAGAACCCCTTCAGGGAGAAGAAGTTCTTCTGCGCTCTGCTTTGAGACCAATCAGGGATTGTTGTGATAAAAGTACAACTGTACAGTATGTACATGTATGTACAGTGTGTACATGTACTTCCAATCTAAATAAGACATCAATGTACTATAGTAACCTTGCATAAAAGCTGCCGATGTACAGTACATAATCAACAACAAAATGTCTTGAACTAAATTCTTTAAATGCTGTCTGTCTCGGTGTTAAGAGGGGAATTTGAGACAAAAACCAAAACATTCAATCAGTAATAATGAGTCAGAGTTATCTCTATAAAGACCCAAAATACAGAACTTTAAATGAAACTTATATAACACAACTATCACCTGGTTGAAAACCTGGACATCTCATGCTCAAATATATCACAGGTAACTGCCAAAAAAGGAAACAGGCTGAGCATCAAGTGTCTTAACAGTCTTCACCAATTAAAAGAGATTGATTTGGATTCTGCAGCATTTGAAACTTTTAACTGGGATGCTAAATTCCTACATTAGGTGTTTGGATTGTGGTGGTGCTACTCAGATGCTGCTCTGATAGGTCCGGGTTGTCAGTTCAACACATGTAAACTGTGCATATATTTGAGAAAGAATAGCCTATGGTAGGTTTTTACATAAGTATTACATTTCCCATAGTTGTCATTGTTTCCATGCTAACGTTGGGTGAAGACCTATAGATGGAGGTAATAACATCCCTTCTTCCGTCAGAACAGAAATGCTTCACTTATAAAGTTACTTGCAGTGTTCTTTAAAGCTGAATCCCATGTGTTGTCAGCATTTTGTATTCCTCATTCAGTACAGTGTTTCCTCTGTTTTGGCAGTTACTTGTTACAACAGTTATTTATGAGTGGGCTATAATCATGTCAGAGTTTTATTAAGCATTTTTGCTCATTTCTATGCTGTTGCTGTAGTGTGGATGTGGAAATGTGTGTATGTGTCTGCATTAGGTGCTACTGTGAAACTTCAGTAACAATTCTGAGCATCTGGTCACTGTCAAATCAAGATTTTATAGTTCAATAGCACACTAACCCAAAAAAACAACATTCCAGGGTTTATTGACATGTATAATCTAAGCCATTAAAGCAAAATGAGATATTTGATTATTATGAGTGTCACATTAACAATTTATTTTCTCTATTTCTTTAAGGCAAAAATATAAATACAGCAGTTATAATGTACTTGGACAGGTGTACATCATCACTTTGACTAATCAGGGTCTCCAGAGCAGATTGGTCCTTCAACGGTTTCCAGCAGATCATGGATAATATTCTTAAAGAGAGGACTGATGAGACTGACTTGGGAGTTCCAATTTTAATTAAAGGTTTCACTTCTTCCATGGTTATTTCTGCATCCAGAGTACAGGCCATTGCTCAGTTGTTTTGAGTCATACCCACACACACAAAAGGAAACTGCTTTCCTGATGTGATCCTTTCACGAGTTCCGTGGCATCTTTGACATGTTTCATGGGGGGGACATGTTTCATGGGACCCCTGCTCTGGACCTTTTCAAAAATTGACCAATGTATTTTCAATAATCAAAATTCGGAGCTTTGGTGAAAGAACCGTGGAATATCAAGCATTGAAATAAAACCTCCTGTCATCAAAGGTTTTTTTTCATTTGTGATTTTATTTGATAAAAATGCAATCTTTAATGAAGATGTAAAAAAAAAGTGTCCAAATCTCATACTTTTATCTATAATAAGAGAAATATAAAAAAGTGAAAGCTTTCATGGTCAAAGGCAAACACATCAGCTAGTGTGTTAACAAGGTGAGGCTACAAAACTGTTAAGCTACATTCAGACTGCAGACAGAAGTGGCCCAAATCTGATTTTTTTCAATTGTAATTGAATCCACCCTCATGTGGTCCTCAATCAGATACAGGCCTGATTTTCGGTCACATCAGAAAAATCATTCATAAAAATCTGGCTCTTTTTTCTTGTTATCCTCTGCTCAACACATCCACATATAAATGACAGCATGCTGCGTCTGACATCTTTCTTCGTGTTCAACCAAAAAAAATCTGAGCCATAAATCTAAATAGAGCACTAAGGCTTGCAGTGTGAACGTAGTCTTACATTGTCATACAGCTGGTGACTGCTGGGTGCCAGCATTACTCAGTGTGAGGTTATGTGGTAACTGCTTGGACATGCACTACTGCAGATTTTATAGATGATCTGACTGGATAATATGCCAAAACTATCATGCATTAAGGCATCTCATGTTTAGAGAGACAGTCAAAGATAATATTACAGTATTTACGTCTTCTTCAGGTTACAAAACACAAACATAAGTGGTATCCCTCTTCATTTAAAGCCATTGGAAATTTAGATCAAATACTTGTTTTTGTTTAGAGGCAAATACAAGACATCTTATATTTAAATCAAGACTACTGGACAGTTTTTTCTCAATCTTGTTTGGATTTTTATTTGCAAAATGAGAACCAAGGTCAATTTCTATTGAAGCCTCTAACACATTCAACCAGATTACTTCAGCATATCAGCTACTTTAGCCACTTAACTGTTACTGGAAAAATAGTGCTGACTCGTGTTTCATGGCTGTGTTTTGATTAAGATGGCCGCCATATGATTTTGACAATGTTGTCATAAGGATGGTTTTATGCCTGGATAGCATGAAAAACTTGCAATGCATTTGGTGTTGCTTCACTGCAATGTTCAATCAATACTACTCACATAGTCCTTACATCATGGCAGTCACTGAACACACCAACCAGCCACATCAATTGATTCGACCCCCAGAACTTCAGGCAAGTACTAAAAGCTTTGTAAGAAAAAGTATTATCTAGTGAATCCAGTAGAAACCCACTACTAAGTTAATTATGTAAATGTACGCTTGTCAGCAATAGACTGACACGTTATTGGGTGTTTGAGTTTGTAACATTGGCATCTTTATTTGTACACATTTCCATCTTCAGGTTCAAACAAGCTCTGAGCAGATCAGATGTGAGGGGGTTTCAAGAAGTTAAAACTGCAAATCTTTCATAATTACAAAATATATATATATAATTCTCAGCAAAGACCAGTGTGACATCAGTTTTTGAGGTTCAGTTTTCATGTGTCTTTATAACTCATTTACATCGTCTGCAAAACACTTCAAACAGACTACCAAATTGTTGATAGAATTACAGTATAGGATACTAAACTGTGGTATGCTCTGTCATTTAAAAAAAAAAGAAGAAAAAACTAATACAGCTTACATTACACACTTTCCAATGGCTTTAAAAACAGGAAAGAAGCCCAGGAGTTGAATTTAAGTACAAACATTAGTCTGGATTGTACTGATAAATCACATTTCAAGGAAGAACAATGCGTGAACTAAGATTACACCAGAATGGTAAAATGTTTGAACAATGAACAAACTGCTGAGGTTGAGCTTGAAAAGACACATTTTAGTGAATGATGAACAATGGATGTAATACCAATTTATAATTCAGCCTTAAGCAGCCACAAGCAAGCGAGAGAGAGAGAGAGAGAGAGAGAGAGAGAGAGAGAGAAGTGCTAGGGAGAACAAAGCTGTCAATCAGAGAAATTAAATATTTTCTGATCGGCGGTTACAGCGGTTTTGTTCTAAAGCACAAATAAACACACTGTTATTGGTTGGGAGCTACACACCCATTGCCCGAAGGCTGACGCTAAGAAACATCATGAACACAGCAAAATAATAAAAAAATGCAGAGAGCAGAGTCTCTGTAGATACAAACACCACTACACACTTCTAGTGGGTCATAAGTATTGACTGATATGGATCATTTTTGGAAGTGTATTTATTGATTTTTAGAAAAAAGCTACATAGTATGCCTTTAATGCTTTCTGTCAAGCAGTTTGTTTACTACGACAAATCAGAGCAGTCAAAAGTTTAAGAGAGAAAGAGTTAGCAACTATAAAACTACACCTATTTGTCAAAGACCATAAGAGGGGCATGTGTGACTTCTATTTGGGATTTTCAGGCTGCAGGATTTCATCAACACACCAACCACAATAAGCATCTTTTAAAAACATGTTGACTTCAGAAAACCTCATTAATGTGTACAGTGTCAGTTGATATATATGGTGTAGCTGAAGATCACTGAAGAGGTAATGTACAGTTTGGACTTCAAAAGTAGAAAACAGCGGCTGAATGGTTTATAGGAAGGCGTCACACCATTCTTTAAGACAGCCAAAGCAGTCACCTTGTTGTTTGGCATTTGCCCCACAAGTGTCCTTCAGCCAGTCCCGGAAAAGCTCCTCATCTTTCTTTAGCACTAGAAACTGCCCGAGGACGACATACGCCTGTGGAGGTAGAGATGAACACACAATTAGAAAAGCAAATAAAAGGACGTCCTGCATCAGTGGCCCTGTTGTTTTGAAGGCTGGACAGTTTACTGAAAATAGATCAAGCTTGATGAAATGTCACACAAACAAATGTCGGACATGCAAAAATGAAACCCGGACAGGTTTGGCAGCCAACAAGATAGCAGTAAAAAAGATAAGAGGCAGCCTGATTTTTTTCCTACATTGTAGAATTTAATGCATTTTATGCACCCACCATCATGGACAACACCTCCCACCCTCTGCATCAGACTGTGAGGGCCTTAAGCAGCTCCTTCAGAGACAGACTCATACACCCCAAGTGTAAGTAGGAACACCCCTGCAGGTCCTTCATTCCCACTGCAGCCAGACTGTACAATGCTGCACTATAATTGCACTTTAAGGTCCTTTTTTAGTTTTTAAATTTTATTGTTGTTGTATACATATATTTTTTTTAATTGTTTTTCTCATATCCCTATCTTTTTGAGTTGCTGTAGCTGTGAATTTCTTCCCACTGTGGGATCAATAAAAAAGGTTATCTTATCTTTATTTTTATAATATCTTGTGTTACTGTAAGATTAAAAAGAGTTTTACTGCCATTCTGATGATTCATTTAAAAGACTGGTGAATAACCTGTTAATCAAGATATGCTTGCTGTCACCTTGTCAAAACCTTTCTCCTCCAGTCGTTTGCCAAGGACCTCTCCGATGCCTGCAAGAGCATTCACAGGCTTCTCGCCCATGGGCTCGGCCACAAAGTCTCTATGTTTTTGGGACGTCGACGACATGGCTGCTTTGTAGACTGTGAAAGATCCCTTGACCTGTAATGCAAAGATCACAATGGCAAATAAATACAATGAAGCACATACCACAAAGGGAATGAATACCCATCAACTGTTTGAATCTTTTTGTTTTTGTGTAGTCTTTCTCTGAATAGACTAGGGATAATTGACTGCTGAGCCTCAGTTTAAGTTCTTGTATTTTCAGCTACATCAGATGGCCAGTCTAGTAATAGCAACCATTAAAAGTAATTGGATAAGATCATCATGTTAACACTGTATTGCCCGATTTATATACACCTACAGCGGCTTACATCCGGATAAAACAGTCATTAAGTGCAGACAATAGAAAAACGTTACCCTCGTCTTCGTTTAACTTCACCTGAATAATCGTAAACTGTATGTTACAGGCTGTATTAGCCCTTCACAGATTTTAAAGTCGGTTAAAAAAGGGGACTGGACACCTGAAATTACGGAATTTCAATAATTATACTGCTGTAATACCAAGACATTATTTAAAGTTATATTAATACCAGTAGCTAATACTAGCAGTGTATTTTAGCCCATTGCTTTGACCACGCAGAAAACAACCGCAGACGAACAGACGCTGCACAAAACTTTATTGACAAAGTCGTGATTTAATTATAATAATAACATTTTAAAAAACAACGTTAATGTGTGTCCAGCATTCAAATATAGACACAGCTACACAGATAAGCAGACACGCACATCACTCTGAATAATGGAGGCCTGTGTTTACACTCTTTCATTTTCACCTCCGTTGAATCGCGCGCGAATACCTTTCATTGCTAACAACTTTAGCATGACTAGCTAACATGCTCCACACTGATTCATTTAAACGTCTATTTCCCTCTGACTCACCGGGTGTTAGCAGCAGGTGTTTGCTATCTGCAAATATAACATGACGTGTAAGTAATCCTCACCGTAGTCTATAAATGTTGCTGTGTGAGGCCAGAGAGCAGCGCCTTCAAATGGACTTAATGCTAACGTAGCATCAGCGTTAGCCGGGCTAGCTAACCACTGGCTTTTCACTTCAAACTCTACTATTTAATTCATGGGGTATTTAAGGCGACTACAGTCACGACATATCACGCCTGAGTTGTAACTTACCTTCTCACGTCCTGTATCTGAATATTACCGGAGAGAGTGGTGTGTAGTTTCTGTTTCTGTACGAACACCGGCGACCACAATGCAACGCGCACGTCCCGTGTCCCACTACGTCACTAGTCGACGTCACGTGACAACTAACGTTTGTCCCATAGACATACTGTACGTATATGTATCTATGGTTTGTCCCATTAATTCATTAATTTAGAGTCTTATGCTTTTACTTGTATGATGTAAATATATGTTTTAAATTTCAGTAAACCTTATTAATGTGTACAGTGTTAGTTGGTGGTGAAGCTGAAGATCATGTTGCAGAAAAAACCTTCAGTTTGGAACAGTTAAAACTCAATGTGTATTTTCAATTAAAACAGTTGAATTAAACTCCAAGAGTCAAAAAGACACCATCCGAGGCAGAGTTCAATGAAATATTAGATTTACTATGCATAACATAAGTACCAGGCATCGAAAGACAATCTGTTTATTGAGTTTTCCATAGTAAGAAACAACAACAGTTCTCCATACAATACAGATATAAATTCAACATACCACAGAACAGACCCCCCACCCCCCCCACCAGCACCTAGCCCCAACAGATGGACACATATACCAGCCAAAAATAGATGAGGACAATCTGTGATTTGCATTCTTTTACACCCATCTGAGGTAGAACTTATCTGAAGAGACCCTTACACTTCTCTCATACATTACATCAGCTATAGCCTTGAGTCTTGACAGTTTTACTGCCAAAAAATGAAGCTTTACTTGTCATGATGACCTGGAACATGCTGCAAAAAGTTAACTGTTACCTGCGATGCTGGCCTAACTGTAATGCCATGTGACATGTGACACCATCATTTTGTATTGTTGGGTATTTTTAATATAATGGTGATATAATGATTATGCAGATACCTAGTTCATTTACATATACTATATTGATAATATCTGAACAGATGGGGTAAACATTTCCACAATAACTGAAGAGGTAATGCTCAGTTTGGACTTCAAAAGTAGAAAACAGCGCCTGAATGGTTTACAGGAAGGCGTCACACCATTCTTTAAGACAGCCATAGCAGTCACCTTGTTGTTTGGCATTTGCCCCACAAGTGTCCTTCAGCCAGTCCCCGAAAAGCTCCTCATCTTTCTTTAGCACTAGAAACTAAACCCGAGGACGACATACGCCTGTGGAGGTAGTAATGAACACACAATTAGAAAAGCAAATTAAAGGACGTCCTGCAACAATAGTGGCAGCCAACAAGATAGCAGTAAAAAAGTTAAAAGAGGCAACTTGTTTTTTCCTACAATATACAATTTAATGCAAGTTCTTCTTGTTTTTCTCATATCTTTTTGAGCTGCTGTAGCGGTGAATTTTCCCCACTGTGGGATTAATAAAAAAGGTTGTCTTATCTTTATCTTTATAGTATCTTGTGTTACTGTAAGATGATGTTTTACTGTTGAGTGTCATTTTGATGACTCATATAAAAGACTGATAAATAACCTGTCAATAAAGAAATGCTTAATTTCCACCTGTCACCTTGTCAAAACCTTTCTCCTCCAGTCGTTTGCCAAGGACCTCTCCGATGCAAGAGCCATCACAGGCTTCTCGCTCATGGGCTCGCCCACAAAGTCTCTATGTTTTTTGGACGTCGACGACATGGCTGCTTTGTAGATGGTCAGAAATCATCAACTACTGACCTGTAATGCAAAATAATGTAAAACAAATACAGTGAAATGCCTACCACAAAGGGAATCAATACCCATCCATCTTTTTGTTAATGTACTTGTTATTTTTTTGGTAATCTTTTTCTGAATAGACCACGGGTAATTGATTGCTGAGACTCAGCTTGAACTTCCTGTTGGATAGATAATAATTGGATAAGATAACATACTTAAATTATGTCATGTTGTCTCATATTTGGTCATGCCAAAAAGTGATCTTGAAAGGGAAAGTGATCAGAAACTGAGCAGAGTGCACAACACTATATTGCCCAATTTATATACACCAACAGAAGCTTTTTATCTAAACAGTCATAAAGTCTTTACCCTCATGGTAATAAGTATCTCTTTGTTACACTTTAACTAATCGTAAACTGTATCCTTCGTGCTGTATTAGCCCTTTACAGATCTTAAAACTGATAAAAACAGCTTTTCAATCTGGTAAAAAAAGAGGACTGGACACCTGAAATTGTGGCACGTCATTATATTGATGTATTACCAAGACATTATTTAAAGTTATATTAATACCAGTAGCTAATACTAGCAGTGAATTTTGGTTGTGATTTAATTATAGTAATAAAACCATAATGAAAACGTGTTAAGATAATCACAGCCATGCAAAGTTACGCCTGAGTTGTAACGTACCTTCTCACGTCCTGAGTCTGAATATGACTGGAGAGTGGTGTAGTTTCTGCTTTTATATAAACACCAGCAACCACAATGCAACACACTCGTCTCTTGTCCCACTACTTCACTGGTCGGCGTCACGTGACGGTTAACATTTGTCCCATGAATTTATTATGGTTTGTCCACATCATTGAGCCTTATCTTTTTATTGATATGATGTTCAGGGGCACCACAAGGGAAAAAGATATTACATTGGGCTGAACCACCAGGCACAGGCCATGCCAATCATGTTCAATTGTTGTAACCACACCTCCGGAGACCAACAGACCCATTCAAAACCTTAAATGACTCTACCTGTACAGGCCTGTATCTCTCCTATAGTCCAATACTAACTGTACAATATTTACTGACATTGAGCTGTGAAAATACACAAATACAAAACACTTTGCAGACATGCATGCAGCATTCTGCACACAGTGGAATTCACTCTTTGATAGAAAACTGACACCCTGTATAAGTAATGGGCTAAAGGCAAACTATGCAAGACTTTTTTCAGAAAATATCTTTATTTTATATTCCAAAATCTACATGAACTAATGAAAACATTTTCAAATGAGAGATAAATCTTGCTTTATAAGAAATGATCTCCCTTATAAATCATGTCAGTATCCATGAAAAACACCTGAACTTAGATTTTGGTGGGCTTAATTGGTACACTTACCCTAACAGCTGAAAACATTCGTAAGAAAATTAGAAAAGTCATCAAATGTATTAAGTTACATTACTTTGATTAAGTAATTTAAATACATCTCATCAACATGGTAGCAACTACTTTTTTTTCTGATAATGCAAGTAGACTAGTTTTGATCCAACCTTTTGTCACATATGTAATGCAAGTAATAAGCTTCCAAAACACACTGTCTGTTCCTGAAAGCTCAATCGGGTTGCTGTGGTCTCATAACATATCCCAATGTTACATAGATATGAGTGAAAATTCACACTTTTTAAGGTCACATTCTTCATATACCTCTCCTAGTCATATAGATCAGTGGCCTTCAGATTAATACATTTATCAAATTATGTTGAAAATAACAAAAAAAAAAGATTGCTGCACACCTCTTAATATTTAACAATGAAAATGTCAAATAACTGAGGCGATGTACATTTCTGCTCATATGTGTTGCCAAACCTCAAAAGACCCAATGTGGTGACACTGACACTATTAAATAATGAATGCAATGTGCTTCTGAAAGTTATAGTTAGCATAAATTATGCATGCGTGTGTAGGCTGGAGTAAACAAAGTTATTTTTATACAATGTTTTCATCTGCCCTTTTAGTCAAGTACATTTTCAGATGGCCAATCTTGACCACATTAATTCTTTTACTTTGATTTTTTTTTTATTCTATGAACTACAATGAGGGAAAAATGCCTTGCTTGTGGTGTGCATCATAACATAAAACATGATGACACTGGGCATTTGTCTTCTTGCATCTTTTATTATTAAAAAAAAAAGGTCACAGCTGCAGTTTTATAAATCAATATCCACTAAATAACTTTCACTAAAAACAATACAGGAAAACATTGATTATTGCTTTCAGGGTGAATTTTATTAACTATCAAGGAACATAATACAGAGGATGATGCACAGTCCTTTGGAATGCCATTCATCTCATATTTGTGCGCATTAAGTGCCTTCCAGCTCTGTTTTCAGTACTAGTGTACATGAGGCAATTGCATACGTCTTTGAGAAAAGGAGGAAGCTTGAACAGGTTGGACCTGGGCTTTGTTAGTGCAACTTTTACAGTAACTAAAGGTTAACATTTGGGTGTAATAGGCTGTGAAAAAGCCTACAGCTCAGAGAGAATACTGGAAGCCAGGCTGCATGTCAGCCCGGTGCCATCAGGCTCCACATTGATCTTCTTCACAACTCCATCCTCCACCAACATAGAATATCTGAAACACAGGATGAAGTACAGACTGACTTATAGCTATGAACTTCAAATGTGACTGTGAAAGCCAGACACTTACTCAGTCCAATACAAATGATGTGAAAAAGAGATTCCATTTTAGATGAAATATGCCTTGATAGCTACTCTTCATGTCTAGTCTTCAGTACTCTAATACGCTTACGTGTACCTGTATCTTTGTGTGTCCACTTCTGATATCGAACAAAAAGTGGTTGCACGTCTGAGGCTGTGTCCGAAATCTCTTTCTTGTTCAACCATTCACTACCGTCTCCATTATAGTATACAGTATATAATAGTTTATTCAAGCGTGAGCAGTAAACTGAGAATTCAGAAACATGATGACAAACTTTTTTTTTCATCACTGACAGGTGTCAAGTCACATGACATGTCATTTTTGCAATCATAAAATGCAATGTATTGCATAGTTGGATTTGTAGCAGAAAGTATTGTACTATTTCTTTCTTTTGATTGCAGGAATATTTGACTTGGCACTATATAGTATGTACATTTCACAATATAAATTCATACACTTAAATTGAATGGTGGACAGTGAAAACGGTACACTACTGTAGTAAATAGAGTATTTTTGGACACAGCCTGCCTTTACATTGGATTTAACACAAGAAAACAACAGCTTAAACACGTGTGCTATATTAATGTATCATTCAATAACTGAAGTCAGAGGAAGTATCTGTACCTCTTGGATCGCTTGTTCCCAAGTACCTGCACAATCTGATCACTGTCAAGTAACAAGTCAACAGCCTAAGAGGCAGAGAGAAAAAGACAGATCAGTGTACACAAACATAAAACTTTAAACAGAAAGTACATAAAGTATACCAGAGGATTTAGTTTACCTGTGTAAATGCTCCAGTGGGATCAGCCAGCATTCGAACCTGGAGAAGAAAATAGCAGGAAGCTCAACAATCTAAGTATAACTACCGTGTCAATAAACTCACGAATGATATCAATGCTTGGAGTATATTAAGAGTGTGATGCCTCATCTTTTCTTTATGGTCTCCTGTCAGCATGTTGCTGTCAGAGATACCAAACAGCCTTTGATAATGTGTGGCAGATTACTGGGTCTACGCACTGGTCAAATCCACTAGAAACTGGTGCCAAATCGGATTTCCCCATTTATGTCTGACAGGAATTGTCCATGGCTCTTTAACATCTATATGTGAATGTCACATGATTGACTTCTGGATGATTATAATAATATGTGATCTGCTTTTATCTCACAGTTTGACTTTGTAGATGCAGGTTGTCGCAGAAATGGCCTGTCACACAATAATTGTCGTCCATACCTTACCATCTGCTCCATGCTCCTTTCCCCAGGCAGACATGACAAATGCATCATTGACAGACACGCAGGCAACCTCTTGGATACCTTTAGCCTTCAAGTCTGCAGCCTGCTCCACAAAACCTGGGAGATGAGTCTGAAAGCAAGAAGAGAAATATAAGGTCGACTGATGCAAAGATCATTTTGCCCAACACATGGCAAATAAAGTGAACGGTGCGGACTCACCTTGGAACAACCAGGGGTGAAAGCTCCGGGTACAGCGAAGAGGACTCCTTTCTTCCCCTTGAAGAGCTGATCCATAGCCACCTTGTTTCCAGGCTCGCCCTCCTGGACCTCCACAGCTGGAAGTTTTGCACCCACCTAAATGGGGATTGAGATAATATACACAAAATTACTTTTTAAATTGCCACATCAAAATAATGTCAGTTCTTATTTTTATTTGCTGTTGAGCAGAATTTATTTCATACATCAGGGTAGACATTGTCAGCATACTTGCACAACATACACATCACCTGTGTACAGTATGCTAGCAATGCTATTGTATTACTTACTCAACATAATAAGGGATTATTAAATAAACCTCCAATTAGGCCTCTCGTTAAAGCTTAGATTAAGGCATTGTGGTTTAGTAGGGAGTTGGCAGGACTAATTTATATTGTTGTAATAGACGCACACTTTAGTTGCTGACCACTGGAGGGCGACAAACCCCCATATAGAGATGGAGGTGCACACACAGTAACCCTACAGTTACGAACACTCTCGCGATATTTGTCAGGAATTGGTGACCTTAACCCAAACAATGTTACAAATGATCAATTTAACCAAAACCATGTTAACTCTAACCAAGTGTTTCTTGTGCCTAAACATATCGAGACATTAACCACAGCGTCGGAACGTCTTAAAACAGAGACATGAATAATATGAAGAGTCTCGCGAGACTTTCAATCTAGGGTTACCGTCTAGACACGACCTACATACAGGTGCGTGCTTACAAATGGCTGAATGACTTGTTTAAAATAATAAAGATTGGTATTGACGGGTTGACTTGAGTGTCACGGCTAATACAAAACACGCTGAGTGCTTAAACGCAGTTTCAACAAGCTCCCAGTAACAATAAATATACACTTTAGCAGCTATGGTTACCATCTTGTGGATATTAAATGTATTCATAACTGTGTGCAGAGCTGTGAAGTGCAGGGACGCTTCCACATAGTTGTAAGTTAACTAACTTGTCACATTTGAACTAAAACATTAAAAACAGACTGATAGGGCAACGCAAGATTAATATGAACTACTCAGGCCTTTAATACGGCGTAAGCAGCCCTGTTTCCTAGTGTCGACACAGCAGCGTTAATCATTGACAGTTTGCTTTAAGCGACCTTCACATGTTGCCCGACAGGAGTGAAGGAAGCAGCTGGTAACGTACCGAGTGGCCGTCACGGTGTAATAAACAAACAAACAAACCCTCATTTCTAGCTAACGGCTGACATCATGGCGACCAGTGTCAGAGACGGAGTTAGCACTGTGAGCTACACAGATAAATACCCTTAATGTAACCGTGCAGTTTGTGTGATTGACAGGCAGTAAAAGAGTGTTTGCCTGCCCTGCAACACACACAGCTAATGTTAGATAATTAAAAAAAAAACGTACGCAAGTCTTACCTGAATTGGCATTTTGGCAAGAGGAGACGTGTGGAGCAGCCTTGCAGAGCACTGGACGGCACGGCTGGACCTAACGAGAGGGGCTGTGATAGAAAGCATCGTGGCTCGTTATTTAACCGGCTAGCTTTGACTGTTTCTCTCCGGTGGGTTTGCACGGTGTGCAGTTCCTGTCGCTCCGTTTATAGACGGGACACACCTCAACCTCAACCACACCTCACTCCACTCTGCTGTACTGTTACACACACTGACACATTGAGTTTGGCTGCTGGGACTTAACCTAGCGTCCAGATTTGGGCCCACTAAATCTTTATTTACTGCGCCATCTGCTAGCAAGAAGCCATATGTTAAAGAAGTAGCTGTTAGACTGAGAGCTGGTGTTGTGGACAGTAAGTTAGTATGTTTGAAATAAAACTGAAAGCTGCTGATGGAGACATGACAAGTCTGCTAAAACTCACCAAGGTTTCTATCTATTGAATATCAGGCAAGGCGACCTCTGCATAATATTTTAATAAAGGTGTTTTTAAAAGATTCTATTAGATGAAGTAATTTTTGAGCTAGTTGAAAACTCTTATTGGGTCATTCTGAGCCTATTTAATAATTTAGCTCAAGCACATGTAATGGCTTTCCTAACAGACTAAATGGAAACTTTCATTTATTCAGAAAAATATATAGATTTCATTCACAATGGTGCCCTGCAAATACACAACTAAAACAAGTCATATAGCAAAAAGTAGACTTTCATATCAATAATCTTATAGGCTACATAAATACAGCACAGAAACAAGACGAATGGCTTAAAAAATGCACACACTAAAAAAAACCCAGAAAAGACATTGATATAAGTATATTACACAGTGATAAACAGGCACAAAGAAAACAGGATTCATGATATAAAATGTTGTTTAACATAAACTTAAAGTGTTCTTTGGTTAAAAATGTGTCCAACTTAATGGAGTCCTAGCTACAACTTATTCCACCTTCCCAGTTCTGTGTTCATATATAAGATATCCAAGGTAATGCATTGAATTTCTAAATCTTGAAAGTGATGATAAGTAAATGGTAGCTTATTTAGAATTTAGAATATAAATAAATGGCATTATTCTTCCCTTCAAGTGGTAAGTGATGTTCCCTCTACCTTCTCATAGAGGATACAATGAAGGGTTTTAAAACTGTCACCTGTAATAAATCTGTAATTTTAGGGTTCGGGAAGCAGCATGCATTTAAATCACATCTGCATAGTCAAGCATCGATAAATGTCTCGTACAATCTGCAATCTACTGCTAAAAGTGAGGCACTGCTTGTTTCTAAAAAAAAAACCAGAAACCTAAATTTAAATTTAAGCTTCTTAGTCAGTTCTGAAACATCAGTTTTAAAAGCTATTTTTTTTATCTAACCCGATGCGCAGGTACTTAAAACATGGGACTAAGCAGGATAATATAGTCATTGAGGGCACAATTTTTTGATGCTGTTTCACAAATGTGACACCTGCATTCATGGGTGATGGGCACAAACACATGAAGGTAAATAAAAAAATTAAAAATGCTACCACCTAAAGATTGTTTTACTCTTTCAAGTATTCATTTCTCATGTCCAGTTCAGCAACTGGATGAGAGGTCTGCATTTAGATTTTGCACAACCTTTGAAGGACTATCCCTCATCATCAGTTAAACCCAAATGTAATATCTATGCTGCATGGTGGAATATATTAATATTAGATGAAAGTTCCAGCAGTAGTCCCATCTAAAACGCACACACATACACATACATAAACACACACAGGTAGAGATGAGACCAATGATATGTGGTGGCGGTGTGTCCATTTATTACACAACACAAAGCACCTACAATAATCCACTCCCCTGTTGCTTCAGACAGTGGATGATCTCACTTTTTTCACAGTGATTTTTATGTGGACATGTTTAGACAAGGACATCAAACTGTTTAATCTAAATGAAAAAAAAAGAAGCCTACACACAGAAATTCACAGCCAATATCACACACAAAAATAAAGCAGTGTCAACAAACAACAGTAAATTGAGTAAAAAATAGAATTTAATCATTTAAATAGTCTTTCAAAATACAAACATTGATTTGAACTTCTAAATAATATAACGTTTAGTAGCTATTCTTCATTATAACTGGCAATGTTAAATGTACAGTGTGGCTATACAAGGAAATGTGTGAGGTTTGGTAATTTATTGTATTGCTCATTTATATTAATGCGCACGTATTTAGTAGAAACTACAAATGACTGTATAATTTAAACAATGACTGCAAATGACCCACCCTCCACCCTTAACCCACCGTACCTAAATATACACACTGTATGCTAAAGAAAAATCTACCTGTGTGTGAATGACCAAGTTTGTATTGAGAAACTTTAAACAGCTCTAACTGGAGCCATGCATCTATATTTGTTCATTTCAGAAGTCTGATTGCTACTTGAGAAAATTAGGTTAGTAAGCAAATCAGGAACCAAAAGCATTTATTTAGATGACAGGAATATGTGAGCTGTAATCGATTACATGCTGTATTACTTCACATGTTCCAGGCCCACGAAGAACTGAACAAAATCAGTGAAAACACGTACAAACAGGTGAATCAGACAGTATCAGCCCCTGCTCTGCAGTGCTAGCTGTTGCTAATAGAACACCTGTGTTACAAGTTGAACCGTTTTCACTTTGAACTGCTGTGTTTTTGAGGTGCACCATTAATCTTGTAGAACCAGACCAACTATTTGCTTGCCCTCCAGTGTGAGACACTTTGTACCGTGGGGCATCATATAAAGCATGACTGATGAGCCATATATACCTTAAAAGTTATGAAAACAAAGGAAAATATGATCTCAGGTGCAAGACATTCAATATACCCAAATGTCCAAATTTAACCAGACAAATCAAAAGATCAAGAATTACATTTGTCTCCACAGTTATCTGGCCATTTGGCTTACTCTGCCTCCTGAGGTAGCCCCCCCTGTAGCCTCACCATGTCGCAGGATGTATAGAGCCGTGTAAATTGATCCCTAAAATGACAATGAGCTTCAGATAACACACACTGCTTATATGAAGAAAAGAAAAGAAAAAAAAACATGTAGCATTCCTAATATCCAGAATGGACAGCTTCAGTTCAATACCAAACCCACAAATGTGTCACAATGTAATTAAAATACCCTTAAATCCTAGAAAGGAGAAGCAAGTTTCAAGTTTGTACAAATTTCAGTACATTATAAGCTGCACAAATACAGCATAATTGTAATGGGGAATCTGTCATATTTGCTGGCTTTCTCATAATTCATTATAAATTGCATGTTTCTCTTTATTTAAATGGAACTGTACATGGCTAAAAGATTCATGGCCTTTTGACCACTAAATATTATTTTTAGGGATCTGATTTTGACATCAGATACTTTAGCTGTGCATTGCATGTGAAGCTTACTATAATGAAAATTGAAATTGTAAGTATACAAACCTGCTGAACAATGAGTAGGACTTTGAGGATGTTGTCAGACAAGGTCTCAACATCCAAAAGGAAGATGTTGCATATGTTGCATTTCTTGTTGCCCTGAGCCCACTATGGGCACTTACAAGTTAAACAGACGTATGTACACAGAGGAGGGATCTCGCATTGGATCAAAGGAGATCTTTTATGCGACGTTCTTCACTACTGCAGAAAATGCAGCTAAATCTTATCATACACCTTGCAAATATAGGTTACACCAATCATCTGGGTTAGTGTTACACATTAAAGCCCAAAAATGAAACAGGTCACATAGGTCAGGCCATTACTTTTGAACAGCACAGCTGCTGAAATCAAAAATAGTGGTTCGATCTAGTGGAGGGCGATCATATAAAAAAGCAGATGAGGCATATGCACTTCTTGTCTAACCACTGTTGTTGCCACACTGGCTTTAATGTCAAAGAGTTTTCTTCCCTGATCTCAGTGTGGCTCATTGGTTTTGACTGCACACGTACGTACGCACACACACACGCTTGCTTGTATGGAAGCCAGTCTTTTTGTGTGTCAATAGGATTTACAAACAACACTGAATATATTACCTTCCAAGTAGAGCATTTTATGAGTACAGTCTTCATATGCACCTCTCCTGGATTATAAATCCATTGCACAACCTTTTATAAAGTATCCTGCATTTATGTAGACCAATGGTTCCCAAATCCAGTCTTCAGCATCCCAAGTGATGATGGTTTTCTCTCCTATCGGCGTTAAAGTCAACTCATGGCATCATTCGTGGCATCCCGCTTGAATTTAAATAAAATCAGTACTTGGGGTCCTGAGAGTGGAGAACTACTGACATACACACAACTAGATGTCTCACCATTTTATCCACATTTTAAATGTGACAGACAATAATCGAGTCATTATATTGCTTTTAACATATTGCAAGTAATTCCTATGAATTTGCCTACAACGGCACACTAAACTATAGTAAATACAAGCACTCCATGTGCATGTCAATCTGATCCAACACTGGACCCTCAAGTCTTTCGCCCGATATGTTATTATGGCTTTCATGATTAGATGTTGCATTATTTTTAAAAAGTTCAAAAGCCACGTGGTTGCAGTCTGTTCTTGGGTACCTAAATGTTGTTCTTCAGTGGTTACGTTACTGCAGACTGATGCTGTGATGGAACACACCATGAAAATAGTTGAAAAGGAGAAGTATCTTGGTATTCATGTTAAATGTTTTTCTCAGTTGTTTCCACTAATGTGGATCTTTTACCTTTTACTGAAGTTTGGCAGTTACAACGTACTGTTAATAACCAATTCCCACTTATTAACATGAATTCATGAGCGTTTTCTTTTCCTTTCTTCATGTAGCCTAAAGGGGGAAAAATAACCATTTTCCTCCATTAATTATCAAATAAAATCTTTTCTTTCTCAAAAAACACTCATCCACTCATGAAGACTAAATCTCAGTTGGGTCTTTCTCTGCATCATCTCTACTTCTGCTGCTTTTCCCTCCTAGGGAGAGTCCATCATGGCTTCCAGCATCTCCAGGAACAGTTTGTGCATGGGTATACCACCGCGGGTCTTGATGCTGTAGAAGGTGGTAAGAGCTCGTCCAGCAGTCTGTCGGAGGAGAGGCAACGTTAAAAGGAGGCGTCCCGCCCGCTGAGGGTCGTCTGGGCGCCGCTGACTTTCCAGCTCCAGCAGGGCCTGGTGAAGGAGGTCCCGCAGCTTCTGCACAGCGTCCATATCTTCGATGTAAACAGAGTCTGACAGAACAACAGGGAGGAGACGGTAAGGCAGTGTGCAGGGTGTTTACATTTTCTCAGCTTATGCCACAGAAACAAAGCCAGTATCACCCAGTAACTTTACACAAAGACAAACTATGGCAGCCTTTATTTAAACTTCATTAGCTTCTGACCAATCATTGTATATGCAACCTTTTTGTGCCTTGATTCTGTCTTTTTATAGATTTTAAAATTCATTTTTTCAATAATATATATTTGTGTATTTTTATATTTTGCTTCTATATTTTATGTCTTTTGATATTTATTTATTTAATGTTTTTCTGTGATGGTATTTGTATTTCATACAATTGTACTTGTATAACTGGAGTGACAATAAACATCTTGAATCTTGAATTTACAAAACAAACAGTGTATCTGTGGTGAAAGCAGGGCTTGCTAGACGATGTGCTGTTGACAGTAATCTTCAAGGGATCTCTAAAGGAAGTCTTCATAAAGGTTACGACTTTATGCAACTTTAGGTTATATGTATGTGTCTGCCATCCAAAGACTTGAAGACCATTGGAAATATATTTTTTGTAATTTTGCTGTAGTTGTCCTCTAAAAAGTAATACTGGTGATATAAGATCTTTCTCATTGGTCATGGGTCTTTAGCTGCTGACATGTACATAATCCCACCCAGCTTCAAAGCTTGACAACAGACATTGTCTGCACCCGTCCCAGCTCATCTACAGCTTTTTGTTGACACAAACACCATACTGAGCAGTTAGATGACAACTGACAACAGTAATTAACCAGCTACTTACATATGGCAGAACATATACTCCCACAACTGTGAACCAAACTTATACAAGAAATGATTCGCACAAAAAAAATTAGTAGATTTAAAGCAACTATGATTTTGGCAGAAAAACATACACTTAATTGCCAGTTTATTGGGTACAAGAAGCTAAAATTATGCAATCTAATACAACATCCCTGCAATAAATTAAACATTTATGAAGGTTATAATGTTCAGTTTTGGTCGCAGTAGTTGATGGTACTGTTGAATTGCATTATGTAATGCTGAGATAACAATGAGTGACTAAATATTATACTAGACTTAATATTAATAACACCTCTTAGAATAACACAATACCATTCAACAGTAATACAAACCTCCAAAACGACCATACAGCTGAATTAACACCTGTCTAGAACAGCTGCAGGTGGAAGTGACCATTATAACCTTCATGAAAGGTAGAATTTATCACAGGCCTGCTGTATTATTAGTGCAAGCCAAGTGTATTTTATAACCTTGGAACTGAGTGTGTTTTTTGTGATCCAGTTTATTACACTCTACTTGGTTATGTGCAGGATCCTCCCCCTAGAGGAGGTAGTGAGAGCTGCCTTTTATTAAACCTAATATTATGTCTCATTAAAATGTAATGATTCCCTCTGATGTTAGCAGAGACTGTGGGAAACCTGGCAGTGTTTAATAAAACCACCAGAGCACACTTTTTAGTAGCTAGAGTTTAGTCTACTGATGGCAAGTGATACAAAAACCTCCAATGTGTGCTATATCGCTTACAATAGTTCTACAAGAAGTAAGTAAATGTTGATACCTGAGTTAGTGAGTGCGATGGCTTTTAACATGACAAACTCCTCCCGGTCCACGTTTAGTGCACGGAAACGGCGAGCGAGTTGACTAATTGCTGCGTTTAGCTCTGTCAGTCCAGCGACACGTGACATCTCCTCATCAAGGACAAAATCCTCTGCGAACACAACCTCGTCTTCACAGCCAAGCGAGCGGTACGCTACACCCAGCACCAGCACCTCCAGCCAAACTGACTGCAGCACAGACATCTGGTCTGCTAGAGACAGCGACAGAAAGCCTGTAGGGGAACAAACCGATGGACAGAGAGAGGAGAGAGTGAGGAGAGGGAAAATTTGTGAAACAGCAAGCACTGGTACCAGTTTCTTAGACAGCTGGTGACCCGACTCTGGCTTGTAATACAGATAACCTTTGCACTATTGAACCAATTTCCACTCCTGACACAAACCCAATTTATGTTGCTCAAACATTTTCGTTTTGAGCAATGTGCAAAAATACTTTTTACATAAAATCTGATTGAAATTGAAAACTTGGTGTACATTTTAGAACCAATGGCTAATATTACCATTGGATTATGCTGAGATGTTCTTGTTGTATGTATCAACTACATTGTTCAGCCATCATCATCATCATCATCATCATCATCATCATCAGGTTCACACAGGCCATTTTATAAATCCAGAAGTCATGATCTGGATGAAGCATGACACAATAAGTTTCTTCCTGGTTAGTGAGACTGGATCACTACTTCACTTCCACTGCTGCCATGTTATCACTGCCTCTCCTCCCCAGTTCTTCTTCTTCTTTGCTGCATCTCTTACCAGGAATGTGTTTGGCCCAGCCAATGATGACGACCAGCTCGCGGTCAGCGAGGTCACAAAGGGTGGTGAGCGTGCGCTGGGCTGTGTCGGGCTGCAGAGGGTCGGGCATAGCAAATAACTTCTCTGGCTCAGCCACTAGAAGGTGGGACACAATGATGTTGGAGGAGCCTGTGAAGCAAAATACACACAAAGGAATGGATTAATATGACAGAATAAATTTGCTGTGTGCTCATCTGTCATTATCTAAACTAACACAAAATGTTGCTTTACACAACATGCTGGTTTGTGCTGGTTTTAACTGGAATCACCTGTGTATTCTTATTTCTATAGTAATACAAAGTAGGTTCTGCTCAAGCCCTCAGTCGGGTTTATCCAAAAAGCTGCACGCTAGATCATTGTGTAAATTCACTCAAATTAGCACAGTTACAGTATTTCACTCCTGTGTTGATGACAGAAAAAAGCAGGAAGAGGGCGCTGTTTTCTAATCAATTCCAGTGGTTTAAAGTGTTTTGTGCATTGCTTGTGTCGCCTGATATCACAGAATCAGTCAACAAGACTTGGTGGAGTGGGCAGATTCAAAGGTCTGGACCCAGGCAATCGCTTGTGTGCTCTGGGCAATGGATGTATTAAGCAGAGCTCTGAGCACCTTGAATTTTACCCACCCAGCACATCTCATATTTTTGGAGGAGCACTCTAATCGCCTCAAGTTTAATAAAAAAAAAAGAAAATAAAGAGGTTTAACTCTGAGCAGATTAACTATATCTCTAACTACAGCAGGCACCTACTAACTGAACAATGACTGATGGCCCAGAGCTAAGATGTGTATGTTATTGCTGTGTTTGTAGTTGCTGTTGGTAGTTACATGTAACGTGCCAGCACACAATTGATCAACTGCCGATAATGTGCGCCTAGCAACAACAAGATGCCCCTCGAGACAAAAAAAGCAGAACTTATCCTGAAACATGTAGTTAGAATCTAATATCAAACATAGTGAATGTGTGAGCTGATGGAGCCTTTGCGGCTGGCTAATCATTAGAAATTAAACAAAAGCTCTTTTATTGAGCCAATTTTATTCAGCTTGATTAACCTAATAGTATTAAACTACGCTGCCTGTTGTAGAACAAAAAAACAAATGACAAAATCAGAATATAATCACACCTTTTTCACTCTCCTTTGTCAGTGGTAGAGGGGCACTCTGGTATGTTGCATTCTCCACTTCTGGGCGCCTTTTGTACTTTTGTCTTCCACCTCGGACCCTGTCAAGACGAACTCCTACATGGTGAAATATAAAGTGATTATGATTTAAGGGAGAAAAAACATTCTATTTAAAACACTGGCACAATGACACTGAAGATATAATATCCAGACTGGCAGCACAGCTGCTGCTTTTGCCAAAGGAACGTATCTGCACAACATAAACACTCACCCTCTTTCAACATGCCTACTTTGAGGCACTTGGTGAAGCGGCATGCCTGGCAAGCCTTTCTGCGCCTTTTGGTGATCTCACACTCATTTGATGCTGGGCAGCTGTATTCGATGTTACCTTTATGGAAGAACAGAAAATGTTTTATTTTAAACACATCATCTACCCAGAGCAGAAAACACAGCAGCCAATTCAACCACCATGTTTTCCAATGTACAAACAGTATGCCAGCTGCTAAGTGTACATGGTTTTTGTCTTAGAGACCAGTATAAACCAGATGGACCATTTGTAGTGACCTTGTATTGAAGTGTGTTAAAGAATAACACCATTAGTATGTGATGTGGGTTCGTAGTCATTCCTGCATTCAACAGACTTAGTACCACTATGAAGACTGTGGATGCTTTAGGTCGCTCCAGGTTGCTACTGGAGCTGATGGAGGCATATATCAATTGATCGGCACCAGCTATGTTATATTATTTTACTGCCCTGCACTGCAGCTGTATCGGCTCTCATTCAAGTGTAATAAACATCCAGTTTTCTCTCCATTAAAACATATAGAATGTATGTAGTGAGTTCACAGGTCACTGAGTAACACAAGTTATTTTCAAGTGAGAAACTTCCTATTGACTACAACAAATATAATATCTATAATAATATATCTGTGCTCTTGAATGGCTCTAGTGGAATACAGACAGGGTTCAGCTATATGTAGAAAAATATTAACATCTGTAAAATTTGTTTCTCAAAAGCATGAAAGCAAACTGCTTATACTGTAATGCAAACACTTCAACATCACCTCGACACACACCTTGGATGGTTCTCTTGAAGAATGCTTTGCAGGCCTCACATGAAGCCACGCCGTAGTGGTAACCTGAGGCCACATCCCCACACACTAAACACAGCCTCTTGGGTAATGTGCTCAGGGCGTACTTGCATCGCCCTGCTCCGTTTCCAGTGGAGCCCTCCTCTGCCCCATCACCACCCTCATCTTTAAAGTGGCAACGCAGAGCTGGTGTATAGAGCGGCGGGGAGTAACGTTTAACGCCGTCTCCTCTGATCCCTCCGCCTCCACTTTGAGAGGAGTCCGAGGAAGCCCCGCCGGGGCTGGTCCGACCTCCCCCGCCTCCCTCTGGACTGCTCGGTTCTGCTTTTATGTAGACATCGGACCGACGCTCCCTGGAAGACATGATGTCTAGAGGGGGGAAAATAAACAACAAAGAAAGGTCCAGGTAAATAAAAGTTTTACCTCACATATTTGTCTTTTAAAATATGTTTATAACTCCTGATAGAAATGTGTTGATTTTTTTTCTCTCTTTGGCATCCAAATAAAAGAGAGAGGGGGAAAAGCCGAGTATTGCCAAACATGGGCTGCAGGAACCAATCACTACCCCAGCTCACCCCCCAGCCTCAGACCTGGTCTTCATGCCAACTGATCAGTAATGAATGATTATAGATTTTACAGAAATAAGAAGCAAAAATTCTGTGAGCTGTGAGTCAGGACCCGTGGTATAATCCAGTATGAAAGAAATGCACCCCTACATTTGAGACCAACTGAACCTTGGTTAAAGCCCAATTAACAATTACTAATCTAATATCAGCACGTTAATATCACAAAAGGTTGTTCTTTAACAGCGTTTAGTCGCTGTGTTGTTTTGTTTGTGCTATTTTTTTTCTCAGCTAGGCTTTTTTTTAAGACATCAAATAAAAATAAAAAAACACTACCTTGGATTCACCAAATTCAGAACCTTTACATATCTAATAAAAAACGCAACGGTCGGCAAAGCGCCCCCAGTGTGAAGTCTTTGTCTGTGACATTTCTAGACATTAAAATAACCAAGGTGACTGGATGAAGGTCGCTATGCTCATAAACAGAGACCGCTCCTCACTACTCAGACACATAACTTATGGTCACCCAAGTAAGAGTGCTGCAGCAACCTGCTCCCCTGCCAAAGACTGTCTGTGCTTCTCAATATAATTACAGAAACCATATCCTCCTTTCTTACCACAAATAAACAAACACATACAATGAAAATGCAGTAAATACTTAATGCATGAAATGAAATGAGAACATTTCAGCACTGCAGAGGGCAAGAAGCTTGCAGGCAGCGTCGACATCTATCATCTATTTGTATGCCATTACAACAACAACATAAAACAGACAGGCATTCCTCAAAATAATTCTTAATACAAAAAAAAAACATTAAGACAATTGAAAGAGGAGATTTAATTTCTTAAGTGAGTGTACAGTTCTGACTCCCAACATTAAGTGCAAACTCAGTAGAGAGCAACCTGAATGGCCAGGAGTCATTTGTTTTATGCTTTTAAGCAGCAATTCAACTTCCAGTAACTTAGTCCTGATGCCAAACGTCTGAAACCTTGGTGCCAATCATGCCCTGCATCCATTATTTATGAGACAATTAGCCTAAAACGGCCTAATCTCTTTGACAAGGGACGTAATAATATCAAATGGGCCAAAGTGTGAAGAACAAGCAGGTGAGTGAATACTTGTGCCAGGGTATTAGCAGGGTAAAATGATCACATTAGGGTAATTAATGAAGAGCATAGGTGTGCTGCTCCTGTAATTACACCCATAAGGAAGTCCAGTCAGTATACTGTAAAGCCACGCAAAGATACATTATTCATGTTTCATTAATACTGTCTGGGGCTGACTTTGTACCTCAATGATTCTTAGCAAATGATAGATTTACTTTATCAACTGCACTTCAGGGATCAGAAAACTTGGTTACAGGGAGGGGGAAAAGGAATAAACGGGGCATGAACTGTAGTCTGTGCCACGTCTGTCTTTGAGCTTAAAGTCATCAGTGGATACATTAATGCAGAGCCGTACACGAACGACTGCGCTGTTGTTCCAACTTAGTAGATCAATGAGTGAGGACGATGACATGGGATCGCTGCAGCCTAAATAGCCTCAATCCATTTAAGACTTGAAACAACTTGTGATTTTCTAATGCACATAGTGTGAATCCAGAGCAATTACCTACCATGTTTTTTCTACTTGTTTATCAGCTGACCTGATATTCCAGTAGCAGACTGTATATTTGCAAAGTGTTGCAATGTTGAAGATACATTGCTTGTGGTCGGTTCAATGCTCCAATACCAGGAGCACCCTGCCCACAATGACAACATTACATGCAGTTGTATACTCTGTACACACTGGTATGGATGTATTTGGGAGGGATTCAGTGAGCAGTGTGACGAGGTACATCATTTTCTGATTTATTCACATTTTTAAACTAAATTTCACCATTACATGAAGGTAAACACTGACACGCACACTGTAAAGACATTAACCTTGACCACAAGACTATCAGTCACCAATATGTGGGTTTATGGCATATAATCAATGAGCTCAGTACTGCATGCTCTACGTCAGGCTGCAGAATTATGAATAAATATATTTCTCATTTATTTACCAGACATCTATAATGAACAGGCCTCTACTGACAACTTTACATCTAGATACACTTCACATTACAGAGTCTTCATTGGACATGATCCTTAGAAAACATAGATCTGCTCTGCTTCACTACATAAACATACTACTGTTAAGAAACTGTCTCTTAACTTATCAGTTACATAATTTTGCCTCTGCCCTTCAGTCAGAGTGTGTACATAAAAATGTGATTTGAAGGTGACCAAAGCTGGACAATATCAGGGTTCATGACCAACTGACGGGGGGAAAAAACAAGGAGGCTTGTCATGTATGTGTTGAAGGTATCACAAAAAAGTAAGTCGGTGAAATTGCCACAAATATCACACATGATATAGCCTGTATGTTGTTTACGTACATTACAGTATGTGGACAGTATGTTCAGTAGATACAGATCCTGGGCTCAACACGCTAAGATACTGAATCCCTACTTGCTCTAGATATCACTCACTGCAAATTAAGTATGCTTTTGTCATATTTATTGCTGCAGCAATAAATCTCCTCCAATAGTTAATGACAGTCATAGCTTTCTTTGGAGTTTGCCCCCTCTGTACTAGAAAGTAGTACTGTTTGGCAAACTCAGCAAGGGGGTCACAGCAAAAGCAGTCTGTTTAAAGTTTAGCTTGCTTGGACTGAGTTTACAAGCTTAGTGAATGGATCATCCAAGACCACCGACGCTAGTACATGACTCCAGAAAAGTCAACCAGTGTCGCCCAGTTTCTCCTCAGACTTCTTGAGCAGGGTAGTGAGCACCATGTGCACCGCTGGCCACATACATGAGGAACATCAGCTTCACTCAAATAAAATGTTGGAAGAAGCGAGCGATAGTCGCTAAATGTTTACGTGTTTATCGTTTGACTGACTAAAGCAGATTAGACTGTGTCTTAAAGCAGCTGGGGTTGGCTACATTGCTTTGTTTTCTGTTTAACATGCCACAGAAACATGTCGTGTCTACTGTAAACTAATGTACCAGCATGTTTAGGTTAGCATTAGCTTCGACATCAGCGAATACATTAGAAGTGGAGGTTAGCTGCTCTTAGCTAACTAGCTAGCAGAGGCTAGGCGTTAATCTTGACTGAGATCTATTTCTGTCACTCTAACCCGGACTATGCTGCATCTTACCTTGATAAAGGTGACTAGTACGGCACTGGAGTGTCTCTACGGTGTGGAAACATGGCACAGGGCTGACACAAAATGAGTATCCAGCGGCTGCTAGCTCGTTGTGGGCTGAGTGCTGCGATGGGCCGGGCTACAATCTGCTTACTACCAGCTGCTAGAAAAGGATGGAGGCACAGTAGCTATTACACGCTGGTTCAAGGGACACTATGGACGCAAATGCATTTTTCATTATTATTTAGGTGCCACTTCAACTAAATGTTTATTCATACACTTCTTTTTGTATAGGCTTGAAGGTTATCCACCAACTGGACAACACTAATAGGTTCTCATATGATAGGGGAACATCACAAAAAGTGGTTGTTATGACACAGGAGGAGTCTTAATTGTGAACTTGATACAGCCCCATAATAACCCGACTGCATGGTTAGGAATTAAATTACAATCAGTGCATGAACCATAAATCCAAACCAAAAGAGAGTCCTTATGATGAGTGGCTGTCTGCCAAGTTTGACTCACACTTAAATGAGTGAGAGTTAATAATTTAATTGGTGTTTGTTTGTATTGCACACTGTAAATTTCCATGCACCATGCTTAACATTGTGTCGTGCACAGATGTTGAATCTGTTAGATGGAAAATATATGCAGAAAGCCCCCCCCCCAAAAAAAAATCTGCATCCAGCACCCCAAAAACACAAAGACCTCTAAAGTTCGCACCGATACCTTGATTGCTTCTTTGTCCTCGCACAGGATTTTAGACATGCTGACATCGATTTCACACAACTTAAGCAGAGGGCAATCCTCTCTCTCTCCCCTCTATCCATTACTTGTCCCTCGTTTATCATTTTTGGGGTTCACAGGGCAATAACGACCCACCCGTTCACGCTTCCTATGACTCCTTGCTCTATCATTTCAGAGCTGCAGACCAAAAGATGTGACTGCTGAGCCTGCTTTTCTCAAAAAAGAACATGTCTTGTGAGTTGCTTGATTGCGACAGAATGATGTGCACTACATGCTATCACTTGCCGCCCACAATATTTTGGGTGTGAAATGGGAAGTCAGCACCTTCCAAAAAAATGTTTCTCTTTTTTTGCTACATTATTCCTTCCATGTCCCTCCTTTGTAAGTACTTTCATAAGAAGGCACAAACATTGCCCTTCTATAGCCTTACAAGAATGAAACATGAGGCAGGTGAAGCACAAATAACAACATAATCCTACATGAAGCAACAGCACAACAGCGTAATATTTCATCAGCATAAAAGGCAATGTGAGAACAGATTACCTGTTTGCTGAACTGGAGTTTGAAGCCTATGTATCCGTGATTCCCAGTGATGGTTCAGTGTAGTGCTATTGCTTTGAGTTGAAGTCTGCAGTTATCAGGACACCTGCAAAATAAAGCACAGACACTTTTCATGTTAACCTGCCATCTGTGGGGCTTTTTTAAACATTAAAAACCCTCAATGTACATAGGGTGCAGTCTTAAAATGATGGCCATCATGTGTGAAAACAAGCTGTATGTATTAGTTTATTAAAGGGCTCATAACAAGTAATAGCGGCGCCTATCTCCATGCGTGAAAGAAAGAACCTACTGTACATACTGGCAGTAGTTTTGTTTCCTCTATCGTAAGCCCTGTGTACACTCGTAACACTGGCTTTTCCTTCCTAAAATACATAACCCACTGTATCTGTCCAGATTTCTGTACGCTACTCGAGTTCCCTCCCCCCCTTACACTGCATGACACACTCCAAAGGTCACAGTCACAGGAATGCTTGAAGGACAGACAGAGTAAAGCCAACACCTTGTCTCTCTCACTCCTACAAAGTCATAAGTTTGAAGTTTAGTGATAACTCTCTGTAAATAATTAAAGGGACTAGTTGTAATTAAAAAAACATTACTGGAAACTGTATTATAGCTGCTTTTTTTTTTTTACAATGTGGATATGACTGAAGTTTGGGCCATTTAAAAAGTAGTGAACATGAAATTGAAAATTTTAACCAAGAGGAACCTCAGTTTTTTTTCCTTCATTTTTTTGTTTTTTCTCAGGCTAGTAGAGGAACAAGATTGTAATAACATGTAGAAACAAACTGTGATGTGTACTCATGTTCTTTGGAAGTGGTCTGAACTGACATTTAAACCTTACAACTGATCAAATTAAATCTGTAGATTCAAATTAATGCATTATAGCAAGCTGTTAAATAGACTATAGTAGTAACTGGCATGCACTCAAATGATTCACTGTGCACTGTGTTACCTCTGAACACACTTTTAAATGAAAAATCAAATGTCAAAGCACATAAAGCAGTCCTTCCTTTGTCTTACATGGTTTTAAAGCTTTTCTCGGTTGTTTTTTGGGGGGGCCACCGGTGGTCTTTGTCACTGATAATGCATCCCACTGACTGTACATAAAACTCTGTTTGAGGTTTTCACATGCGGCGCACTGTGGAGGCGACGAGAACAGCACCCAGGGGTGACCTTGCTTACTGATCGTGGACCGGTGAAAGGTTAATTGCCAAAGTGGATTATGCCTTAAGATCAGTGATCTCAATCCTGGTCCAGCAGGTTAGGTATCTTGCACGGGGTCAGTGTGTTGAGGCACAAAGAAGAGTAACTCGGGGAGGGAGCCTAAATACATATGTTCAGAAAGCTTGAAGTGTGTAGAGTTGGAGAAGTGCTGGGAGTCACTTACCCCTTTAAATAAGGACATGCAGTGAGCCATACGAGGACAATCATCGACTGTAATCTTATTTAAACATTGGCCTGCATTCTTCATTTACTCTCTAAGTGACAGATCGACCAATTTAATAAGACATTTTGTGGGGGGGGGTGAGAGAGACAGAGAGAGAGAGATAGAGAGAGAAGAGAGAGAGGGGGGGATGATCATCAGCGAGAAGAGGATTAACCTTTACATGGAGTGTTGTCGCTTTTCTTAACGTGTGAATTAGTCAGGAGGTAAATTATGAGAGGGGTGTCAGCTGGATAAGAGGCGTTTAGTGCAAATTATGACACAAATATTTATTCAGCCACCGTGCCCCCTACCCCCAATAACGTGGCCACGCGAACTTAGCTCCGTGCATGCACAGCAGACTACCGATAAGACAGCAGAAAAGATTAATAATAGCTTAGAACCCTCTGCGAGCTCAGTCTCTGCAGTGGAGGCGAAGTGGGGATACTTACTGGGAAATGCAAAAAAACAAACATCGCAGGGTTGCTGTTTTAACTGAAGTCAGCCCAAGTCTCTGCGGCTTGCAAGTCCACAATCGGTTCAGCCGGTTAAACGTCAGTGTCTGAGCCTCGTCGGGTTATCTCACATCGCGCCACAACATCAACAACACGCAGCGACACGTACCGTCTTATTATACGCCTGTTCGGTTCCGTACACCGCTGTTATAAATTGTCGCCTTCGGCTGCCACAGCTGAGGTTGTAGCTGGACATTTAACGTCAAAGCGGTCAGGAGGAAGCATGAACATCCGGTGAAGCTTTTCACAATAAAACGGCGTCGACGCTCATGACGTTGTTACGTTTCTTGAGCCGGACAAAGCCTCGAAGATAAACTGCATTTAACACAAAATAGCCGTCTTATACTACACTAACATACCACTCACTCGCCAAAATTACACGACGCCTCTTATTACTAAAATGAACATAAATGACGGTATTGTTTTAAGACCGTTAAACAGTGTTATTTCCGGTTACTACAAGATTCGTGCACTAGCTTGACACAGCTCTGTGACGTAGATCTCTATCCCGCGCCTCTCCTCCTCCCTCTGCCCGACCTGCGTCCGCTGTGTCTCCGTTACGTCCGCACGCTCCATCCACTAGCGTCATCAGCGTTATAATAAGGGCCTGCAACCCCCATGAAAAAAGACCCAGTCTACGTTAATCTAAATCTGGCCCATGTTCTTTTATATTGATTATAAATCGCTGATTTCTGATCAGTTGTCTGCAGATCGATGGTGTCGTGCGACTAATCAATCAGTGCATGTATAAAAAAAATAAACACCCCCTCAGTGAAAATGAGAAATTGTCCCTGACACACTTAACAATGCCTAAGATAATACTTTATATGTTTAAATATTGGTTGTATTGCACGTTTTATCCATTTATAGTAGTTTTTCTTGTGGTATTTTTTATTTTACTTCAAATACCACACAATTCAATATCAGATGAAGATAGGCCTATTTTTAATTCAAATTGTCACAAGCTTTATACGGCTGCTGCAGAGAGAGCAATAGGCTGCATGTCCCTTACAGCACACCTCTATGGAAAATCATGCTGTCGGTCTTGTGACACTGACCGGCTCTCTCCACCACTACACTATTGGGACCAGAGCCAATGGAGAGGAGTTCAGGAGATCACCGCAGTGGGATGGGGAAAGGGAAATAATGAAAGGATTGTAATTTGGGGGTAAAAAGGAGAGGGGGAAAAAAACGCAGTACAGAATCTGCCAGATGCGTTATGAAAGCAGGCTCAAACATGTTTGAGATATCACTTGCGTCATGTTCAAGGTAACAATGACGAAATGATTGTTCTGCCTAACTTTGTAGCCTGAGCTCTGCAACATGCAGGCAACAGCTGGCACAGAAAGGAGAAGTTGTCACAGAGGAGTTGACAGTCGTGTCCTCTGGGTTTTAAGAATTTTTTTTGTATTAAAAAATATATAGGTCAACCCCCAAAGACCCCAGCATTATCCAGCGTTCGTGATAGACTATTACACGTTAGTTTAGTCTAAACCACTAAGCACCAAAGCCACACTTGAGTCCCCCCCAGGCTGTGCCAAAAGTGCATAACAGAAGCGTGTCTGCGTCTTGGTGTGGTCACATGTAAGCAGCGGGGCTCGGGACTCGGGACAGGATTTTCTTGGTGCGCGCGAGAGAGGAAAAACTGACGGCAGTGTCATTGCGACCTTGAAGCAAGGTCATTCCGTCTCTGCTGCAGACACTGCAATTCTGCGGGGCTGCATCATACTGGTGCAGAGTCTGCATTATCATCACTCTGTCAGAGAGGCGAACACGGTCATGCTACATTCATGAGATTCATTCAAACACCAGTGAAAAAAAAATTGGATTCATGTTTTGAGAAGATTTACTTCATCTAAAATAATAAGTGCAAGTGTCTCACAAGTGACGGTGTTTGGAGTAGTTGTGGAAGATATGTGTGTAAACTGTGAAGATTGGAGGAGTAGAAATGCCAGCTGGAGTCCCTGGGGTGCTCCTTACAGCAGGTTGTGACCCCAGACAGGTGTCAGCTGATAGGCAACATAAATACCAAGACGCCATTGTGCCTGTGGTACACAAAAAGCTTTGGACACTGCATCAGTGAGTCACAGATAACAGCTGATAGGAACCCGTCTCCACCTATACAATAAACACCTTGATCAGTATATAATCATACTTATACAAGGGTATAGTAAGCTGAATAGAAGGTTTAACTACAAACAGCATGGTGGTCTTCAGTTTGTCTCACATACAGCTGAACAGCAGAAGATTTGACAGATGGATGGACAGCTGACAGAAGTAAACCAAGCAAGGGGATACTGACATTTTTAAAAAAAAAAGAAAAAAAAAAAAAAAAAAAAGAAGAAGCTTAATGTCCATGTTAACTGCTACATTTATGTCCATGCTCTATTTATTTAATGCCAAATGCTGCTGCACAATTTATATTAGGTTTACAAGGAAAATCCACCCTAAATCAAGATCTGCATTATCTTATATTTAGCCTAAATGATGATCAAATATGAATTTGTTTCCCCAAGCTGGAGATCAGAGCATCAAGACTTGGCAATCATTTTTAAAAAGAGTCATTTAAATTTGAGGGTGAGTGTCAGTCCACTGAAATTTAGGTGTTACATCCAATTCAGTTTGATTTGAATGTGAAACACTCAGTTGTGAATTATAAAGATTGTGAAGCAGCTCTAGGATTGTCTTTGAATGACTCAGTCTGCTGTTCAGCTGAAGGAGAGAGTTGTTCAAAACTGTAATGTGAAATAATAGACATGACATGTTTGGCTTCTAATTTAGGGTGGATTTTCCCTTTAAAGTCTAGGTCAGGAGTGTAGCCTACATCAGCACTAAAATCACGACCCACTATGCGCCCTCTAGTGGCAGCACAGCGGAAACTGCAGCAGCGGTGCTGATGACGTTATAGCAGCTGAGCGTCTGTGTCCTCCAGTAAAAGGTCACCCACACTGCCACTGCACATCATCACTGCCTGCTGACTTCCTGATCGCAATGCCAGAGCCCTGCCTTTTTTTTCTTTTTACATATCCTGCAGGAAAGTGTCAGATTTCGAAACGGTATATATATATTCACACGGTTTCTGTTCCTCTAAATCAATTCTCTTACTCACCATACAAACCATGAAGACTGGGGAAGTCTGCAATCTGTCTCATCTGTCCACTAATGAACAAATGCAAGTCAAAGGGTTCAGATCTGGGATGTATTGGATTATACTGTTAAGTCTTGGGCTGTTGTAGAGGGGGAAATGTGCCATCTGCTGGTTGTATTCAAACAGGACAAAAATCAGTGTTCATTTACTACTTAAAGGGGGGAGGGGGAAAATGACAATTTTATAACTGCTGCTTTTATGCATAAGATATTTTGTGACATTAATGCACATCATATGTTCTTTCAATAGAATTAAAACACAGAAAACAAAAGAACTGCAGTCACAGTTTGCACCTGTATCTTGTTTGTCCTTGGTATATTTTCAGATTGAAACACAAAGATAGAGTTTCAAGCAGAGTATCACTTACATGGATCGACTTGGGACCTACATCGCATGCTAAAAGGGCCATATTAACAATCTGAAGGGCATTTATACTGTACCTCCACAATACAGTATGCATGCTATTCAAATCTTGCCATGTATGCCTGACCTGTCTCCACTTTAAACTAGACTGATCTACAGACAGCATAAAGCCACAGGATATTTGTTAAAAACATACTTTCCTCCCCCTCTGTGCACAAAACAAGGCTGTTATTTGATATTTAATAAATTGCATATAGAAGCAACTTAATATTTCATTTAATCAGTTTCAACCTTAAACTTGCATACAGTATGTTGCAGTAGAATGCTCAAGGGAGGCCAGTTTTGGTCCAGGCTGAAATATCTCAATAACTATTTGATAGATTGCCATGAAGACCTTCACAATACCAAGAGGATAAATCTGCGGTGACCTCCTGACTTTTCCTCTTTCACCATCATGAGGTTGACATTTGTGACTTAGAGTGAAATGTCTCAACAATTCTTGGATGGATTGCCCTGAAATTCAGTGCAGACATTCTTCATGAATTGTATCAACTCTTAACCCCTTACCTTTTCATCTAGCGGCATCATCAGATCAAATTTCAGTTTGTCCACTACTTTGGTTTATGACCGCAATACCTGCAAAGGCACTCCCATCAACCTCAGCTCATCCTTTGTTGTTTAGTGCTAATTAGCACACTGAAACGCATCATCACTGTGAGCAGTTGTATCTCAATTGGTATAAGATAAGATAAGATAAGATAAGATAAGATAAGATATTCCTTATCTTATCTTATATTATCTTATATGCCTCCAAATCCTTAAAATGACATCTCCTCCTCCTCCTCCTCCCTCATTGAATGAGGGAATATGAATTTGCAGTATTTTTCATTTTTAAATTTTTAACTGCTCGACATAAGATGTCTCTTAGTTCACTGTTAAGTTCATCCTAAGTGCACTTCAGGCTTCAAGTTTCCACATCACGCTTGTGTAAGTTTCACACTGAATCACATTTGGCCCTAAACTAGCTGTGATGTCATAAAGTCATGCTTGTAGGGACATGTTTTAAACTCAGATTTTGATGAGCACAAAGAAACTTTAGTTTACTTCAGCAGATGATTGTAAACACATCCTTATAGTGTTCAACTCTGCACAGTGTAGGTCAACCATCTAAGTGAAGGAACAGTAAGCAAAAACATTTTTGATTGGGAGATAAAGATTTCTCGCACACTGACTGTACTGTGATGAAATACGTCAATGCTGGTGTTAATATTGACCAATCCAGGTCACTAGTTTCATCCCAGAGGAGGCTCACACTGCCACCAAGAGGTGTAGCTGGGTCATCATTTGCTCAGTCCTGTAGTGTGACTGTGAACAACATTTTTTTTACATGATCAAGTCTCTCCCAGAAAAAAGATATTTGACATGAGTAATTGAATCTGGTATGACATGCATGCCATACCCCAGCCTGTAGATGATTTATATGAACTGGCACTGAATGCTGTTGACATTGCTTCAACATTGAAAGTTTCAATAGGTTTGGTACACATATTGTCACCAGATCCTGATTTGTTTGTCCTCATGGGCAAACACTCAAAACTGAAAGTATAATTCAGCTCTGCCTCATTAAGCTTGACTCTAGCTTTGTTAGAAATATTTACCTACTTTTTCATATAAGAAAGTTGAGGGTGTGTCACTATTAGTGCACTTCGATTTGTTTGTTCAGCGGCTTTGTTTCCCAGTAGAGCCGCTTTATTAAAATATTAAACATGCTCATAACACACACAGTGCTGCTTTCATTCAAAAAAACTTTATTACATATATGCAGTACATCAGGATTAATGCATTTGGCCATCAAAATGCAAACAGTATTATTGTACACAGTATTTAAAAAAGTTTTGTAACATACCAAGAAAATGTACAAGTGCCTGTTTAGTACCCTTTTAAGTATTGGCAGGATTCAAGAGTTACTGCCTCCGATTAAAGCAACCTTCAATATGAGCACCACACAGCTGTGGCACTTTTCTGAACAAGTGTTTTTTGGTAGATCTTTCTTGTTTCTTTCAGTATTTATTTGGTTTAGTAAAAGGCGAGAACCCTCATTTTGAGAGAGTGATAGTGCATTTCTGTCTTGGCCCAGTAGAGAGCAGCAACTCCTCAGAAAGTAACATAGGGAACAATGGCATAAAAATCACTTCATCAGCTTTGATTGAGGCATACACACTCACATGCTAAGAGCATCAAATGTGAACCACAAGAGGCTAAGTGTCTGTAAGTAAGCAATACATATACACAAATAAATCGTTACATTGAGAACTCCTCTGTCAGATTACATCACATATCTCAAGTTGATACTTGTGCTAGCAATGGAGCTTCTTTAATCAGCTTCGATCTTAAGGCTTTGGTGGTAGATCTGGAACTGGTTTTGGATTTCCATTGGGCTCCCTCTTGTCAGGGTGGGTGCGGTTGTGTTTGGGGTGACGATGTGGAACAGGCCTCCTGTGGCGTCTCCTCCTGGGGTGACGAGAATGTACAGAACGTACAGAGTTGGGTTGTGTTAGATCCAGGAGAGGATCTGAACGTAGTTTACCACTCTGAGTATCTGAAGACTCATCAATGAATGCCAGGTTCTCTCCAAAGAAGTCCAGAGGCTGAGAAAGGTGGAGGTCTGGATTAGGGCCCTCTTTTCTTGTTTCTGCTGTTTTTTCGTCAGGCACTCGATCCGTCTGAGTGGCCTGAGAGTCTGTCTCTGATCCGGATCCAGACTCTGATTCACTAGAAGACGAGGTGTAGGAAGAGGAGTATGATCCAGACTCTGTTTGACTCCCATTCTGCTCTTCTTTCCCCTCAGGGGCCCCAGGAGCTGACACAGTATGACTGTGGCTGCGATGGCCATGGCGCCGCTTTCGTCGACGCTTTCTAAAGGGGTCATCGATTTTTCCTGGAATGCGAAAATCCACTGACATATTCTGGATGTTTTGAGTCCAGTCAGTGGCATGGGCTCTCAGTCCCTCCATCTAAAAAGGAGGATAAAAACAGGTGATGGAATGAAAGTGGTAAAGGGAAGGGCTGATAAAAAAGATAGCAGAGGATAAGAAGTACCTCAGCTCTGGTCTTCTTGGATAGGACTCGAAGCCAGTTGCCAATCATCGACAGGATAGATGCAAAGTAGGCAAGACCCAGCAAGATCCAGAACCACACCAAAGGCTTATACCAGTGGTCGCTCCCTGCAATCCCAGAATCCCCTTTGGGAAGACACAAAGACACAGTCGCAGCAGGTTTAGGCAATACATGCAAACATCCATGTCAATTTAAGATAGGAGACAATATACAGCAGATGAGATAATCAATTATTCATTTCACAAGAAAATGATGCTGAATAATTTAAGAGGTAAATGAAAATTATCTGTGCTAAGTGAACTTAATGCATTACAGCTGACATTTCTATAAACAGATGACTAATTAAGTCATACCAGGAGGTTATCTTCAGATCAATAAATTCAACTAAAAAGAAAAAATATGCAAACGGAAGCACAAGTCAGTCAGTCATGTACATCCGCCTTACCTGCATGTTGAACAGCTCTCTTTTTGAAAAACCTGTAGGTTGTTTAATGGGGATTTATCGATTGATAGACAGACATTCCTCTGCTTATTCAGCTCTGAAGGGACTTCAGTCCATAAATCAACATTACACTCATCTCTGTGTGCAGAAAGGGATAGTCTTATAGTGTTTGATTAACTTGTGTATACCTGCAACATAGTCGCCAAACCCCACTGTTGTCAGAGTGATAACGACAAAGTAGGCCGACTCCAGAAGACTCCACTTCTCCACTTCTTGGAAAACAAAGATCGGCACTGCAACAAACAGCACGCATCCCAGCAGGATGGACAGGACGGCTGAGATCACACGCACAATGGTGGGACTGACACGCCATTTCTGTCAGCATGGTGAAACAACACCATGGGATGAGACAAATAAAGGGACCAACATGCACAGTGCAAGTGAAGAACATGTCAAAAAGCTCTGTTTAGGGTCTGACCAGGAAGAGAGTCTCTATTTTGGCAACGGTTTTCCTCAGCCCAGTTCCCAGGTGGTCTCCAACTCCAGCAAGCAGGATACCAAACATCGGGATTCCCACCAGGGCGTAGAAAATGCAGAACAGTTGACCTCCTTCTGACTTGGGGGAGATGTTTCCGAAACCTGGATATGCAGGGTCAGAGGTGATGGTAGAAGAGCAGTGGATTTGAAGACACACAATGTAGTCACAAATATGTTATCAGAATTTAATTTAGTGGTCTGGATGGTTCTGCTGGAAACCCACCGATGGTTGTGATAATTGTCCCAGAGAAAAAGAAGGCACTGGCCAGATCCCACTGGCTGACAAAGGTGTCATTGCTGTTGGGATCCACACCTTCACCGATGGCCTTCGACACCTCCTGGGATGAGATGGTGGAGAGTGTTAAAAATTTAGTGGTTGGTTTACAAAATCATTAAGTAATTTATATTAAATTTGACTAAATAAATATAAAGAAGGATTAGCAAAAGACACTAATTAGTAAAATAACCCATCAATTCATTTAAATTGTATGGGATTCATTTCTGATACTCATACATCAGCACGAGTGTCTTTTTAATGTACAATTAAACATAAGTCAGTGTGTAATTTTACAGTCAGTTGCAGTGACATTGGTCCACCGCAGCAATGTAAAAAATTCCTTAAAAAATATTTTTTCTTTGAACACAGGCAGGTTCAGTGACAAAGAACTGTGACGGCTCCACTCTGTCCAGCCACTGCAAGCAGAAATAATCGAATTCCCTGATCTAATTATCTGTTTTGCGTCTGTTGGTGCTGGAAGACATTTGTTAACTGTGAATTTAAAGCTGACTATGATAAAGCTGTGATTGAACACAGGCTCTGCAAACATCATTACTTCTAATAAATTAGAAGTTTCTGATTACAGAGACAGAGCGGCATCTGCTTGATTCTGTCTGTTGGGCTGATAACACCATGTACAACATCTGTCCAAACTTGTTTGGGAAAATGAACAGTTTCTGTTTGTTTTACAATTTTAGTTAACCAAGTTGAACTAAGTTGCAGTTAACTAAACTACCAGTCAGTTGAAGTTTGTTCAGAACCAAGAAGTGAGGAGTACAATACTGCTGCATCAGCATCATATTTTCAAAAATATATAAAGTTTTAAAAGGCTCAGTGTATTTATAATTTTGTAATATGTATGTTAAAAATTCTAATGTTATTCCATTGTATATTTGTTAAAATTATTCTATCAGTAACATTTTCCAATATACTTTTAGGTAAATGTAGTTTGTTACTGCTGATACTGGTGATAATGATTCAACCAAACCTAATGTCAGCATAGTACATTTGTAATAGTTGTAGATATGGACCGCCTAATCTTACCGCTTGATTACTGGGGTGGTGCAACATCTGTCCAAAGGGGGTGTCCAGATTGAAGTGTAAAGGAAATAATTTTTTTTTTTTTTTTAAATACAAGCCAGTAATAGTTTGTGAAATACCAGAAGCAGATGACCCTAGCAGCTAAAAAGGAATTGTAATGCCAGGTGGATAAGTTTGAGGTAATTTGACAAAGACCTAACTGCGTATTATATGAGATGTAGTATAATATTTAGGATGCGAATATATATGAAGGAACAGGTTTTTGATGTCACAGTGACCTTTGACCACCAAAATCTACTCAGTTCATCTTTAAGTCCAAGTCACATCGTGTTGATGAGAATGGGACAGATGGACCAACCCGAGACCATAATGCTTCCGGCCACAGCTGTCACCAGCATGGAGGCATAACAACACAGGAAGTATGGTTGTAAAGAGAAATAGTGGCAAGTGAGAGCAGTGAATCTCAGCTTTAATGACGTACATCAGTCTGACCACATGTTTATAGGTATTTATGTATTTCAATCTATAGATTTCTGAGTACACCACTGAAGAAGAAAACCATTAGAGAGCTTTTGTCTTACAAAAGAGAAAATGCACAAAGACACTGTGATCTCATATGTTACAGACTGATGTTTGAACCTGAATTTAGGGCAATAAACAGTGATTATTTCCAGTATTGATTATTCTGTTGATTATTCATTCTGATTGTTTTGTTGGAAAATACTGAAAAAATTCTCATCACAATTCTAATGTGACATCCAACAGTCCACAACTCAAATGTACTTAGTTTATAGTGACCGAAACCTCATGTTGGAGAAGCTGAAACTAGCTAATGTGTGACGTTTTGCTTAATAAACAACTTAAAACAAGCAACTGTTCAACTAAATTGTTGATGAATAATCAACTAATCATTTCCACTCTAATAAATTCTTCACTTTCATCTGATTCAACTATAGTTTTCTAGGTTCTAGCACTGATATCTAGACCACATAGTCAAAACCGCGTGCCAGCTGACATCGCTCACTGTCACCACACAGGATCCTCCATGTTAACAGCCAGCGGTGGAAAATGTAAAACTACAAAACAGTATCATGCAGTGGTGTGTGACATTTCACATTACTCATGTGGAGAATAGAGTGCATTAAGAACACTTTGAAGACCTGTTGAAACATCAGCTGACACTGGTTTGTTTGAAACCTGAACCACTTGTTGCACAGGACAACATCAGAGGAATCACTTTGTAACAGCTGCCTGGCTCACTCATGAATAGAAGGACTTCACTTTTTATTTAAGCTGTCACTTTTTTTTGACAGCACCTAACAATAGACACCATCAAATCACTGGGTGCTCATTATGTGAGTGTATTATTATAAAAAAGTGATATTGGGAGCTTTTTTTCTTAAAGATGAATAAGTGTCAGTCATAGGAATGCACTTATTCTCTTCTTTTAAATGATCTAAAACAAAATGCAGCCTTCTTTGACTCGAGAGCTGCACTCTTTTCTTCTGTTATGCCCCTTAACCTATTTGTAAATGTCAGCCACTGCATCTATAGATCACTTTACAGTAATGTGCAACTTTCAGTCTGGAATGGAGACAAACATCTCTGGAGCACACAAACTGTAGCCAAGCCAGCTCCTAAAACTCAACCTGTGCACGGATCAGTTTTCATGCACTCACACACATTAGAGCTGATCACAGCCCCGGACCACACCTGTTATCTGGATACTCTACACAAGTTTGATGGGTAACCCTGACGACCCACAAAACAGATTATTTGAAGTTGTATTGTCAGAGTCAACCAAGCTGAGGCATTTATCTGTCTGATATAGAGCCAAAATGTATTTTTAGCTGAGAGGTGGTCAAGTCTCTAAGCTTAGGATCCTATGTGGTATTTGTTGGATGTGAAAGGTAGGTGAGGGGAAAATAACAACAACCTGTGACACTGGCAGAGTCACTTTTGCATGCACAGTTTGTAGGTTCCATAACTGAGACAGAGAAGAAACACAAAATTTACCATTAATATCATTTGAAAAATGTCACGTGAAATTATCCGCACCAATTTAATTTTCACTGTGGCATTTTTTTAAGCATGCGATTGCAACAAAAAGAGTATATTTTATAGCCTGTAAAGTCATTTACAAACCCAATAGCTGAATTTTGCATGACGTTTAAAGGAAGGAAATACTATGGTTGGCTGGTCACAAGTTGTGTATATATTACTTTTCAGTGGTTCCCAATATTGAGGTCATTTTGTGGAATACCGGAATATGTTCACCTTTTCTAGCCTGTAAAATCCATCTGTGGGAGGACAGGTTCATAGTGTCCCAAGTCTATCTTAAAACGACAGTCAGGTGACCAAATGAACACTGAAAGAGGTTTTTCACTCTGTAATCATTCCTCCTGTTCATACTGAGCATTTGAAGATCCCCTCCATACTGCCTATGATGTAAGTGATCCTCATCACCTGTCCTCAGTTTTTGTGCATTTATGTATTTAACTGTTTATCTCCAGCTTATTTGAAGCTTGAGCTTTTTCCAAATTAGTCTAATCAATTGTATAAGTGTCTTCAAAGGTAGTCAAGGTCTTTTTAGTACCAAATGAAACTGCTCTAATTGTAAATTCTAAATGCTGAGGAGACACAAAGAGGGAATTTAAATGACTTCAAACTAAAAAGATTGGATATCCCCTTGTTTGATTAATTTACTTTATTTATTTGCACAAAACAACCCTCACAGACAGATAATGATGCATTTTAATGGCTCAAAGCCATTATGATTATGATTGTGGCATTTCAGGAATATGTTCAAGCCCATTTAAAGACTTAAACAAGAGACAAGAGTACCTTAGCTGTCCTAGAGAGAGATGACACATTCCAAAATGAAAGCCAGAGTCAGTGTGTCTCTTGTCATAAGAAGATGTACTTACCTCTATAAAGACATGTAGATTGTCTGGGCCGACGCAGCTGAAGTTCAGCAGGAAATCCCTGCGTGTGTCCTGCAGCTGGTTGTGCTTGCCCTGCTCTCGTGGAGTCTCCAAGGCACGGAACACCACGGCGCCCAGCACCAAGTAGAGAAGCACCCCTGTTAAGATGCCGAGCAGGGTGGAGCAGCGCATGGCTGCACCTCCACTCAGTCCAAACACAGGCTCTTGTTTCTCTCTGCCAGCGTCAGGGTTGATGTGGCCTGGATCCAAGCTGCTGCAGCTGAAACATCAGCAACCACAGGAACACAAGGGTTTCACACTGACCACAGCGCCTGACATCAACTCCAGCTGTATACACGTCTGTAGCAGCCAGTCTATTAGCTGCACACCAGGCATTAAATGGACTCTGGCCTCACCACACTGCTGACACACACTAAATGCAACATCCTCGATAAAAAGCCTGTCATCCAGCCTGCCTGACACTTTTAACAGATGTGATTGCCTATTAAACATAAATGATCCGTGTCATGAATACACAGACAGGTGAACACATAATAATTGAGCTAACCTGTCAAAGCGCTTTAATTGCCCACGCCTTCGTCTTTTCCAGTCCCTCTTTGAACCCGACCTGAGGATAGAGTCCCTGGATCCGTATCCACTGGGGAGCCCGTCCGCCTCGCACTCTGAAGGAGGGGACACTAGACAGAACCAGACACATATGCTCACATGTAATTCAGCAACATTTAAGTCAAAGACTTTAAATGATTAAAGAACCAGAACATGTTCACTTTCCCAAAAACACAAAAGCTGTTAGTTGTAAGGATAGTCCCTGATGACAGACAGCAATCAACAACAAGGTGAAGCTCTCAGGCGTGGCAGTGTCACACACAGAGCTGCTGTTGGTCCTCAGCCATATGCCGTTGTGTTTTTATTATGTGAACCCATCTTCTAATCACATGCAGCATGCAAACCTTTAGTTTCTGATGAGAGACAGCTCAGCTTTGTTGTTGCACCCACACCTATGTAAACTTTGGATGAAGTAAGGGGGCGAGTTCCAGCTGCAGATGAAAACTCTTTTGGTAGTTAAAGGAGAAATATGGCAAAGCTCAGGTGGCTTCAAATACAGCACATATTAACTTCAGAGAGATATGCATATAGTCTTTTGTTGTCAAGGTTGGAGAGGCAGTAGAGTAGAGGTGTGGTGTCCAGCTGTAAAAGCATTTCTTATGATTATGTTGGTCACTGTTGGCTCAAACCAAGAAGGCGTTTTCATTCAAAACTGAAACTGGAGCCAAGGATCTGCACTGTGTATCTTTACCTTGTTAAAGCAATGGAGCTGAGAAACTGTTAAATGTAGCGGACACTCCCTTTGTCCAGGAACATTTCAGAAATTATTTAAGCGAGAGCTGTGTTCTATCTTTTGGATCAGTGGGCCTGGCACTTGCAATTCACTCTGCATCACTGAATGACAAGCCAGAATAAAACATGCTCTGGTCCTCTAAAGTACAACTTCAGTGACTGCAGCTCTTTAGTCAGCAGCTCTGCAGGTCTTGATTCAAAATTAGAGCACACAGTGACAGCAAAATATACACTTGTCACACACTGTCTCCAAACAGTTTTACAGCTGCTGGGAATGAATAAAGGGAGCGTCCACTTACTAAATGAATCACATTGCAGCCAGACAGTTTATGCAAAACCTACATTACAATAGTTTAAGTGGCACAAGATTATTTAAATACATTATTCACACTTACATTTCATGCACAAAGCAGCCATGAACAACTGGATGAATATACATGAGTTTGTCACATGTAACTAATGCATATACAATTAAAAACATGAGTATTTTAGCAAAACTACACAGTAAAAAGAAGAAAAATGCATTCAAATAAAGCAGATAATATGCAGTTTATTACTACATACCTACCTCAGAGTGTAACACAGAATGCCAGATAGATTATGCACCACTCCATAAAGGAACCTGTAATATGGCTTGCATTAAGTGCCAATAGTGCTGCTGCAACAGAGCCACAGACATAGTAATCTTTTTTATCACCACTTAGACTCCCTACGGGTCTGTAAGATGTATGCTACTGACCAATGCGCCAGACAGTCCCATCTGTGTCTGCTCACCTCAAAATGAAGCACCACAACAGTCCAGGGTAGCAGTCGCCTCATGCAGAGGGTTTCATGAGTTCAGGCAGCCGCATACAGCGAGCATGTGTGAGGGTGTGTGTGTGTGTGGGGGTGAGGAGGGAGGCTGTTGCTGAGCGCACAAGAGAGAAAAAGATACTCAATCAAACTGACTTTATATAGAGAGGGGAGAGAGTGAATTAAAGAGAAAGAGAGAGAGAGAAAACAGCACAGATGAAGGTGAGGATGATGATAAAAAGCTCCAGTTTGTTTTTTAAACAGGAGGTAAAGGTTTTAGATGGACCTACTCATGGACACAGTTTGTAATATCACTTTAAAGAGTCCATAGTTTGCTCCTGTGAATGAATGTTAATATGTGTGTGAGATGTAGAGCAGTAATGCGTGTGGTCATATCTTCACATAACTGTGAATATCTCTACATAGGATCAATTTTTGAGATTCACTGAGGTCTGATTGGTGCTTCGCTGATGACTCTGCAGGGGGGGAAGCCAGCTCAGCCCTTCACCCCCATCTTCCTCACAAGCTGCTTGACAGAACTGCTACTGCTCTCTTTCTATGTGTGTGTGTGTGTGTGTGTGTGTGTGTGTGTGTGTGTGTGTGTGTGTGTGTGTGTGTGTGTGTGTGTGTGTGTGTGTGTGTGTGTGTGTGTGTGTGTGTGTGTGTGTGTGTGTGTGTACTCTCTTATAGGCTACTTTTAGGGACACATTTAAAACTTAGGACCTGTAAATTGGGAAAAGCTGTGTCCCCAATTGGGTTTTGGCTGCTATTTTGGGTCAGTGGTTTGTGATGTCCCCAAAAGTGACCACGGTCTCTCTCTGTGTGTGTGTGTGTGTGTGTGTGTGTGTGTGTGTGTGTGTGTGTGTGTGTGTGTGTGTGTGTGTGTGTGTGTGTGTGTGTGTGTGTGTGTGTGTGTGTGTGTTTACAGGGGTGGGGGTTAGGTTTCTCAGGCGTATCCAGGAGACTGTAGTGAAGTCTCAGTATTCATTTCACATATCATTAGTACCAGCTGGGTCAGGACATTTCTGCTGCAGATTTCAGATTCCTGGTTTCAAAGTGTGATATCATTATCAGATGAATCACTCCAAATCAGGTTACTGTGTAATGTCACAGTTTGCTATAACATAAAGTTTTACAGTTTTTCCCATTTAACACTTTCACTTCATCCTGTCTGCTCAGGCTACATGTCAAATTATTTATTTATTTATTCAATGTTGTATCATAACTATTGAGAATATTTTGTAGTTTTTACTGTTATTTAAAGCAAGGCAAGGCAGCTTATTTATATAGCGCATTTCATAACCAGAAGCAACTCAATGTGCTTTACATAAAAACAAACATTTAACAGTAAGAATTGGAAGCATAAAAACATACAATAAAAAAAATAAAACCTAATTATAGTAGAAATTGGAAACATTAAAACATACAATAAAATAAAATAACTTAATTATAATAAAAAATAAAATAAAGTTCAGAAAAATAGAAAGAGAGAAAGAAAATAGAGAATAAACAAGCATAGAGCAAAACATTAACTCTTATTGTATGCCATTGTAATCAATGGCTTCAAAAGGCACTGAAGTGAGGTTTTATCAGATTTATTTATGGGTTGTTGTTTTTTTTGGGAAATACACCATGTTTTTTGAAAGAGAGACATATGGGCAACATACACAAAAAAAAGAAAAAAAGAAAATTAAGAATAGAAAGCCAAGTTGGCTGGTGCCCAAGATGCTTCAGTGTTGCTCAGTCAGGGCAGACCATCACTGTCTGTGGAGATCAAATATATTAGTCTATTACTCAGCTAAACAAGGAAAACAAAAACAGAAACTTGAAGCAGGGCAGCGCGCCACATTTAGTTACCTCATATGATCACCTAATGCCTCAATCAGTCTGATGAATCATAAAAATAACTCTTAGATTTTCTTTGCTTGCATTTCAGCTTCAAAAGTTAAAATCCCTTCTTTTATGAATGAGGCTTTCATGTATGTGTCACCAAGAGTTTCATGCTTGCCTCCTGACAGAATCGATGCTGCTGCCTCTGCCCGCACAGAGGATGTGAGGAGTCTCCTCCCAGCTGCTGGGTGGGTCAATAATCAGTCAAACACATCTAATCATACACATTGTCATTCAGTAAAATTCATTCAAACCAAGTAAACAATATAAGTACTATTTTTAGATTCAGGGCTGATAGCTTTGGCATATAATATATAAATGGTTACAATCTGGACACAACATTTAATCCTTTTTACTGTGACCTTTCACTATTTGTACCTCCAATTACAGGTTCCTCTCTAAACAATAGCAACTGCTCATCCTGCTCAGCCTGATATATTGCCCTGACACTTTCATCCTGGAAACCGTGCTCGTGCTGTGCTGAAGTCCCTGGCAGCCACGACTGAGAGAAATTGAACAGAAATATATGCTTTAGCTGTGAGGAACCAGAAACCTGAGCATCAAACTACATTTCTACACGTCAAGCTGCAAGCAGGCTTATTTTAGAAAAGTCCAACCTAATATATATCATCTGAAGGCTGCTGTGTGGAGGTTTTTATGTAAGAAGACCATGATGCTGCGTATCTGCTCATGCTTTTCCTACCCCGTAAATCGAGAAGAGGTCTGTGGGAGGAATGAAGCTGTCAAAAACACGGCTGTGGTGGTAAAAGGCTGCTTTGATGTTGGGAAATATTTTACTGCTTTTCAGTTTTTGCTTTTAAGAACAAATTATTTATACTGTGTCTGACATCCAGTTTAGTAGAAACTTATTAAAAGTCCATGCTAACAGATGTTATTATATTCTGACATGGTTATTCATCTCTACAATGATTCATGGAGCAAACTCAACAAAAATTGATTTTTTCTTTCATGAATGACACACCAATTTTCTAATTTTTTCTACTGTTGATTGTATTATTTTTTGGGGTATTTTTTTGCATGAAACAGCATGACAGTTGGATGATCATCATCATCTTAAAACAACCTTAAAAGTAAAAAGATTGTCTTACAAGTTTTTGCAGAACGGTCAGCCAAATAAACACCATGTTGCTGTACTGATCGGCACATCTGCAGATCTATTGCATCTAATTGGATGACTTTTTTTTAACATGCCTCTTAATTGCTAGATGAGTTTTTTGTTTTTTCCACTTTTTACAGGAACAGAGAGGGGTAAGATTTCAACATATAATGATGTGCTTTGTTACTTTTCTCCCCACATATTTGTGATGTAACACTAGAGAGTGAAACTGTATAATCAGGTACAGAAAAGGATTTAGGAGAATATGAAAACACTGTATGGCACTGAGCTCACCTTACAAATGCACATTTTAGTTTAGTAAAGATGTACACATGTAGACTTAATTGAGTAAATGACTGTAACTGGGTTACGAATTTATAAACAAATTTATTTTATTTATCCTTTATTTAACCAGACGAAGTCCCATTGAGATATTAAAATCTCTTTTACAAAGGAGCCCTGGGGAAATGAAAGTGGACACAAGCCAAAATAACAGTATTAGAAAAATACATCAAAAATTATATATTATATACAGTATTATGTCATTTCTTTCGATGCATTTTGTCAACTGAGTAGATGCTATTAGTGATGAGATAGAAGTTAACACATCTTTTTCAATCTTTTCCTGTAAATACTTTGTACTTGCTGAGCAGCCGAATTTGATTTATTTCATGCACTCATCAAATAAACACATTTAGCTCCTTCAATTCAATCTGTGTGAGAGCTGCTGTCTCGCTGTTCTTATGAAAACTGAACACCGTCCAACTGCGGTGAAACAAGTGTGTTATTGCTGTGGCTACATAAACCACGACACAATGCAGTATGAGGAATGTTTGCGGAAATGGACAAAGGAATGATTATGAATGTGGTAATCAGTGTTAAACAGAAGCTCTATGGAAAAATAGTGCAGGAAAAGCACTTTTTGCACACATGTAGTTCACACAAAATGTTTCCTTCCTTTTACATAAATCATAGTCCGAAAAACATCTCTGAAATTCTTTCTCATCGTCATATCTAGTTGATCTATGAAAAAAAAAAAAAAAAAAAATACAAATATTACTCCATAGTTTCAATGAAAGATGACACCAGAAATGTAATTAGACCTCTAAAATACATCTACAAATAATATTTTTTCAAGTACTTTTCTTTGCTTGTACTGTATACTACTAACTCTAGCATCTGCATGATTGGTTTGTCATCACATCAGACCACATTAAACATAATTTACCCAGCTTCTATTCCATCAAACTCCTGGTCACGCGTCATTCATGCAAGAAAGTTAGAGAATGTTAAAAAAATCCTTACTTTTGGTCGACTGATGGCTTCACTTCCAGGTGTCCTCTTAATCGCGTGTGTGGTTTTGTTAGTAATATGAAGACAAATTAATTAAGTCCATCCAGTGGAGAAAAACAAGAGATTTTACAAAGAGATCTGATCAGAACATCTAAGAAGCCACGCCAGAATAAAAATCTCAACTTGATTGACCTGATGATAAATATACCCACAATTACAAGTAAAGGAAGGTGGTGGTAAATAAAAGAGAGGGAGGGGGACGGACAGAAGCGTGAGGAGGAGGATGACTACACTGCTATTATGAGCACTTTATTTTCAATTAAGCCTTCTCGCATACTGTAAGATCACTTTCTACCATTTTTGATGATGCAGGGACTTCTTGGACTTAGCAAACGTCTGCAACTTTTCTCATTTAATGGAAGATGCACTTTGTGTACAGTAGTAGAAAAAAACACCAGAAAAGAAGACAATTTTAAAATTTTATATGGCAGCGGCAAAAAACTGAAAGCAAATTCTTTGTTATAAATTACATGAACAATGCTAATTTATCTGCAGGTTTCTATGTTTGGAAAGATGTAAGACATTTTGATTAACACAATGTAAATGTGTTAAATATTATTGTTGTGTGTATATTATTGTCAACAACTTCATATTATTCTTATATGCTAGGCCAAAGTGACGTACCCACAGACCCACATAAAGGCACATAAACATTTTGATTGAGTAGTTTAAGACAAATGACCTGAAAGGCTTGAACAACAACAAAACGTAAGTACATTTTTACTCATTTTTCCAGACAAGCCATCTTTTGTTTTGGTACATCTTTTTTTTAACCTTCATGCATTCATTGGTATACAGAGTTCAATGACATCATGTACCATCCCAGCCAAGCTCTTCCCAACATCCACCTGAGCAAAGGTCCAATTCACCAGGCTAACAGAAAACACCTGGATTGGTGTGCAGAGCCTTTAACCAAGCCCCCAGGAAGAGTACTGGGCTTTGAAGCCAATTTTACATAGTGGCCAAACTGCGGAATTACAACTTCAGGGTCCAAAAGTGGCCCATAAAAGGAAAAGGAGTGGCTGTAAAACAGTGGATACATTTGTTTGAGCACCACAACCCCTGCGAAATGGATAACTATCAGAATTTGACCAATTTGGTCCAGTCACATTTGGAAAGTCTAGAAGAGCTGCACTATTTAATTATTTTATCCCCATGCAAGTTAGCCAGAGAGCTAAGCTGAAAATTAGCTGTCTCCACTGGCTGAGGTCTCTGGTGAGCATACTTTACAGGTGCATTGGGCCCATAGAGTGTGCGCAGTATGTTTTAATTGGGCTAATTTCTGGGACTGTGCCACTGAGAAACTTTCATATGAATGAATGGGGCCTCGCCTCCAATGCAGTATGCAGTTCTTTTAATATAACCATGCATATAATGCATTAGACTCTGGAATATCTGAGAAGCTGCAATACACTGTTACACCTGCAATCGATCTGCCAAGGAATCCATTTTATACTTTAATCTAATCCCTCCAAGTCCTGAAAAGCTTTTAAACCAGGACAGGAAGTCAACATAACTAAGGAGGGTATAAAGTAAAGAAGAAAGAGAGTGAAAAATATTACCGACTGAAAGCTGTGTGAGGGCTGTTGAAGAAAATCATTAAAGTACAGTTCAGAGGTTTGCTGTAGTATTGTGAATTTATTGAAGCATGCCAGCACACAGAGGGTGAGGGGAGGCATTCAGACCTGCACGGGGCAGACTCAATCGGTTAGCAAGTCTAAAGGGGCTTAAATGTATTTTCTTCATCAATCCACACTTTTTTGTTGTTTTTTACGTTGTAGGTTATATCCATAGCCTAATTTGACAAAATCACTTTCAATTTCAATGAAAAAAATCTGAATTTTCCTCCTTCTGTGGAACAGTTTGGGTTGCGGTGAAGTACATGATTTTAGTGGTTGTTCTCATGATAAATAATTAGCAAATGGATTTGAGACAGGTGGTCAGGAGACTATAGTCACAGTCAGGATTAAAAAAACCAAGCAAGACAAAATCAATAACTAACCCAATGCCCTTAACTTTTCCTTAAACCAGTCAAACTAACCTGTGATGACAGGGTTATGTAATGTCTTGGCTATGTTATTTAAATGGTTAGTTATTTCTTGTATGGTAGCACTGTGGTCAGGTATAAACGTACAACATTCAGTTTCAATGACAGCCCAAGTTCCTAGTACTGAATTAGTTGGTATAGTTATTGGTCTGTGCTTCCTGATGGGTGTGGACCTCATTGACATTAGGGCTAGGGTCAACAGCATTGTCCATTTCAGGCCTGTTTCAGCACACAGTTTGGCTAGTTTGCTTTTCAGGATACCATATCGTCTTTCAAATTGTCCCTGCAGAACGTGGGTGGTTTGGACAATGCAGTCTTTGTTTAATCCCCAGTGATTTACATAGCTGTGTCATTATTTGTCCAGTGAAATGACCATTGTCTGAACCGATGCTCGCATGGATGCCGAATCTTGGAACAATGTCTTTCAGCAGGTCAACATTGTTGCCTGTACTGTTTTTCTAGAGTTGTGTTGTTGCAGTGTTCATAGGTGGAGTTAAAGTGTACCATGTGACAAGTGCCATCAATGTGAGTCCTTCTCTTTTAATGTGTGGGATGAATCCACATCCATAAGAGTTATGGGTTGGGGCAATTATCATTATCATTTTTGCCAGATGGAGGTATGTGTCTGTTAAGGGCTGTGGTTCGAATCCATTAGGCATCTTTCTCTCTTGGTGTACCAAAAGGTCCTGTTTGTGGTATCTGTAGATTTCTCTCTTTGTTTATGTATTATCCAATCAGGCTTTTTGTTGGTCCTTTGTTGTCTCTGGTGTTACTTCTCCACGATTTAGTCAGCATCGGGTGTACAGCAGTTTCGTCTCAGACTCCGGTACCTGCAACATATGAGTAAGCCACAGGCACAGAATTGTGGCAGCAACAACACACCCTTCATTGTGGACGAAGTCACAGTCATGTACATATTTATATTCATTAGAAAGTCACAATCCATGCTTCTCCACATCAGTGCCCTCTTGTTTAAGGGATGTCTAACTAGCAGAAGCAAGGTTGTTAGCAGGTATGGAAGGTCGGGTTTTACATGGACAGGAATGCTACATTTGTCAGCTGCTTAGGCTGTACGGTCACCCAAAGCATTGCATCATGGAACAGGATCATCAGAAATAGATGGGTACTTGGCATGTGTTTAACAATTCACCAATCTAAAAGTTTCAATGGGTGTCCCTGAGGATGTAATGAATCCTGGGTTTGCCCGCAGTATACCAAAGTCATGCAAACACCCAAAACAAACATATTTGGAGTGTCTGTAAATGGTAACAGTTTTACCTTTTGTTAGGTGGCAAGCTCTCATCAGGGCATATAACTCAGCTACTTGGCAGAGCTCAAGGGTGGCAGGGTGACGCTTTCAATAATTGAAATTGGTACTCCTTTTTCTCCATAAACAGATCAATCAGTGTAGAAAAGATCAGAAAGATCAGAGTTCGAGATAGGAGTTTCTGAAAGGTAAGGACAAAGCTACTTCTTTTAGACAAGATGCAAGTCTCCGCAGGATCCAGTCTGAAGGCAAAATAAGCAACAGGTTAAGGCAATGAGTGAGAACCGATTGTGCAAATCCACATTTCTCATGTACAAAGAGTATGAAAGATTGTTTTTTGTGAGGTAGACCTAGACAGCAATGCATATTTCAATTCAATATTTCAATATTTGTCAAATGCTACATATTGCATTAGGGTAGAACCTCCTGGAAATTAAAGATCTTTGAGATGGGGATCATCATTTCATTGTTAAGTCTTTGGTCTTGTACAAATCTGAATTCTGGTTTCCCTGGCTTGTCAGTACAGGAAGTACAGGAGTGTGGCATGGACTATTGCATGCCACGATTATTCCTCAGTTTAGCCAGGATTGAATTACAGGTCAAATGCCTTCTCTCTTTTCTTGAGAAAAAGGATACTGTGAAATCATTGGCAGGGAGGCAATATGTTTAAGTAATATCTGTACTGGCTCAGCAGTTCTAATCAAATCAACGTCATTGGAGAAGGAGACTGGACACTATTTTATCATGCACTTCCCCTTTTTCTCCACTCATGGGTCGATTTTGATCTACCAAGGCTGCTAGTACAGCTGTGGTGTCATCCTAGTTAGACTCTAAAGAATGCTGCCTGGTGTGCAATGATTGTGCAGTTTCGTTTAGAAATTGTAAGACTTGACATGTTATAGATACTGCGGTAGGCTCAGATACAGGTATACACATAATGCCTCATACCTATTTTCATCTATCATTAAATTAAGTTCATTTATTTGGTCAATTTTATTTTTGGAGATGGGTCACATTTGTTTATCTTTTAACTGACAAAAAAGACAAAATGAGCAATTTCTCACCCAATGGTTTGAAAAGAAAAAGAAAAAGAAGGAATTCCCAATGCCTTTGTCCAAGGTGTAAATTACTTCCTTCCTTCTTCCTTGTCCTGAGTGTTCACCTGCCATTTTTCTCCTCCCCTGCTCCACTCGTTGTAGTGAGATACGTAATAATCCTAATACCTTAATACCATATAAAAAAACATTTTGATCCATTAAGTTTGTGCTTTTTTGCCGTTCTCGGATAACAACAGTGTCATTCTTCATTACAGTACCTCTCTAAGATTTGGAAGGGAAAAGGAAAACAAAAGGCTTAACCAATTATTCAAATGCCAAAAATAAATTTGAGATATTATAGAAACTACTTCCATTACATAGTCTGTCCACCTGAAAGGAGTTTATTATCATTCAACTGTAAAATGTGCTGAGATACGTATTGTGGTCACAGTTACAAAAACAAACTACCAAACACACTTTCAAGGGATCAAATCAAATGTGTGCTTATGTTTAAAAAAATGATTGATGTATCTTTCAGGTTTTTTCAAACACCAATATCAGTCTAGTAAAATCTGGAGCTGGCTGAGCTTTGATGGAATGTATCCACAGAGCTGAGTATGACAGTACATGATGTGAAATCATTGATCTGTTATTTGTATGATTCTGTAGATCAAAAGGGTATGAATTAAAAACAGCAATTTTTGTTTTATTTAAGTATGTTCCTAGAAGCTCTAATCTTCTAGGAATCAGATTTTTGGACCCCTAAAAACAACGTACAAAACATAGGATGTAAACAGCTTTTCATTTCCCATTAAAAGGCTAGATCAAGCTATTTAATTACTTTCTCAGAACATATTTCTAGAGCTAGAAAAAAACAACATTTTTACAGTTTCCTTTTATTGATAATTGCAAGCTGGGTCTTGTACATTATTGACAAAATGAATGAAATGTTGGAGGAAACATATTGAGATGTAGTCTGGAACTGTGCTATCTTCACATTTACACAAACTTTGCAAATGCCAGCCAATGTGTGCACGCATGTGTGTGTGTGCGCGCGCGTGTGTGTGTGTGTGTGTGTGGACGTGACTTTTCCTCGAACATCATGGAGAAAACATTTAATTCAACTCATATTTCTTAGTGTTGATATATCTGTTTTGAGGATGATTTAAAAAGTATCCCAACAATCATCATGAAAATATTATTACAAACTAAACGACTGAGAGGCTTTCACATTTTTTCAAGTATTTTTAAAATTGTTCAATAGAAAAATTCACAATCGTACTAATCCCAAGATGGCTTTCAATTATTTTTCCATCTCATACAAAGCCTGGCAATATTCTTACTTTATTGTGTCCCCCTTTGACACATCTGTTCATCAATGGCTCTTCAAATATTTGTAAAAAAGTAACTACATGGTGAACAGATGTTAATAGAGGTCAATAAGCCATAAAAGCTAAAAAAAAAAAAAAAAAAGTACACCAAGCGTGCTTTTCTGTGGAATAGAATTAGGAATGATCGATCTGTTTGCACCAGGTTTTAAAAATCAACACCCTAATAAATAGAGAAAACATTGTGTGGAATGCATAACTTATATCTATGAAGGATGTCTGTAAGTGTGATGCACAAGCGCAACCAAAAGTTTCACACATGACCTTGCTGGTGAAGTATTTCCTTTAGGATAGAGTCTGCATTTTGAAACGTCTGGTGATCCTATCGAAACCTGAACTCATCATCTAAGTCTTCTTTAAGGAGGACTGCATGTCTGCACACAGATCAATACAGTTTGATCATGCTCTCTCTGGATTTGCCGACTCCGACCCACTTCACTGAAATGAAAAATAAAAAAAGAAGAAAAAAGACAAAATGTTATTTATAGGTTTGGTAAAGCTCAGGACAGTTTGGCTGCAGTCTCTCTATTAAAAAGGACCAGTGTGTAATATTTAGTGACATATAGCAGAACGGACCTGGCAGAAAGGAAATATAATATGTATGTAATATCAAGTATGTTTTTATTTTTGTATAATCCCATTAAAATAAGAACTGTTGTATTTTTGTTCCCTTAGAATGAGCCCTTTATATCTTCATAGTAGGGGTTGACCGATATGTTTTTTTTCCCTAGGGCCAATAAAAAGTATCAATACTACAATGTTTTTACATTGTAGTATTGTGTGAGACCAGCAGTGACTACAGAGAAAGGCTGCTGCATCAGAGCCAAAGTAGCATGTATTGGCAATTGGATAAAATCAGGGTAAAAATATTGGACTATCAGCTCCACTGCCCCTGTTACATAGGGAGCTGCCCCCCCTACCACGGAACCCACCATGTTTCTACTGTTGCCCAGAACAGGCAAACCAAACACTGGCTCTAGAGAAAGTTTTTCACATTTTTTGTGATTTTTGCAGCCACTGTAGGTTATCCTACTCTCCGGGAAAGAAAAGTGAAAGGAGGTGTATTCATCACCACTGTACGTCACTAAATCTTACAGACTGGTCCTTTGATGTAACGTGTCTCTTTACAAACCTGGCACTTGCAGGAAATTCTCGATGAAACGGATGTAACTCTGTGCCTGTGGTGGTAGATCCCCGAAGCTCCTAGCTGCCTCAGTGCTGCAGCACCAGCCCGGCAACGTCTCGTAGTCCACAGACACCCGCGTCAAAACGTCCATGTTTGCTAAAAAAGAAGATCAATAACCTTGAGTGAAATATGACATTTTTGCTTACCGATTCATCAGGAGACTACCATCAAAACAGCCCTCTGTACAGCTGTATATCACAACTTTATGGTTCGTATGCAAGAATGACAGGTTTAATATTCTTCTATATAATAAGTTTCTCTAATTATTTAAAGACTGGTGCACATACAGGAAGCACTTGTAGAAACAAACCTAAATCAGGAAAAAAGCCACTTCATTAAACCTCAAGCACACTGACCACAAAAATGATAAATGTATAAGAGAAATCAGTGTGAACACGCTGGTCAGGTGCAGCTGCAGAGTCATGTGAAGCAAAAAGAAAGAAGTTATTTGATCATCCTCTGGTTTATTAGCTCAACAATAAAATTTTGCTCCATTTTGCACTACAAGCAAAGACATACAGAAGATAAATGCAGCTTTAAATCTGCTGCAAAATGGATTTTCAAAAACTAAAGATGTTGCATTTCCTGCTAGTATATGCTGACCTGTGTAAAATAAGACATTAGCCAGCATTAAAGCTGCTCATTCACCTGTTACTATAGCAGTAGCTCTGACAACAACAATCACTTTGTAATAGTAAATAATCTAGTAAATAATTTTAAATAAGAATATTTTTTTCTAAAATTCAAATGTTAGTAAACTCTGAGCTTCAAACATCAGTGTTTTAAATAAACAGTGAATTAAGTAAGAAGGTAAAATGTGACCAAACTGTAGGAACTGAAGTTATCAGATTGTTGTAAGAAAAATCTTTTTGAACCAGTTTTTTAAAGCAGCAGTGAACTTACTATGTCACAACTGTTGACTGTTAAAGCCTATGTTATTTTACTTCAATAGGAAAACAACAAGTAGATCAATTTAACATCTGAGGGGAGAATGACCTACCAGGAAAACTTGGCAGAGTTTTTCCATCAACCTTGTAAGCTATGCCCACTTTGATCTCTGACAACGTGTCCAAAATGTCCAGCTTTGTCAGGGCAATTCTGCAAAAAGAGAAAGTCGCTCTGATTAACTCTGATGGCAGTGGACAGTCAGAGCTTGTGATGAATCATATTTTTTAAACTATAACAGCAAGACCTCCACAAGTTATAAATGTGAAATGGTGTGATGATTCCTTACGCGGAGAAACCGTTGACCATGTGAGCGTATCTGACCAAAATCAGGTCCAGCCAACCACACCGCCTCCTCCTGCCCGTCGTCACACCGAACTCTCTCCCTCTGGACTGTAACATGTCTCCAGTTTCCTATGACACAAAGAGCACTGTCAGCTGTGTAAGGAAAACAACTGTTTGACAAATAAAAACGATGTAGATATAAACAATTACTTCACCCCGTCTGCTATTCTTTCCAACTTTATCGATGCAATTAATGTGGGCTGAGCGAGTGTGCCGATTACCGGTAACTCCCTTCACACACACACAGGCATGTGGTAGTGGCCCAGTATGACCACACTCCTCTGCTGTAAACCACTGAGAAGCTCTACCAGACTATATGGGTATAAAGTGCATAGCTAAAGTGGAGGAGTTATGTCTACCATCCCCACAGAGGGTTTTCCCAGCAACCTGATAGATGTGTTTAGTACTGGAATGAACGCGGAGGTCACCAAAGGCATTAACAGACTGTCTCCAGTCAAATCCTTCAGTCAGTTTGTTGACAGGTGTTTCTGAAAGAGTGAAATCCACTGACGCTTTTCTCATTAAAGAACCTGGATTACGGAGACTTCAGCAGCCAGAACATGAGATATTACTGCTACTGTTCTGTGTTCATGGCTAGTCGAGCTCATTAAATACTCACTATTTAATTTTTTAAAGTTTTTTTTAAAGTGAGATTACCTAAATATTGAATTTGTTTTCAGGTTTACAGGTGAAGTATCAGCATTAGGAGAAATATGCATCCAAACAGGTTCAGGTTTCAATAATCAAATTCAAACATTCCTTCATCAGATAAATGATGAGATTTCAGTAATATTTTCGTTATATTTTTCCATTAGCACAGTTTTAAGAGCGACCACATTTAATAGCTGCATCTGATCTGATGACATACGTCTCATTCAACTCAAAATAATAATGACTATTTTACAAAAAGCTGCTGTGAGTTCCTTAGAAGCCAGCGTGAAGAATCTGATGCTTCAATCACAACATCAATGAAACTTAAGCTTGAAATAATTTATCTCCAGTTAATGGGATCCCGCTCATCTACGCACTTACAAGAACTGATAGTTTACACATATCTATACTCACATTGTTCTGCTCTGTTGGGAAAGCACCTACACCCACGCGGGTGGTGTAAGCTTTGACCACACCGTATACTCGGCCGACGTATGACGGAGGCACGCCGAGACCGGTGCACACGCCTCCCACGGTGCAGTTAGAAGAGGTCACGAAAGGATACGTCCCTGAGCAGAGAAACATCTGTTACCCCCAGGAAGCAAAAACATCCATCCCTATTAATCATTTATTCCACAAACCCCTTGCTGCTCACCAAAGTCAATATCCAGGAGAGCAGCATTGGCTCCCTCCACCAGGATTTTCTTACTGGGCCCATTAAGAGCTTGGTGCATGAAGTACACACCATCAGTCACCAGAGGACGCAGTCTCTCTGCATATATCTGAGAAAACAGTCACACCAACACATCATGTAATTATGTACGATAGTGAGAATGTTCAGTTCAGAAAAGTTCAGTAATAAATATCTATTACAACTTTTTCACACTGTGTCATTGTTAACTGTAAATGAAAGGGGCAACAGACACACCATCACTCAAAATCACTTTATATCAGGGCATGAAAAAACTTGATTACAGCAGTGTCTCTGCATTATAGTCATATATTTTATATCTATTATCAGTATTACAATTCCAAATCAATTTTAAAAAATGATTGTGGCAATATTTTGATATCACAACAACCTCAATGCCAAAAATTAGCCCAAAAATTCTGTAATGTGTTATTTTGTCAGTACATGTCAGTTCTCACCTTCAGCTGTGCCAGTTCACCGTCAATGTCCACATTAAGTTTTGGATACATTGCCAGGAAATGATCTGCCAACATACGAAACCTGAAAGACACAAGGACAACAGAGTTTAATAGTCTGAGTAAAACCCTATGTATGAAAATACTTCTCCACACATCTATTTCACAACATGATACACAGGACAAACAGACTTTAGATATATAATGCTTTCATGAAAGTAGATGGCAGTTTTCCACTGTGCACGGCCTGTTGTGGCCACCTGCTGGCAGGAGTGATATTACACTTAAAAATAAATCTGCTCATAGGGATTAAAAAAAACAACCTATTACGCCCTTATGTCTACAAGGTCAAACCTCAAAATTTACAACAGATGCTCTTTAATTCAACTGGTATTTTGTCAAATTCAGTTATCACATTTAGGGAAGGACAAAACAAGGATGGAAACACAACTACTCTTTCAGTGAGCTGCGCATCACAGAAAAAAATAAACAAATGAGGACACTGTTTTCATGGTGGCCTGCAGGGCTAAGATAGGCATCATGTAAACCTGGCTCAAACCTGGTCAGACTTTTGTGTTCCACGTCATCCCTTCTCTCTCTCTCTCTCAACATTTCGCTAATTGTACAGAAGGCCTCTTAACTATAAAAGTATCAAAGGCAAAAACACACTAAAGATATCATCTGCATGCTGAAATAAATCCACCTTCCAGATCGTTCTGTGATTGAAAATCTCTTAAAAGTGCGAAATATTAAGCTTGACATAGAGACTCTTATCAGTGCTCCTCATCATTTGATCTAATTCATGGTCATGGATTATGTGGCAGCATTTAGAGACAATATGAAAATTAAACTAAATAAATGACAAAAAAAACACTTACTTGTCCTCAAAAACCTTGAAATCTGAGACCAGGTCACAGACTCGCAGACCGTTCCGAGCAGCTTTGGAGGAGTAGGCAGGACCGATACCCTTTTTAGTTGTTCCCAAACTGAAGCACAAACAAAAACACAAAAGTTAATCACCAGAGTGATCTATTGATTTAATAGAAAATACTTCAGCTTGACAGTTGTTGAACACATTATAACAAACATTTCACCTACAAACAGACTTATACAGTATTTAAATTAAATCAGAGTACACTTACTTTTTCCCTTCTTGTTGCTGCCGCTGCTGCTCCTGGGTGGCATCAACAGCTTGATGGAAGTTGAACACTAGAGGTGGACAGAGGTGTCTTTCAATAAAACTGCATTTTCTCAATCAAAAAAAATACGTGACAAAATGCTTACTCACCAATGTGGGCACGATCAGAAATCTTCAGTCTGTCTTCCCATCCTTGTAATCCTGCGTGAGACAACAAATCCCACATTACATGTTTATACTACAGTGAAAATCTATTGTGCTGAATTTCAGGCCTTTACACACCAGCGACGTGACAAATGACACGAAAATGCCCAACACACGCCAGTGAATATTCTGCATCAAAACTATCAAACAAATTTGCAACAGCTGATTCTGCTTAGGCTGCTTCTTTGGACAGAGACAGTGAACACAGGTCAGAGATGATGACAGTGTTTGTTAATCAATATATTGATTCATTGGTTTTATTTTCCTGGCCAACCATAGTGAGTGAGCCTGCCTGCCTGCAGTCAAACAGGTGAACTCACAGACAGACTGAAAGCTGATCAATCAATGTAGATGTAGAAAATAACACATACAGCGGGATAGTCAAACCTTCACAATCAACAGCTGTTTGAGCAGATTACACTTTGTGATTGGTTGTTGCCTTTATTCACTGTGTGAAAACACGAACTGTGTCCCAGAAGAATTTTTTCGTTGTGTAATATTCGTGTTCTGTATGAAAGTACTCATGATAAAAAACAACAGCTTGAAAAACTATTTTATCGTGCAAATGAATTGAAAGAAGAAGAAAAAAACAGTGTGTAAAGGCCTCAGCAGGGATAACAACATCCTGCAGGCTTCCTGTCTTTTAGGGAAACATCTGTTTGTTTTGAAGCCAAGGTTAAAGGTTAGTGTAAAAACACACACACATCATAAATTTGATCATTTTTTTCTAGCCTGACCACTGAACTAAACTACACGCCTACTGTGGCATGTCAAAATGTAGCTCTCATTCCTAGGAAACTTTACCTTTGCCTTTCTGCAGGTTCTTCTCAGCCTCCTCAAACAGACCTGGTAGATGTATCACCACTCCGTTGCCTGTAATGTAAAAAAAATTAACTCCTTCAATCCTCATGACAAAATTGCTTCATTTACAACTACTCAACATATTTCTAGTAACAAATAAATTATGTTTATTTGTACAATGCAGATCATCACTGTGGCTTTTTTTTATATATATAATTTCCAACCAAAAGTGGAATTACTTCAAATTAAATGGTGATTAACAAACCAGAGTAATTTAGCAAACTGAGATATTTAGACACTGGGTGTAGTTAAATTGACAGTTTACTTTTATTTACCTTTGGTTAACCTTTCGTTTCCATTATGTAACAACGTATGGTATGTATTGAGTGCTCCTATGTGTACATACAAGTACTCTCCAGTTCACCTAGTTAAAACTGATGCAGTCTAACACAACAGCCCTAGATGCAGGTTATAATGTTTTTGATGGAACTGTTTTCAGAAAGGTGTTGATTCAACTTTATGGTCATTTTTGAATGCTTTGCTTGTTGTTGAACTGTATACCAAGAACTTTCTATAACACTTAATCTACACTCATTGATGTAAATGGGCTAGACACGCATAAAGATGAACCACTCAAGAACTCAGTTTCCATACAGTCTGAACATCACAAACTTCATGAATGTAGTATTTATTGCTGTTGTACCTGATAGACTGGGAACAGATAACTGATAAGGCTGTCTGCGGTGGTTCTTGATGTTTACCCTGACAATGGTCATATACTGGTGTTTTATCCTTTATCCTGCCGCCTAGTCTGTCATCTTTCTAAATAAAAACATAGGGATTATTTTGTACCGATGAAGGAGACGGCCTTCTTGTTGAGCACTCCGCTGGGCAGCAGGTGGAAGTCATACTCCACCTTGTCCACAACCACTGTGTGACCTGCATTGTTGCCTCCCTGCAAAACAGTTCAAAACATTCAACTTATGACACAACACTGAGGGTTTATTAACACCAACAACTTTGCTGAGGACAGTCACAGCGTCACGCTCTTGTATAACATTTCAGTCTGGGTTTTACTGTACACACACAAGGGGCAAGTAATTTAGCTGATGTAAAAACGGTGTGTCCATCTTGGTCAAAAAGGCCTACAAGACTTTCATGTTTTCCAAAAGAATCCTTTAGGATTCCCAAGAAATTCTAAAACTTTAAGGGAAGAAGTTTGGGTTCTTTTAGGATTTTCTCGGTCCTACTGGAAATCAGTTTTTCCATCAGGATGTAGAGGTGGAGCAGGTCATCCACCAATCAGGAGGTTGGTGGTTCAATCCCATGCTCCTCCAGTCTGCATGTTGAAATGTTCTTGGGTGTGAGTGTGTGGGTAAACGAGCACAGAAAGATTATGGGGCACTCTGGATAGGACGCGCTGCATCTCTCCTGATGGGCAGGTTGGCACTTTGCATAGCTGCCTCTGCCATCCCTATATGAATGTGTGTACGAATGGGTGTATGTGGCATGTGCTGTAAAGCCCTTTAAGCGATAGTTAAGACTAGAAAGTATAAAATAAATAGCCCATTTACCGTTTTATTGGTTCTAATAAAATCCCTTAGAATTGCTATACATCTCTAAATGTACTATATGACTTTATTCTCTTTATAACGAAAAACATGTTTGGTTCCTGTAGGATTTTCATAGTCCTATTGGAAATTGTATTTTTTCCTAGTGTATCTTGCATATACACATAAATACCATGGGGTAACAACGTAAGGGACGGTCTCATACTTTTGGGCCCCACTATACATACATATTTTAAACGTCTTATAAGCCTTTTATTGATTTTCACAGGAACTATCAATAGGCTTGTAATTGCAACTTGCTTCTGCAAAAACATACTAACAAAAAGAAAACTCACATTTGTGCTGAAAGTGTTAAGAGGAAGAGGAACAGCTGTGTGGTCTGAGCCTTATATAACCGCTCACTCGATAGATACGGGTATCAGTGTGTGTGTGTGTGTGTGTGTGTGTGTGTGTGTGTGTGTGTGTGTGTGTGTGTGTGTGTGTGTGTGTGTATGTCGAGGTCATTAGCTGGATTCGGGGCTCATTTCTAACCCTCACTACGGTATTTAATCACTAAATAAACATTTTCTAAGCTATCATAGCTGGCACCAAACCTCACCGAGCTCCTTTAACGTTACATCCGGGAGGTCAAACATGGTTGTTGACGTCGCAGCGACTCGTGAATATTTAACGGTAGCTAGCTAACAGTAAACGGTAACAGCCTCGGTGGTGTTTAATAACAGCGACATTGTGTGAAACGGTCGGCTTGGAAGTTAAAAAGTGAAGTTAAATTAACGGAACAGTTCGGTACCTGACACCTGCATACAATATCCGCATCCATAGCGAGCAAGTCCACAACTTTCCCCTTGCCCTCGTCGCCCCACTGCGCTCCGAGCACGACGGTCACTAAGTTCGGTGGCTCCTTCGGTACACGGACGGGACAATCCGACGAGACGCTCTCCCGCAGCCGCTTAACGACCGGCTCCCCGTTCACGGAGACGGTTTCGCGTCCGTTGAGGTTAGCCATAGTGCTGTCGGATGCCATGCTGTCCTCTCTACAAACCGGAATATCGTTTTACCGCGTTTTGTTTACGTCACGGGAAGTAGCTATCTGCCGCTAGATGGCAGTGTTGCGTTTTTAGAGAAATCACAAAACACTACTATGTCAATTCAGAGATCAGTACCACGTTATAGAGGGCTCGACCTGTTGTTTTATTTGAGTAACTATGTTTTAAGGTGTATATACAATATTCTACTTTGAAGAATAATAATATGCTTTTCCACAGAAAAATCAACTATCTTGTTAAAATCTAAATATAATCCCTATCCCAAAAGATGTGTCCTACTTCACTGTAAAGTCCAATCTCAAAGTATCTGCACTGGAGGCTTCAGTTATCCACATCACACTTGCGTAAACTGACTTCAATTTGAGAATGTGTAATTCACTATTGATTTTTTTTTTTACGAAGGGCTTACATGGCTATTTTTGAGAGTTACACATTGAAATAGGTAGTCTTTTCTTTTTTCTTTTTTCTCATTTTCATTATCATTTTTTGGTGGGTAGCTTAATTTAATGTGGGATTTTATGTAGGATAGGCATATATAAGCATTATGCTTCTGCCTATACCTTTTCAGTCATTAACATCATACATTAATTACTTTATGCTGTTATTTAGAATCTATATACTTATTGTATACTGTAGTAAAGTACTTTTCTGTTTGTTGTGTTGTGATGACTGAATAAACACTACTACTACTACTACAAATATTGGTCGAGAATTGGTTTCAAACTAGTTGTGATCTCACAAATCCTGTTAATGGGTTTGCCCCTTAAAACTGGGTTTTCAAATAGCACAGAGAAACTTTACACTTTCAGCAGATCAATGTGAAAACAGCTTCCTAGTGTTGAACTCTGCACATATACAGTGCTTATAAAAAGGTATTCACCCCCTTGTATGTTTTCCCCTTTTAATGCTTTTATAAATTGAATCATGGTCAATATAATTTGGCTTTAAAAAAAATAATTGACAAAAAAACAACTCTTTAATGAAACAGATTTCTACAAAGTGATGTCAATTAATTAAAAATATATAATGTACAAATAGTGATTGCATAAATATTCACCCCCCTCAAAGTGACTGACCTAATTGAATAGAGGTCCATCCAATTGAAGAGAAAGCCACTGTTGAAGAAAACTCATAAAAACTCTCGACTAGAGTTCGCCCAAAGGCATGTGGGAGACTCCACGGTCAAATGGAAGAAGGTTCTTTGGTCTGATGAGACCAAAATGGAGCTTTTTGGCATCAGACTAGACACTATGTTGGCGGACACCAAACACTACACATCACCAGAAACACACCATCCCCACTGTGAAGCATGGTGGTGGCAGCATCATGTTGTGGGGATGCTTCACGGCCGCAAGACCTGGAAGGCCTGTAAAAGTAGAGGGTAAAATGAATACAGAAAAATTTAGGGAAATCCTGGAGGACAATTTGATTCAGTCTGCATGAGAACTGCGACTTGAGAAAAGATTATTTTTTCCAGCAAGACAATGACATGAAGCATACAGCAAAAGCTACACAGAAATGGTTTAAAGACAACAAGGTGAATGTTTTGGAGGGGCCGAGTCAAAGCCCAGACCTCAATCCAATAGGGAATTTGTGGCTGAATGCGGTTCACGCCCGCAACCTGACAGAGTTTGAGCAGTTTTGCAAAGAAGAATGGAGTAAAATTGCATTGTCCAGATGTGCAAGCCTGATTGAAACCTATCCACACAGACTCAGTGCTGTGATTGCAGCCAAAGGTGCATCTACTATATACTGACTTGAAGGGGGTGAATATTTATGCAATCACTTATTTTATATGATATATTTCCAATTAGTTGACATTACTTTGTAGAAATCTGTCACTTTGATATTTTTGTAAATTCTTTTTTTTCAAAAAGCCAAATTATATTGACCATGATTCAATTTATAAAAGCAATAAAAAGGAAAAACATCCAAGGGGGTGAATACTTTTTATAGGCACTGTATCATTCCGCACAGTAAAGCTCACATATCCTACTGGAGGAACAAGAAGAAAAACACATTTTTGAGTGGAGGCGGACTTAAAAGACCTGGGTGAAGAGACTTTACAGAGTACAAGAATATAATGTGATTCACTCTACTCCAATCAGAAGTAATGGACTCATAAACGAGTGTCTGCTCTGATGAGTAAATAGTCCACTGAGATACACAATGGAAAGCAGAGCCATCATCCTTGAAAAGCAGTTCCTCAAACAGCATATTACATTAAGATGTTCATTGATGATTTAGGACTGACTAACTAATTGACAGATGAGTAAAAGATTAACTATATTTGTATTGTGACGGCCCTTCCCACTCTGCCTGCATGTTTGCTCTGCTCTGCTGCCTGTTTTGTAGACACTGGGATGTAGGTGGCAGGTGGAACTGGGAAGGTCGCCTGCTCTTACCTGCCTATCTGGGCTGGGCTTCCAAGAACACATAAAAGCACCGCCCTTTTCTCTCTCTTTCTCAGCCTTCTGCCTTTGTTTGGTTTGTTGCACCAGCCAACACGCTTCACACCATATTTTCACACATCCATACACTGTTAACACAACTGATGTCTCTACACACACACTCACTAGTTAGTTAATATGTTTATTTTTTGTTTGAGTTGGACCTATGTCAATCTTTATCAATCTTTATTTATTTAGCACCAAGTCACAACAAAAGTCATCTCAAGGCATCTCAATGTGTCTCACCAGTGTGGCCTCCCTTCTTGGTACCAGCCTTGAGCCAGATAATAACAGCATGAACTGTATATATAGAGGAGGCACACACAATATACCATGTTTAATATGTTGATATTTGTTTATATTTTTATATATATAATATTTGAGTTCACATCCATTGCTTTATATCTACCAGACAATATCCAGACAAGGGAAACTGCCTTGGTTTAGAATCTATTACCTGGTTTTTGTTATTTGATGAAAATCACATTTTAGAGGTCATTTACACAGTTTAAGCATCAATTAAAATGATTGAGGCCCAAAGTAGGTATTTTATCATTATATCATTATCAATACTAGTGGTGCTGTCCTGTAAATGGGTCCTTTGTCAAAATATTGTCTTAAAGAGTGATATGAATTCATAGTGAAGGTTTCAGGTTTGATGCCTTTGAGCCAACACCCTATACTGATCTCATACTGCAACATGTGCATCAAGGTGATATTATTGACCACTAGGTGGCAGCAAAGGCAACATTTTCATCACATACATTGTCCTTGAAAGGCCTCTGTCATTTCAGGCGATACTGTGCTTTACAGGTACATATCCCAAAGCAGATTAGCATTTAATCAAAACCCTGCAAACAAGCTGACACTGAGCGGGATCAAATAATGTTCCAGTGTCTGGCTGCTGGTGGGTTTTCTGTATCACAAGTCTTTACATCTGTCTCATCCTATTATTTGTTTCAGATACTGTGCAGCCTAGTTGCAATGACTTTGCTTCATTGCTTGAATCTTGTCTCTTTTTGTACAACTGTTGTATTTTGTATTCATTTGTAGTTTTAGTTATTTGTGTTTTTGCAGTAATTCTGTAGTATTACGTTCACCTACCTCGACGGGATGTTTGCGTGATCTTTGCTCTGGACTGTTTGGACTCACTGTGGCTGAAAGTCTTCACTTCCATCCCATTATCCAATGAAGAAGATATTCAGAGTGGGGGACTGCACAGGTCACTCACGTCAGTTTACTGGATTGATCCCTTCAAACAGTGACCTGACACAGTGGTAAAGCTTGAATGAGACGTGTAAATATCTTATCCTTGTATAAAAAAAAGATATTTCCTCTTAATTATTTAATGCATTGATCAAATTAGCAGAATAACTGCACCTCCACTGAGGCAACACATATCAGATTAAAGGTATGTTGTTGCATTTAAACAAGCTCTATTTTGTCATTATTAATGCTCAGTAACATTTAAGAGTCCAGTGAACATGTGACTTAGCAAAGTGGTGAATTATTAATAGAACAGAATGTAAAAGTGAAATTTGGTTGGCTGTTATCAGTCATTCTTGTTTAATGATGATCTGGTAAACACAGTAGATTTGTTTGCAAAGTGGATTTCAATTAAGAGCATGTGGCATATTGCCACATCTTTGTCAGTTTCCATTTGGACAAACTGTCAGGTTTGGTTTTATTTTTATAGATATTTATGTGCAATATCATATGAAATAAAACCAATGGATATTGAATTTATGCCCTCTAAAGTGTTCAGTAGATGTAGTGGATCGCTTCAACCTGTCTCTATGAGGCTGAAACGGTTGGTGACAATGGCATCAGGACTTCCTTACCACCCTCAGCTTTCACTTTTAAAATTAGTTATGAGATGAATAAATGTGCAACTTTATCTTTGCTATTCCTATAATGATCCTGTACTTAATAATATACCTTAATTATGTTTGCATCAACACTCTGGCTTATATAATAGGTTTCTTTATGCACACAGAGGGTAGGTTAAGTATTAAACACACTGTAGAGGCACATTTGTGATTTCAGGCTAAATAAATAAACTTCAGTTTCTTTGGCAATACATTCATTTTATTCAGATGAGCAAGAGAGCAAAAGACAAACTCATGTACAGACAGAACAACATTCATTCAAACTTTATTCATTATAAAAAGATCCATCAAAAACAATCAGGATTATTTTAAAAGCCACGAAAGTCGCTGTTTGCTTGTTGATGCACCAGCTGTCGACACATCCATGAAACCAAAATCTTCTTGTTGTTATTTGCGCATGTTCATGGGGACAAACAGCAGTGGCCTACAGAACTGACAGGCAGATGATACAATCACTGGCTGTCAATTCATAGGTCATCACCTTATGCCCCATTGCTCTCCAGCTACTTCAACATTTAAAAAAAAAAAATGTTTTAACAGTGAGCTTGATGAAATGTCCGCAAGTGACAAAAGAGACTCAACAGTTAAAAGAAAAGGCTTTATGTTGCATTTGGTGGCTCTCTGCAGGTAACAGCACCTCCACTGGAACAGCCACAGCTTCCACATGGAGTTGCTGTTACATCCAGCAAGCACCGACACTGACGGCAAAGTGTCGCTTTTCCAGGTGTTCTCCGAGTCAGTCATGTTACAAATGAAGAAACCTGTGACAAAATCTCACCTCTAGTTTCCTCAAGGCGGTCGAGTGCCGGTGTGGAAATAAACCTGAGATGAAAGTGAGACAGAAGGAGGTCAAAAGGAGCACATGAAAGCACCATGGTTAACTCAGGATCTGGACTGGGAGGCAGCTGCTTAAGTACATGAGGAGTCTCCATTCACAAGTGACTTTGACCTGGTAAGTTCCTCCTCCCAGTTTTATTGCCTAAAGTAGACACCATCATTGCTTACACTCCTCCAACAGCATGGCCAAAGGGCCAAAGCCAGTATAGATAACACAGATTTTATGGTAGCTGTCAACATGAGGCTGCTTTTCAATATGTGAATATATGGGTGTGTCTGACCAGCGTAGCTCTGGGCCTGACATTTCCTGCTCACACTGACATGAGTCTTCATAATTACTAAAAGGCTGGCTTAATTGTTGGTCAATATTCTATCAGTTTGGACCAAATTGAGCTTTTTTCCCCTACAAATTCTGTAGTAATTGTTTTCTTTTTCGCCCTGTCTTGCTCAGCTTGTACAGTGGTATCTCTGTGTAGACTTTGCCTTGCAATAAAACTCCTCCACCTATGACTCCAGCAAAAACAGAACAATAAAGCAATTAAAAGATTAGCTGCTCTGTTAGGCCGTCTATGCTCGTACTTGGTCGTTATTTTACTCTGTTGAATAGACCAATAAGACTGCATCTATTGCTTTCTGCCTCTTCAATGAAAGAAATACATTATTACAAAATGACTAGAATTACAATTTACATCATCCTGCCAAAAAAAGACTAATAATACTACCGGCCTACCAAACTTCAGACTTCTTTCAAACATTAGAAAAGAGCAAAGCAAACAAAAAAAAAAGGGTTAGGGTATGAAAGTAGAATATGAAAGTAAGAAAGATTTTGTCCAAGAAAACATACTTTCTCCCTGAATATGGAGCTTTTTAAATATATTTTTAGTTTTTTTTATGGTGAAAATACGTGTTTGCTTTTGTCAGGTATTCTTCTTTAAAATAAAATCATGTAGAGTTCACAAAATACAGTCTTCAGTTTTGGACATGAGCTGTACTCACCTTTAGATGTAACATGGCCCGGTGGCTTTCACAGGACGAGGCCAAAGGTTTGACGAGCGGCAGGGTGTCGTGACACAGGGAGCTGGGCTGGAGCAGCAGAAGAGAGAAGGGGAGGGAAATACAATACAGAAGAGCAGAAACACACAGCAGGCAGGACCGAGACAGGTGAAGAGTGACATGGAGAGGATGAAGCACACTTAGAGAGGAGCATTTTGATGTTAAGGTGAGCAATGACAGCAGAGCAATGGCAGCGAGGCAGAGCAGCCAGTTTAAGAGATCAGGAGTTGTTGGAAGGTTAATTATTACACTCGCAGTCAATATTTAACAGGCCGAGCGCCCTACCCCTCAGTCCAACATCCTGATTCCACACTGACTGACACAGAGGGTAGGGCCAGCGTCAAGCACATCTCTTTTGTCCACAATACAAAATATGTAACGCCTCACATGGCCTGCAGAAGAAAAGAAAAAAACCTCTGCAAGAAGTGCTTTTTCTGTGATTTGAAAAACTTGAACTGATTTGCTGTGTTATAATTCATAAGGCTTTTACGTATTAATTGAGTTCATATTGTAAAAAATCTACCCACCAAAATAGGCGTGACAAAATATGATTAACCACACTCCCTCTGCTTTTTTTGTGTTTTAGCTGTCTATAGCACGTGAGTCCAATCTACATTTACTGCTGCATTCATATTTCTTACGCAGGCACACACCTACGCACAATTACTGGAATGAGCAGATATGAAAGTCAGTAGATATGAAGCAATAGTGCAGGAGGAAGCAGGGCTATAGTCACGGAGCAAGAGTGAACGACAGCACAATAAAAGTCTGATTGAATGGTTTGTTAAAGATTGGTAGAGTGGAGGAGGGTGCAGAAAGAACTTTGATGCATGCAAATTATTAATAATTCAACAAATAGTGTTTATGATCAGTACACTTGGAGCAAAACAGCTTCTTTATCATTTAATACAGGACGTGTGAAGTCATGGTATATGACCCTGAATGATAAACTCTTCCTGATGTGTCATTTTTTAACTCGTAGGGGCGACTGTAAAACAACACGAGACATGTGACACAAAATGCTGGCAATAAACTGTTTTACAATTATATTAACACTTTTACTGTTTTGCACAGTTTTAAAGGAGCTCCTATCTCTTGCCATCAGTTCATTATATTTCACTCACACGCACCCTGCGTTTCTGGATCTCACTATTTTCTGCTGTTAATTAAATATTAAATAAGTATCTCTCCTCTCTGATCTGCTAGAGGAATGCCTGCAAAAGAGGAGATAAGCTATCTGGTGATCTAAAAGGGGCAAAAGTCTTTTAAGCCATATAAACAGATAATGAAACAGAATGTATATCAGCAGAAAAAAGTAACCTGTTTTTCCGTCCTCATGATGACGTTTGGTCATGAGGCTTACTGTTTTCAGTCCCTCACTTCACACCTGCACAAGCGCACAAGCTCTTTAACATAGTATACTACTGTGTGTATTGAAATATAGATCTTTTTCTTCAAAGTCAGAGCATTTTCACATGTTCTGCCTCCTCTTTCGTTCATATACTTGGGCTATCTTATCTCAGAAGTTCAAGGGATTGGTATGCCAGAGTGCAGAGTCCAGTGTCTTTAAGAGAGAGAATATGTGCACAGCATTATTCTGCCACACAGATAAAGGCGTTTCTTATGCCTTTGAATTGACAGTGCCTAAGGTCACAATAATTTCAGCTGCAATATAAATCAGATAACCACATCAATCTGCTGAGCATGAAATCATTTCGTGCAAAGATCACAAACAGTCCTCAAATCTTAACTTTGGTTGATCCTGTCACAGGATGAGCTCATTTCAGAAATGATTTACTCTATAAGAATATATGAAGCTCTTTTAATGGACAAATTGTTCAATTTTCTGAGTGCAATTAACTAATTTAACATTTCAGCCAATTTTGTATTGTGTTAGCCACTTATTTGTGTTTAAATTTAGAGAGTTTTGTGCAAAGTGTCACTCACATGTTGCAATCCCCTACATAACGTTATCTCTATGACACATTACTATTATGCACTTTACTTTTTGCTCTTTAGGTTTGCTGTAGTGTGGTCCAGTTGTGCCAAACTGAACTGAACATGGGATTTAAAAAAAAAAAAAAGAAGGTTGAGATGTGTTTTCAAACATATTGAAAATCCAGAGAAATCCATTGGTGTAATTGATCATATTTGAGTCACTCGTCCACATTTCCAGGTCACAGACAGGTTGGCACCACCAGGTAGGCTAGCTGTAGGTCCTATTTGAAAGCACAACGTTCAACAATAAAAACAGTATAATCTTAATGATTTAACCATGTTAGTTGAATTTTTTATTAAGGCCTGAAATATGAACCTTTAGTATTTTTGCACCATTTTGATTTCACACTGTTTCTGTCCAACAGTGTTCAGCCTGCAGAGCTTATATTTCTTTTTCAATGGCTCCATGCTGTGTGGAGCCCCAAGATTGACCAAATGTAATTAAATTTGATCAGATAAGTCAGAAATATAACTGAATACATCAATAAATGATAGTGTTAGATAAGTCATTGAAATGTAGACTTAAAATACACTTTTCCTTTAAACTCCAGTCAGTTTTTTCACCTCTGCCATTTATCAGTTGATATCTCAATTGACTTTTTCCTCTATTTAAAAAAAAATCATTGTCCTTGATGAAAAGAGGCATTAAAGATGAAGGTAATGTTATGAAGACAGACGTGTGGTGACTGTTATACTTTTCCCGTAACGGGGACAGCCCTATGTTCCCACAGCCGTATCTTCCCCCATTAGGTTACTAAGAAATTAGGCCCTATGTTTCCTCAGTCCTTCATTCCCACAGAACACGTATGGCCATTCCCTAATGCACATAACGTATTGTTGTTTTTCATATATGAAAATGCTTGAAAGACAGGTGATATTCTTTATTTTATTGTTTAACTGGGGGAACATAGGGCTATGAGAACATAGACACGCTCCCCCAAGTAATTTAGCTAGCTAACCTTTTTAGTGTTAGCTTGTAAGCTAAAATGTTTTATCTCAGTCCAAGAGTTCATACAGTGTTTCTACAGCAGTGTGCAGTAAAAGTATAGAGTCATAAACAGTACATGCAAATGCTGGTGTAGTTTTATGAGGGACGTTAGCTTCAGCCTGGTAACATTAGCTAACTGAAAAGGTAGGTGCTCAGTGTGTTTAAAGTTAAGCTAGTTAGTCATGCTGTCCTATCCACTCCAGGGGAAGGAAAAACTAAAATATTATTTATTTATGTATTCAGTTCTATTTTTGACTTGTCTGATAACTTGTTTTCTCACTACATTTAGTCAGTTTTGGGGCTATATAGAGCTGAGCTGTTTCATCATCATCATTTTTCTAACACTGACACTGACAACTATGTATGTGTATTTTAAGTTTCCATACGACTTGTCTAATACTCTTAATAAAACAATTTTGAAGCTACAAATTTTGAAGTTCAACATTTGAAGCTATGTTTGCTGGATGTTTGTTATTCAGTGCACAGATTTTGACATCTACTAATGACTTGTGTGTTGATACTGTGAGGTTCAGACATTTTTCTGAACCTAACCCTAATCCTAACCCTAACCCAAAACAAGCACCACACTTTGACAGAATAACAAGCAAGATTCAGTGACTTTGACTTAAAATGAATGTCTAATGTCTAAAAACATTTCCACTAAAAATCAGTTGCCTCTAAGAAACAGAAGTGAGTGAAAAGTAAAACACGAATCATAGGCTAAACAGTCTAATGAATGAAATAAATCAATTTCCATCAATTTATTACACTAAAACATTACACACTATTACATTCAGACATGAAAGAAGAACAGTTTGTGGTTGCTTGAAACCAAGATTTGGCTGTAAGACTTTATTCAGCTCTAATAATAAAGCACAGTTAAAAACCTCAATGTTGTGTTATAATGATCAGGTTGTGGACTACTAATTGTACTAATCTTACTCTATGGGGTATGTGTGAAACTAAAACTTGTCTAATACTCTTAATAAAATAATTTTGAACTTAAAAATTTGAAGCTATGTTTGCTGGATATTTGTTATTCAATGCACAGATATTGACATCTACAGTAAAAAAAACAACAATTATTTTTTGATTTGATTAATTTTATTATTCTAATGCGTTCTTGAAAACCTAATAAACCCATTAAAAATGGTTCTGTAATTTTAACTTTCAGTACACAGTCTGCTAATATCCAGTACTGCATATTTGCACAATTTAAAAAAAATGTACACATGGGCACACACCTGCAAACATCTCTTTAACTGTCATAATTATTGAGGACACTGGAACTTTAATCTTCAAGATTTTTATTTTAATCTACGTACACATAACCTTAGCTTCTCTTTTGAATCTTATCTTAATCTTATTTCATCTGTCTGCAAATACAATTATCAGCATTGTCCCTTATCTTAAAACCTTGTCACTGTAGACACTGATTCCCAGGAAGCTGTAAAGTAAATGTGAATGAATGAAATTAACAAAACATCTAACTAAAACAATCTCATGCAAGTAGTTATGAGACAAACTGAAAGACACAGGAATAGCATCAAAAATATTGGGTTTTTTTCCCCCTGTGCTAATATTGGATAGTTGACTGACTCAGAAAGATATAATGAAAATAGAGTCAGTTGATAATCAGAAGTTATTCATTTAAAACTCGTTTAAACATTTAAATGCACAGCAAGCTACAGACCCACTGTGAAATGTAATAATCGTAAAATCATGTATTAAACAAATTAAAAATCTCAAAGACTTTTCCCCTCCCTGCATGCAAATGAGAATAACATTAAACATCAGTGAGGATCATACTTTCATCTCCGCTACCACTCAAAGAACTCATTACTGAAGTTGGATATGCAAATGTGAGTCTTGAACAAAACTAAAAGAGTTTAAACCTGTTGAACTTTGCTTACACTTGTAGTATTGGATACAGAGAGGCTCACTAATCACCTATGAGCTGTTATAGACTTTTATACTATAGTTAGACAGTTTTTAGTATTGAAACACCTGCTGACAAATACTGAGGATTTTCAACAGGCCTTAAAAAATGTGTCTGACCTCTAACGCCCTCTATGGGTGACCAGATCACATAGCAAAAACAGCAACACTGAAAAGTAATTTTTTTTTTATCATTGAGTATTTATCTCAGCACTCTTCACACCTCTTTGCACTTTGTTTACAGTTCACAGAAACAGTTTCACCTGTATAGTCATTTCTTGTATATCCTGTGTGTGAATACATGAAGAGTCACAAAACCGAGGTCAAATTCCTTGTAAGCATAATCATACCTGGCTAATAAAGATTATTCTGATTCTGAAGCTGCATTATCATTGTACAAAGTTTCTTTCATGCCTGAAAGGGACAGCTGGCAGTGTCCATGCTTTTACGCTCTGATTCCATCACTGCAGCGCAGGATAACATGAGGCGATGGTGTGATGATAGGTGGAAATGAAAACTAAACCCTCTGTTGTCTTTTGCTGGGAAAATGATCCACACACTGCGATTAGCTGCTGTCACTATAAATGCAACATTTCAGTCAGATAGACTTCATCAGGCATTAACTACTTGTCGTTTCCTCTCTGCTTTGGTTTCATGTGCATCCAGAATAGACAAAAAGCTAAATATGCATGAACCTTCTCTATACTAAACATATATATACAGTGTAATCATTCACACACTTAATTGAAGTCTTAGCTTTATATCTAATATTAGGGAATTATTTCTCATGCTTCTTCATCTTTTGTGATTACGTTGTCTACAATTCACTGCGATCAATATCCATGTGCCTGTTTGAAGCCAGCTCACCCACAGACAGCTAAACTTAATTGAACATGCTTTGTGTTCCGGGTCTCTGAGGTCCATCACAGAAGCTATGGTAGTACCAAACATCATAAGCAATAACACTGTAATATTACAAATGTGGCTTTTTCCTCTTATCCTCTTTCTGTTGCCCTTTCTCAAATGATTTCTTAAAGTCCTGAACAAAGCCTTTGTCTCCTCTGCTCTCCTGTTTGAAGGAGCGTTTCTCATCAGGTGGAAGCAACCTTTCATTTCCCTTTTATCCTGTGACAGAAATCTGATGCTGTTATCCAGACTAAATGAACATTTTCAGTATTCATAACCTATTTCCCTAAGGCCTGTTGAAGCCTCTTCTCCTCTTACACTAGATGTGCCTGTTTTGTGCTGGCTCACTCCCATGAAGGCTTAAACATCTTTCTCTGCCTTCATGTTCTTTATTGATACATTATTTTTACATTTATGAAGTCTATCATAATCTCTACTTGACTTTTTATCAGGTGAAAATGTTTGGGGAGTTAAGGAGAGGAACACATTGTGAGAACTTTAATTGCTGAATCACTGCCAGTAATTAAAAACCTGATCAATATGTTGTGACTGGACTTTAGAACAATGATTTCTGAGGATGTTTCTCAGCTGACTCAGTTTGTGTGTATCAGGCATGGTGGACCCAGGAGACCTACCGGGCAGATCAAGGGCACTAAAGATTTTCTCTCACCTGCCCTCAGAGAACTTTCGATAGGAGCAGGACGAACAAACTGAATAAAATCCAAAACATCCTGAAGATACTACTGTTACTTGGCACACTGATGTAATGGCTCTTTGCAGATCAGTTACCTGCATATATGTTGGTCGATAAGTAACAAGAGACTAAAGCAGAGGAATACTAAAGATGATATAGAAAGTGTCTCCATTATTTAGATAGTTTCAACAGTGAAATATGCCAATCAGCTCATATCATAGTCAAAAATATTTTTATCCAGTGTTTTTTATGTCTGTTGATTTATGTATATTGTCCGTTGCTGTATTTGTGTGTAATAAGCCACTGGGGACACACAATTTTGTTGTATTGCTGTGTAATGACAATAAAGGCATTTATTGATTCCTTAGGGAACAAATTAAATGGATCCTTATTAAAAACATCTTAAGGAAAAAATTAATCAGCCATCAAATGGTGTAATATGCGTGGAACCAGCAGAATCGGTCCAGCGGCAACCAATCTGATCCTGTTCTCACAGCTCAAAGTTATGCCTACAAATTACTTGTCCAAATGCTAAAGATGTTGTTTAAAATGATGCTAAACAGAAAAGCTGCAAATGTTCATGTTTGATGTTCTGCTTTCTAGAACCGTTGCTTCATAAAGACTTGACAAATACTAGTTAAGTTGTTGTCTATCAAAGATCTTCTCCTCAAACACTCAATTAGATATATACAGAGTCCACTTGGTTAGATATTAATTTCCCTTATTCAACCTTCAGCCAAAATTCACCAACACGTTAACATGCTAATGATCCATGTGTTGATACTGTGAGGTTCAGACATCTGTGAACCAAAATAAGCACCACACTTTGATCCAGTGACTTTGACTTAAAATGAATGTTTCTGTTTAAGGTTTATTTTTTTAATTCAATGTCTAAAAACATTTCCACTAAAACTCAGCTGCCTCTAAGAAACTACAACAGAAGTGAGTGAAAAGTAAAACATGAATCATAAACAGTCTAATGAATGAAATAAATTAATTTCCATCTATTTATTACACTAAAACATTACACTATTAAATTCAGACATGAAAGAAGAACAGTTTGTAGTTGCTTGAAACCAAGATTTGGCTGTAAGACTTTATTCAGCTCTGATAATAAAACAGTTAAAAACCTCAATGTTGTGTTATAATGATCAGTTTGTGGACTACTAATTATACGTATTAGCAAAGTCAATTTACTCTTACTCTATGGGGAATGTGAAACTAAAAGTTATATACAGGCTTCTTGATCATCTCATTGTATGTTCCAGTAATTAACTCAATACTATTCACAGTCCTTTTATGACCTCTACAGAAAAACAGTGAAGTGTTTTAGAATCAACAGCTACAGTTACAGTAGTAACAGTAACACAACAGTTTAGTCACCTATAAAAACAGACTGAAACAGGACAAACATTTAAACAAAGACGCCTAATGTAAAAAACCAACCAACACGCTCTGTGCCGACTAAGATTCCTCTCTGATGGGAGTGCAGCCAGAGAAAAAACTGTTCTGAAAGCTCGTCAGAATCCTTTTCTTCTTCTTGAGGAAGCTGACTGTTGTTTTGTCCTCCTCATCGACATCATCGTCCTCTTCATCTGACAAGACAGATTTTTCCTTCAGGTCTGCAGTGGCATGTCCCATGTCTCCAATTTCTTTTAGCACCTGAAAAGAGTGAAATGAGACATTGGAGGCTGACTATATGTCAAAATACACACACAGTCATAACAGTTGTTTTCATTTCACCATCAGCCTGCTGTGAGATGTTTATTGAACAGGAAGAATAAAATAGTGAGATTGAATACAGAAAACAGCTGTGAGTAAGCAGCAGTCCAGAGAGCAAATCACCTGAGATGTTTAAACTACTTGAGCAAGAATGGACCAAACAGCCACTGAGAAGTCATACGACTAGGTGACGATACACTCAGCTCACGAAACGAGACTATACGCGATATTGAGTTCACAAGAACGAGATGAGATTTTAAATACTATTTTTAAGAAAACTTCACTGACTGGAAAAATAGTATTTTATTTAACTGAATGTCACAAAATGCAAAACAATGCAGGTGGTCCATGTTGACATGTTTAACTAATCATCTTGTAATGAATGTCACTTCAGTTATACTTTCTAAGTATGAATTATCATATGCAGTATGCAATATGCAAGCACTGTTAAAGGAGTCACAAATACCAAAAAAGTATGAAGAATAGAAACAATTCTAGTACATACATATAAATAAAATAAAGAATCTAATTATCACTAATTACATTAACATTAACATATTGCTAATAAAAACTGAAATAAAAGGTAAATTGCACAAATCCTATCACACGAATATACAAATAGAACAACATAATTAAATAAATTTGGTAGTGTGACTCATTTTCCTTTTTGCATGATTAGGCTTCCATAGCTGCACTAGATTCCCTGCTCCTCCTACCTCAGACTTTCAGTGTAGAGACCTGAGGTCAACCTACCGCTGCTCCTCTCCTCATCTCATACTTCTGACTGTGAGATCTTCTCAGCAGGTAGAAGTTGCTAGTTCACAAACTAAAATGAGGGCACTCACTCTAACAAAGTTAATGATCCACTTGTGACATTATAAAAAGAAGACGTGACGTGCAAATGAGCAATAGAAAATTGATCGTCTTTTTTGGCACCCCGTGCTACCCCCTGAATACTGCTTCACAAGACAGCATTAACCTCGACGAGAATATCATCATGTTTTAATATCGCGAGATCTCGTGACACGCCTACATACCACACTTCTTGGATCCAGTGGACTGTCTTTTAAACCTAACATCGGCATGCATTCCAGTCGTTCTCCAGACCACCGTATGGATGATTATTCTTTATATTACTGAGACTTCAGGTCTGTCCAGGAGACAGCTTACCTTCTTGGTGGGTGTACAGGAAGGCGGCTTAAAGAAGGTGCTGTTGTCAGGGCTGACGGATGTGGAGTCTCTGGAAACGTTTTCTGGTTGACTCGAATCCTGAAATGAACAGAGCTCAATTTATTTTATTCTTCTACAAAGCAAATCAATGAGAGCCAAGTTCTGACTGGACAGAAGAAACATGTCTATGGTAACAAATGACAAGTTATGTAATAATAAAGTAGCAGCAGGTTATTATGGTATATAATTAATGATGTAACAACTATTAGTCTAATACCTTTAGTTCTGAGCATTAATCTCAGTCATTACATAAAGAATGACAATACAGCTATTAACTGTTCCTTATGACAACAGCTGCTTCGGTTTCAGGGTACTGGTATTGTGGTGTTGGCTTACTGGGACATTTGAATAGAGCAGAGTCATCGTACACCTGTTACAGGGTAAGTTATCAATAGATAGATTGGAAATCATCAGATAATTTACCTCAGAAGGTGCCGGGTTGTCCATATTTCGACATTTCTCGTGGTCACACTGGCAGTTCTCCCCACATGTCATCTTTCCTTTACGGCACCTGCACTGCTTGTTGCCGCAGCGACCTTTACACGCACACTGAAGAAAAAAAGAAGAGGCTAATCAGCACATCATTATTTTACTGCTGAATCACAAATAATGAAAATATTCCAGTGCTGTGTTTAGTTCAAGGATTTCAATCGTAATCTGAGACTCACCCCGGTAGCTTTTGTTTTCTTGGAATTTCTGCGACCTCGCTCAGTTTTCAGGGGACGCCACTCGTCCTCTTCCTCCACATTCTCATCCTCACTGGGAGACATCAGCTCTTCAATCTCGATGGCCATGTTGGCGTGTGCTTTAGCTGTGGTTAAGCGCTTCGCTTTAGGCTTTTGTTGGTGGAGAACACAAGCAAAGAAAAATGAACACACTTGGATTTTAAAGTACAGTATGTCTCTGTATGTTCTCTGTGAAAGCACAGTAAGCTTCATCTATATTACATTGTAACCTTGTACAAAAATGAACAGTGAATATCTGCAAACGTACCTTTGGAGGAACATACTCAAATGAGTCATCTGGACTGTTTTCCTTGTTGGTCGTAGGCATGAGGATTTTCTTTGTACTTGCCAAGTGGAGCAGTGACAGTTTCTGTAAAGGAAAGAAAACAAGACATGATTGGATTTGAGCAAGTCACACAGCTTCCCTTGACATTTTTACATTTTTGTTATACCTGTGTGAATATTTATTATTTACAATTCAATTTAACATTAAAATAATTAAAAATAACAACAGATGGAAGCCAACAATGATGCAGTTACCTGTCTGTATTGCTCATTCTGCTCCACCAGTTTCTGGTTCTGCTCATTTAGTTCTCGCAGCTTTTCAAGCTCTTCTTCCTAAAATGATTACAAAGAACAACATTAATTAACACACTGAGATCATTTTGCACATTTTCTCCTAAATCAAGGAGAAATGTGGAGACTAAGCTTCTTCAGCTCAAAGAGACAAACCTGAACTTTGAGGCGCTGCAGCAGCTCTTTCTCCTTTGAACTCTCCTCCTCTTTCTTTGTTTCATCTGACTCTTTACAAATAGGTTTGTTCTGCAGTTGGTTCAGGAGGTAAAGGACCTGTAAGAGGGAACAAAAAGACAAATCATAAATATGAAATTATCCATTTAATAAATATGCATTTAAGTAGAAATAGATGCAAACTGGTATATGAATAACAGATGTTGTATGAGCACCTTATCTTGATGGCTCTGCTCCAGCTCCACCAGCTGCTGCTGGTGCTCCATGTCCATGGTTGACATCACATTTCTCTCATCAGCCATCATCTTTCTTAAATCTTGTGCGTTTCCTTTCTCCTGTTTGAGTTCGCTCTCCAGCTTGGCGCTGGCTGACTTAGTGGACACCATCTGAATAAAAAGAGGAACATTTTATGGTTTTTGGAAATACGGACAAGCAGTGGCAAATGTGAATATAAAAAATATGCATTAGCCTTTTTGCTCACCTCAGACATCAGCACCTTAATAGCACACTTGGCATCGACTATACTTGTGATGCTGTCTATGCGCTGTTTCAGACGTCCCTCGCTGTCTGCAACAAGAACTTTCTGCTGCAGGTCAGCTATCTGAGCATTCCTGTTAGAATACAAATCATACTGAACATCTTAAAACATTTCCTGTCCAGCAGTGAGGCACAAAATAAATGAATAGATTCCTGTGTGAAATATTAAATAAAAGCAAATATATCTGTTAAAAGTATCTTGTTTCATGAGGTAGCAGCAATACCCCTGGCAGAGCAAGCTTTAGATAGATTTTTAAAACATTGTGTGTGTCATTAAATGTTGTGTAGATGAGAAGCTAATTCTTGCTATGGGGAGTCAGGGTTGAATTAAGTGTTTATAGGAGTGACTGAGCTGGTTTTTCTGACTCACCTGAGGCCCATTTCTGTCTCCAGGTTCTCTACCTGTTTGGTCACAGGAGTCTCCATCGCTCCTTGGCTCTCCAGTTCAGAGATAATCAGCGTCCGGCGCTACACGGAAAGCCACAACAAAACAAAAGATTGATTCCTGATATTTTTTATATTGTTGGTTCACTGCAGTTCTAGCTTATTTTCCATTTTGTGAATGTTTGAATGTAAAGTATATGCTCACCCTGATTTTGGCAGTAGATCGCTCCCCTGCCTCTATCTGCTGTTTGAGGTGGTTGACCTCCTGAGCCAAGACCTTCCTGTCCTCCAGCAGGTCGTTGAGGTGGCGCCGGGCCTCCTCTGTGCTCGCCATCACCTCCACTTCATTGAGAAGCCAAGCCTGATCACATAAGGTAATGCAGAAACTTTATCTCTGTCTAATTTGGATTCATTTTGGCTGTATTTACACACAATAATTCTAGCCTCAACCTCTCAAGCAGGATAATTATTTTTTTAATAACAATAATTGAATACGTTTTTTTATACTTGGTAGTCATTGTGAGTGTAGAGAAGTCCTAGAATCAGATTTACTACCTTAACTCTTGCAGCAGCTCCCTCCATTCCTCTGTTGTGGATATCTTTGCGTTTGTCTGCTACCTCACTTCTCTTCTGAAGAGCATCTTTCAGTCGCTTGTTTGCAGCTGCAGCCTGAAGGGGGGGGAAATCATAATAAGCATCTGTGAATAATTTCCTGTTACACTTAATTCCAACATCAGCCTAATACTGCATGAAGAATTTGAAAATGGGGCAGTGACTCAGAGGTTTGCAGCCAGGTTAGTGCAAATGAGTGAAACACATCAAAACCAACAGTACTAAGTAGAAACTTTCTATTTTATATGCTCGTTTTGAAAATCGATTCACACAAATTAAATTGCACAGATAATAAAGGAAGAGGCCTCACCTCCTCAGTTTTGCGACGCAGGACATTGGCCTGTTTCTGGTAATCCCGCTCGAGTTTCAGCAACTCATACTGACGTTTACGATCCTGTAAAACATAAATATTTAACTTTGGGATTCGAGAAGAAAATGAACCTCATATAAAAATAATTTATATATTAAATCCTGACAGTGTCTCAGGAAGAACTTGTATTGCCACAGACCTTTTCTTTGAGCTGCAGCACCTCTCGGTCCTTCTTGCTCTTCCAGGCTCTGAATTTCTCAGAGTCGTCCCTCATCTGTCTCATCAGCTGTGTACGCTGAGTCTTCATAGCCTGCAAGGACACTGTTACTGTGCTACGGTTCGGGATTTATAGCTCACACGTGTATTAACAGTGCTGTGTTTCAACTCATAGCAAACAGTGATGTAATAAAGTAGGAAATATCTTAGAAATGTGGGTCTTTAGAAAGAATTTGATCTCTCGTTTATTCTTGAGCAATATAATTATGCACTCGTCTTTATTGATCAGTAAAAACAGTCAAACAGATATTGGAGAATTAATTATTTACATCCAAAATGGAATCAATATGTTTATTTCCCTCACCATCGACAGAACTCGGTGAAAGTAAAGAAAATGACTGCTTACCTGGATTTCATGCACAAGCTTGCTAACTTTCTGAACAGAGGTCTCTTTGAGTTTCAGCATTTTAGACTGCTCAAGAAGCTTCTTCTTCATGTCTCCCAGCTGGCCCTCGAGCTCCTGCAGCCTCTTCCTGCGCTGCTCGCTAAGCCTAGAAGAAGATGGTGTATGTCAGATGAAGAAGATCGTGAAGAGTGAGGGATTATGGGATTACTTTTGAGAATTCACGTCAAAACAAATTTAGCACAAGTACGTCTACCGCGGCCAAAAAGCAGATTGTTCGTACTTAGCCTGGTTGGTGTCTTTCTTTGCAGACTGAAGTGCCAAAATCAGTTCCTCTTTCTCCTTCTGCAGAGAGTCGACTGACGACTTGAGACTGTGTACGTTTTTCTGGAGGGACAAATGCACATGAGTCAGTATATATTTGTTTTAATGTAATCACACAATTTAACCCATTTCAACTGTCTCATGAACCAATAGGTGTCACCACAGATTAACTCCCCTCAAGTTCAATTCAAAATTCACTGAATTTGAACTAATTATAAATAACTGGAATTTAAATGATTTTAAAATGAGCGAGTGGGTCAAAGGTCCTCATACCTGATGCTCTGACTGCATGCCCTCCAGCTGGCTGTCATTCTGACACATGTTCCTCACAAAAGCTTCCTTCAGACTCAACACTTTGTTGAGCTCAATCAGTTCCTTGGAGAGCTGGGCCTGTCGCAGTGCATGATGGGCTGTAAAGCCCTCTGGTGATTCCTTACCAGCAGCGTCAGTGTTATCCTGTTTAATGTGAGAGAAGGGACATTGTTTACATTTACACTTTATTGTGAAAAAAGCAAAGAGCTGCAGCAGTTTTTATTCTCTGATCAATTGATGTGATCAAAAGAGTGAATATATTATTGTTTCACTACTAAAAAGTCTCATGAAAAGCACTTCAAGAAATAATAAACTTTAAATTATAAACATTAAGAGAACATAAATGTTAACATACTGATGGGGACTCATCTGCTGCATCTTTGCCACCACTCTCTGACATCTCTGGTACATCCTCTCCTGCAGCCATAGCATCAATGGAGGCAGCGATGCCTGCACTCTCATTCTTAGAAAAAAACAAAACAAAACAGTAATCCGTGAAATTTGAATATTAGGAACATTCAAATCAGCATTGCTGGATTTAACTCTGTTACTACGTGAGTCTTGATAAATAGGTGCATTAATATATAAGCTGGACTTTGTTACCTTGAGTTCCAGGATGATGTCTTGTAGGTTCCTCATCACCTCGATGTTATCCTTCAACTCCTGATCCTCCAGGGTCTCCATCAATTTCTCAAGATCCACTGTACATCTGAAAGAAAGATGTAAAGATATAAGACAGCATTGTGCTAAATTAACCTAGTATATCAGACTTTTGCTACCTTTTCTCTATTTTTTCCTCAACTAAAACTTGTTTAACTTTTAAAGCTATTGATGAGATCTTCAGTATGCAACAACAAATCATGAACAAAACTGACTTAGGCCATTAAAAAACAAACAAAGCCTTTAACAACAGTAGCTTTTAAGTATTCAGTGTTCTTTTTAAGCTTAGTCAGACACACGGTAAAGCCCTCCTGGCTCCGTGCTTTTGTAAACTTACGCTGCATGGTGCCGCAGTTGTTCCAGTTTGCTCTGGAGTTTCTCATTTGTTTGTTCCGTCTAATAAAAATGAAGCAAGTACAGTGTGATAACCACGAAGGATGAAAAAAAAAAAAGACAAAGCATAGAATGTGTAAATTAAGCATCACTTTAACCAATGTTTTAATGTTTTTTAATGCCTTTTCTTTTTTTTTTTAAAGCGTTGCCACGCGTTGCCACTGGTAACTTTGCAGGAAGGATTGGTAAATGTTAAGGTTTAGCTCACCATAATGATCTTCTCGAACATGAAGGCGGTCTGTCCTGCAGCCTCACTCAGCTCCCTGCTCAGTTTATTGTTCTCATCCTGCAGAGAACGGTTCTTTTCCAACAGCTTGGTCACTTTCTCCGTTGACTCGGGCCTGTAACGGACCAACTGAGTAACTGTTACGCTCTTTTGTTATGGGTAATATGTACACTGGTTACATCAGGTTTTATGTCTTACCCAGAGAGCACCGGGGCAACACCTCCGCGGGCGTGAAGAAGCATCACCTGCAGCTCCTGAACCTGCGGGAGAAAAGTGTCAAAGCTAAACATTTGATGCATTTCAATCTTTCAACCTCTTTTTCTTTCTCTTCAAGTAACTGAACAGCATTTAACTTGCAGCATTGCTACACAAGCGAAATGGAGGTTTAAGCAGAACTAAAGAGGACTGATGGAGGATTTGCACTTCCTGTACCTGTTGTTTCAAACGGCTCATTTCCGCAGCTCTGGGGTCGAGGTTGACAATAGGTTTGTTTTTAATCTTGCGAGCTCTGTCAGCGTATCGCAGCGTGTTGATGGTCTCCTCCATGTTTGAGTCCGCAGGGCTGATGCACGCAATCATCAATGTGTGGCTGTTGCCTCCCAAAGAATCTGATGAAACGAACACACAAAAGTTCAAAAATAGGCTGTGTTGCTGCTTTGAACACCTGATGGATCCTTTCCCAAAAATATTTTTTCCTCAAATGATTAAAGGTGTTCAAAATGAGGATGATTATCAAGACCGTCTTGATAATCACTATGTAACTTCTGAACATCTAAAATCAAAGCGTACCTTGTAGCAGGCGGGTCAGCTTGGAGTCTCGGTAAGGAACAAAGGTATTTTTCTTGCTTTCGTCTCCCAAAGCGCTGATCACATTACCCAAAGACAAAAGGCCTCGATTGATGCTGATGCCTGAAGATGACGACAAATAGCATCAAAAACAGAAACTATGATATTCAGCACACCAACACAAGACAGAAAAAACACAGAAATTCTACACTGCAGCCAATACTGTATAACGAGATGAATGTTTCATTCAATAATGACGGTTTTTAAAGTGAATGAATGTAAAGAAAAACATGTTTAGATTACCTTCCTTTAAACGATCTCCCTCTGCTTTGGTTTTCTTTTGCCTCTCTGAACCGGCCAGATCCACAAGGTGCAACTTTGAAACAATGGAGTCAACCCTGCAATAAAATATTAAACATTCATTGTAAAAAAACGAATTTCAGGGGCAAAATCATATGGTGTCTTTATAAAAACAGCAAATTCATCTTCAGTTCCAGTTTATGTATTCTGTTTCACCTCAGAAAACCTCCAAGCCTTCCCCCTCTGGGCTTCACTATCCAAATGAGGAGGAGGATAGATGGCTTATCTTAAAGCTAATTATAATAATATAACTATGGCCCAGGGCAAAAAGTGATTACAGAATTCATTTCAAATTTAAATTGTTATGTCTAGCAGAAGGCGTGATGAAATGATGACAAACTGACTTGTCTCCCCCTCTGCGCTGCTCCAGTGTGATGGTGAAGATAGCATGCGAGCGGGATGAGGCGGCGTTCATTGCTGTGGAGGCAACGGTGCGAGCCGAGTTTCCGAGCTCCAGACAGCCCACCATCTCTTGGGCAGAGAACACCTTCTTCTCAGTTAAACCCACAAGCTGTAAAATGGGACATGAGCAACAGAAACCGAAGCTGACACAGTATACTTAGACATGGTGTCACAGAAAAACAGGGTTATAGGTAGATTCTTCTAAACATGTCAATCACTTACCTTAATGCCTTCTTTAGGATCTTCCCGAATGCTGATGGCGGGTTTATCTTTAGATATGCACAGCAAATCTAAAACATCTTCATTATAAATCTACAATCAGAAAGGGAAAGGCTTGACTCATTAGTGTAAATCTTGACCACTTTACATTCACAAATTACATTAAAGGCTTTATCTATAAACTAAAAATGATGTCCAACAACCTCCAGGTAAGACACTGCCAGGCCGAATTTACAGTCTGCCCTCTTTTCCTTTTCCTCAAAGATCCTTTTGATGACTCGTGGAATAACGCCTACTGAAGGATCATTCTCTTGTGCTGATGTGTACGCTCCTCCCATGGAAAAGGTCTTTCCTGATCCTGTCTGTCCATATGCGAGTACAGTGGCATGGTAGCCTACAAAAAGCAGGAGGGCAAAATGATTAAAAAATGAAAAAGTTATGATACTAATTTCAGATCTTAGCTAATTGAAATATGTTTTTTCTGTTAGTTTCAACTGTTATTTTAGCTTTACATTTTTGCGCCACCAGTGGCAAACACTGTCCGTATTGAAGTGTCTTTTTTAAACCATAAATTTAACGGTACTTGGTTGTCGTAGCTTTAGTGTCATTATATTGAGGGACAGACAACAATACAACGAATTGTAGAAAGCACTCCCTGAGGCATAAAAACAGTTAAAACTATTAAAAACAATACTTTCTGGTTCAAGGTACATCTTGCAGACCATGCACGGTAACCTCACAGGAAGTGTGTAAAAACCATAAAGAAAACAGCTCAATAAATCATCATGTAAAACAGGTACAGCTACCTTTAAAAAGCCCACGCAATAAGGGGGACACAGCAGAACTGTAGACTTCTTCTTGCTCAGCAGTGGGATCAAATACATAATCATAGGTGAACGCCTTCTCTGCACCAACGATCACCTGCAAATATAGATATATATATACTTTAGCAATTATTGAACATAATGTATAGTGTTGCATAAGAGTGAAAAAAAAGACACTATATCCACCTATACGTGGTCTAACTAGTTGCATGGTGTTGTTGAAACATTACTAATGCCACAATAAGAAACCTGTTAGCCAATAAAACTTCAGTCCTGATATTATTCTGGTCACACTTTTATTTGTCCTTATACGTAACCCAGAGTGGAATTCTGCTGTGTAATACAGAACAACAATTTAAATATCATAAGACTGTTACACATATTTTTGAGTTTTAATTGTCTCTGATGAAGGTTGGGTTGTTACAAAACATTACTCTGAAACCACACAGAAAAAAAAAAGACAAAAAAGAAGAACACATTTTTCCAACCTGTGGCTCCCCAGGCACAAAATTGAGACAGCACTGACATCCTTCGTTGATTTCTTTTGGAACCAATGGGCGAGACCGCAAGGCGACCCGCACTGGGATCACCTTTGCATCCTCGTTCGCCATAGTGGAAGATTCCAGTTAACAACTGGTTATAACAGAAACAGAAGAGATTATCATAAAGAAGCCAGGTAATATCAGCCTTATAATGTGACCAACTAACATGCTACAAACTAACAGCTGACATATTTTGAATGGACAGAAGACTTTATTAAAAACTTAATTTTCAATAAGAAACAGGACTAAAATGATACAGCATTAACACTGACTGCAACGGTGATGGGGCGACTGTGATTTATTTTTCATGCTGACAAAAGTAATGAAGCATCATGTAAACAGTTAAGCACTGTGTGAATACTAGAGGAGGATTTAAAGAGGTATTGCAAAAAAAAAAGAAGATCTAAACAATAACATAAGCAGTTAATGCTGACTTTTTAAATGTATGCCAATATTACATAACAAACATAGCAGCTATTTGTTGCTTTTGTAGATTAATTTAAACACATCACCATAACAATATAATTGTTGAGTGTCGTGTCGTGTACATAAATGTGACATCTGCATTACTTGGATCTCATTAACCTACAAAATGTGTCCATTGAACAACAGAACCAATCATTTGGTTGCATCCATTGTTGTAGAAAAGCTGGACACCCACTTACTTTAAACATGGAAAGTAATGGAACTACGTCTGATATTACAATGCGCTATTCAGATGATTTCAAACAGCAAGGCCCGTATTTATAAATGTATATAATCTAATTTAGTTCACTGACACTGAGGTGACTGTTCTCAAAATTAAGAGTATTGCGGCTTTTTCACGTGTTGAATCAATGGCCCACATCTCAGTAAAATCACCACCCTGTTGTCATTGTCATGCAAAGTGAAATATCAATTATTCACTGTCTGTGGAGGAGCTCCAGCTTTAGTCTGACATCGCCTACACACAACCCACTTTCAAGCAGACCTATCAAAACCGACTAGTGCAATAACTTTGAACAGTTTTAGTCCTGTAAATTAATCTCCTATGGACCATGAACTCAACACGTCGCCAGGATACGAAAGCTAACGCTAACTTACGTTAAACTTAACATTCAGTATTTCTTCAATTAAGTCTTGCAAAATAATGTAACATCGCCTACTTCTTAGTTGGCAGTTGGTAAAGTAAACATTTTTATTGAGTACCAATGGCAAAATAAAGCGTTTCCAACCTTAATGAGAAATAATAATTCAATAAAAAAGCAGCGTCAACGTAATGTGAACAGACGTTAATACCCTCGCGTTTCCCCCGGTGCCAACCTTTAAATATCACGAAACAAGTATTCAACGGATCTGACAGTCAAAGGGCCTAATATTAGACGCCATTAACAAACTTTTTACTGTGAAATGGTCGGTTACCTTGATTATTATTTGTCCTAAACCGTGTACTCCCAGCAATATCTTTGAAATGAATGTTGTTACTGCCCGCCACTTTCAAACACGCAGCTCCGCCTCCTGCTGCTTCTTCTGCTCGTCATTTTGTGGCAGAGCCAACGCAGCTGGGCATCATTACTGACCCCTACAGGAGAAAAGAAGAAAAACACAGTGCTAGTATTATTGACGGTACATAAATATACAGTCAATGGTTAGTAATAATTTTCTACTACAAAAGCTTTAAAAAATCATAATTACACCTGTAATATTTGTAGCTTCAAAGGCGAATGTGCCATGAGCTTTCTTGTTGCAACTATCATCAATGAAGGCAATAAATGGAATAAGCAATATTTGTCAGATCCCCTCTAAAACGACCGAAATGAGGATGTGAAGTCAAGTGAAGAAATAAGAAGCTCAGAGAAGATTTTTGTTTGTTCATTTCAAGATAAGTGCAAATAGAGGTAGGATGATCTGGCAGAAGGGAAGTTGAGTGGGTGACACGACATCCCTCTTGATGAGATGAGTTTTCAGCCTACAATGGAAAATGGGGAGTGACTCTTCTGTTCTGGCTGGAAGAGAAAGGTCATTACACTGGGAGCCAGAGGGGAAAACAGCTGAGTCCAGATAAAGTAATGACAACGTTTCTGCAGGGAAGAGAGAGCGATGCAGGGACCAGTAGTAGAAGTCAGAGCATGGACTGCCATTGTGTTTGTGTGCATCTGAAACACAATGCTATTCAAGATTCAATAGCTTTTATTGCCACATGCACAGTACACAGCAGATGGCAACACTGCAGAACAATTACTCATTTTGATGGATATGGCTTGTCTCTGCCCCTCTCATCATACCACTGTGGGCACAATCTATAATTTTTCACCTATTACCTCTAATGATCTAGATGAGCCAATAAGCCAACTAAATTCCTCTACCTGCTCCCTTGACCTAGTTCTGACATTTAAAAAAAAAAGTGTATTCCACTGTCTGCCACCTGAATATTGAATATTGTTAGCAGTTCTATACAAGTTTATGGAGCGGGTGGCTCAGGAGTGGACCGTCCACTATTCGGAAGATTGGCAGTTCTTTCCCCTACTCCTCCAGTCTGCATAGAGATGTCCTTCGGAAAGATACTGAACCCTAAATTGCTCCCATATTGTTGTGAATGAGTATTAGACTAGATCCCCTGATGTGCAGATACCTTGCATGGCAGCCTGTTAATGGATGAATGTGGCATGTAGTGTAAAGCACTTGTGGTAGGAGTGGTAGGAAGACCAGCTTGGTGCAATATTAATGTAGTCCATTTACGATCAAGAGTCTTCCCCGATTCCCTCAAGCATGCTATTAGACCCATTTGTGATTAGCAGTTACAGACCAATCTCCAATATCCCATTTCTTAATAACATACTTGAAAATGTTGTATACAAACAGCTGCATATGTAACTATCTCTTCACAATCTGTTTGTTGTGTATCAATCTGGTTGTGGGATTAAACACAGCCCTGAAACAGCTATTATAAAAGTAGTCAATGATTTAAAGATGAACAGTGCTGCAAAAAAACTTCCCATTTCAGTATTATTAGATCTGATTGCAGCTTTTGATACTGTCGATCATGACATTTTACTCAGTAGATTAGAAAATTCAGTTGGCTTATCTGGCTGTGTCATTCTCTGGCTCCTCTTCTATCTAACAGGCAGGATATTCTCTGTGTCTCTCGTCAACTTTAAATCAGGCAACTTCAACATCTCTTGAGGGGGTCCCACAAGGCACATCTAGGTCCATTACTGTTTAATCACCACTTGGTTCCATCGTACAGAAGTGAAATATATCTTACCATTCACCTCCAAGTTCAACTCCAAACTGATCTCACTCTCTCTGAAACCCAGTGAGCAGGTTGGAAATCTTGGTGTTATATGATTCAGAACGAGCCATATTACAAGTATAACTAGGACAGCATTTTACCACCTAAAAACTTTTTCCAAAGTTAAATCCATCTTGTCTCAGTCAGATGATGAAAAGCTGGTTTATACATTCATCTCCTTTACTGCAATGCCCCTTTTGCCAAACTTCCCAAAAATACTGTGGAATGGCTCCAGCTCATCCAAAATAGTGCAGCCAAAATACTGGGCAACAAAAACTGAGCATATTACTCCTATACTTAGATCACTTCACTGGCTTCCAATAAAATACAACATTGATTTCAAAATACTATTCACTTGGTACAAATCACTTAATTGTGAATCTCCTAAATTCACCACTGACCTGTTCACGGCTTACAAACCCCCCAGAACCGTCCCTCAGATCATCAGAAACTGGTCTCCTAACTGTACCTGAGATCACATGGAAATCTGGTGACGGTGCATTTGTTATCAGTTCAAACAAACTGCCTGATGATATAAGACGTACCACAACTGTGCTGTCTTTTAAAAGCAAGTTATGAACCTACCTGTTCTCTCAGGCCTATTGCTGTCTGTCTCTCTTTGGGTTAATGTGAGTGGGTGTGTTGCACAGACATATGTCTGGGTATGTTTGTGTGGGTAGGTGTGCAGGGGATGAATTATTTTATATTATGTTTATTTTATATTTACCTCAATATGTTACTATGCATAAGTGTCACCGAAATGTTTCCCCTGCATCCACCTTTTTGCCCTGCCTGTACATGCTAGAGGAGGAGGATTTATTGAACGTATAGGACAAATGAAAACACTCACAGCTGTGTTGTGACCTTGCGACCACAGGGAACTGCAGCAACACTGATAGAGCTTATCCTCTCCAACACAGATGTCTGGCTCAGCCTCTGCCCCTCCTGTGACAGATGCGGTTAAACCCCACGTACAAACAATGAAGTCACAATTTCACAAGTTGAATGGGTGAACTATGAGAGCATATAGAATAATTTTGTGGGCGTGTGTTATATCATGTTGCAATATGTTGTGATAAAATGTCTTTTGAATACTGGTCACCGCCATCACTTCGATTTGCTATTCATCACCTACCACAGAGCAGTTGAAATCATATACATTGAAACTGTGAAAAGGTGGAGGGGTCTTAAAATTCTAGTGGGTGAAGAGATTTTGTGCAAAATGTCAATGTTGTTTGATAAGTGCTGTTTTGAAATCTGTGAATCCCAGCAGGAAAAGACAGAAGTAATAACTGAGTCATTAGTATGGATTTACCGGATCCTTGCTGATGTATACGACCATTTTGTGTCAGCGAGAAGTAAAAATTTCATCAATATTTTACTCCTTATTAACCACAAAGTATGTGGTTGACCCCACATTCGGTCCGAACATAGTGTTATTTTGTCATTTCTGGTTTTTTGAAGCGCTTGTAAAGTTTGACCAAACTTTCTATCGATTTGAATTATCGTTGCTGCTCACTTTCTGTCAGTCAGCTACTGTACACATTGTCTCAGAGGTGAGTGGAGTCCTGCTGCTGTGGGAAATTCCACCACAAGGCCTAATAACAACATACCAGATTGCCCCTATACTCCCAAGAAAGAACAGACAGTAAATGAATGGAACAAACCAGTCAATACTCTCCATATACGTATATACACTAAATAATGATTTTGAACGTCAGAATTTGTCTTGAATAGGAAGATTACAGTGGGAACAATAAATGCTCTCAGGTCAGCCTATTTGGCTTACTTAAAGCCACCCAGACCTTGAACAGCAGTGCACATTCTTATACAGTTGCTGGAATGGGAGGAAATTCGGCCTGCTCGCCCCTTTCCTGTTGTAGTTTCAAAAGATAATCTGGATGGGGGTGAATTGCATTGCAATGACATCACCCACACCTAAAATCCAATGGTTGCATGAATGGGGTTTTGTCAAGAATACAGTCCGCTCAGCTGCACTAAGCCGTGTGTACATACCAGCTTCATGCTCTGCTAAGCTTAAAAATCTATAATGGAGTTTCCCCTTTAACTGTTAAAATTAACATCTGAACAAAAGAAATGTTGAAATTGACTTTTCTGGTATAGATATTTGTTATTGAAAAGTTTGCACTTTCCTCAAATGTCACATCAGAGCTGATTAATCTATAGACTCCATAACTTCACAGCGCTACTTATTTGACTGCTGTGTTTTAAATGGAGCAACTGTGACACAGCAAATTTCAGATGCTGAACGTGACAATAAAGCCACAATACATCATTTTGTAATGTCACCAAAAGTGAGGACATTATGTTCCACATTATTCAGTTGACTCATATTTTAAAGTGGAAAAAAATGTATGGCTTGGCAGTTTTCTGATATAGTATTACAATATTTTACTGTCACTATTTTAATCTGCACAGTAACACAACATCCTGTTTTGCTACCATTTAATTGATCTAAAAACAACCTTCTCAAATAAGAAAAACCATATGAGTGCTGACACTACTACTACAGCTTTTACATGCATGTTACTACTCATGCAGTACAGGTGATGGGTGTAACCTGTGAAAAAGTGGTGCAATTATTTTCAAGGACTTTGTTGCCTGCTTGTCTTTTTTAATACAATGCAATGCAAACCATAATTTGTCTAAAACAAGAAAAACCAGGCCAACCAATCAGTGACTGCATCAGTTGCCAAGCCTTCCAGATTAATTCCCCAACGAAGTTTTACAGAAAATATAGTGGTGAACTGTCCAAGTGTTTCATGCAGTAGAATGATGATTTGAAGCTACGCCAAACCTTTGCTTTAACTAATGTTACTTACCCTAAAATGTACTTGAGGCTGCCCAAGGGGGCTGGTACCAGGCAAATGCTCAGATTTCCACTATGCAGCATCTTCAAGGCCCTACAAATAATTAGCTGTAAATCTTAAACCAGGCTCTAGGCAGCATGCTGTGTCAGGCATGAGCCACTTTAAGAGAAGGGTGTCTGTGGGCTACTGCTTACCATTCTGACCCAGATAATGAATTCAAATGTGTCTGCACTTGAGAGTAAATGGGAGTAAAGACAAAGCTGGTGGGTACTGAATGCATAGTAACTTTAAGGGCCGTTTAATAAAAGCACCTTTTTGGCACTGCGGTACTGCAGGCATTTACATCACTTTCGTTGGCACTGGTGCTGTTATGAGAATCAACATCACACATAAAGCAAATAACGATGAGGATATTAGGCTCAACTTGATCATAATCACCCTGTTCTCTACTGCCAGCCAGACTTTAAATGTTGGGCAAGAGTGAGACTTTGAGGAAGTGTGAAGTCTGGTGATCATTTGGACAGCTTAACTGTTTTGGCTCATCATTAGTTCTTTTCACAAAGTATGCAGCTTTTCCTTAAGGTTGGACCACAAATGTAAAATAAATCTCCAGAACTTCATTTGAAAAATGTGTATGGAAAAACAGTTATTAAAGTCTTATGAGCCTTGAATTGTATTACAAAAGCAAATTGATTCCAGACTGACTTCAGCAGTCAGCCTCACAGATATAGCTTCAAATTTAGATCTGGGCATGTGAATCTGATTTCGCAGAAACCTCAGTATTTTGAATGCATCGGAGGAGAGGAAAATACACCCCTAAATAAATGTAATGCTTTAAATATCTAGATGTTTGGATCATTAATGTGCACACTAAACCCAGCACCATGAGCTGCAGGTTTAGCATCTGGATATCAAGATCTCCTGCACCCATGAAACCCACCCAAGTAATATTACAGCCTACTAAATCAGGCATAGAGCAGTTGCATTCGCTCAGCCCAGCATCATGAGTCAGGGCTCAGTCATGATCATCTGATCCTAACGTGTATATAGTAATCCCTGACATTTAGACGATGCTCACTGCTCTCTCAAATCATTTCTCACTAAATGTGTACCAAGACACACAGGTGCTGAGGGGTGATGGAGTTGGCCCAGAGCTAGAGAGGTGACTTTGCTACAGATTACAGTATTGCTGTGGTCATGATGCCTATATCTCAAACAGCAGCCCTGGAAACAAGGGATATGATGTGTTTTAAATGTTATATTGACCAATCAGGATGAAACCAAAATTACACATTACTTTATCAGGAACTATTATATATATTATATAAGAGAGAGTCAACTATGCAGCTTTTATCTGCACCTCATTGAAATACAGACAAATCCATTCAGCATGCATTTACACTGAAGTGTGAATATTTTTTTTTTTTTTTTAAAGCCCAGAGAAAAATACCAGTCTAACAGACTGGGATACTTTTTCATGCACGCACGCAAACGCGCGCGTGAGCGTCATGAGCGCGCACGCTTTCAGAGCACCGTAGATTTCTTCTGAATTGCACATTTGATACCCCCAGAAGTTACGCATTATGTGTATCTGGTGGGCGCAACGCATTTTCTTGAATCCGGTTCCGGCGTGCCGACGACACCGATGCCTGCGTGCCCACGGACTGATCACAGGGCTTTTACCCGAACAGCACTGAATGGTAGCAGCTGAGAGACGGGTGCGGAGCAAGGGCGGCCAAACCCGGAGGATTTCTCACGGCTCACGGACTAGAATGCACTTCTATATGTATCCCCATGAACGGATGACAACCTCCAAACAAACCTACACTGAAAACTTTCAGCTCTGCATCTGACGCGGGGGTGTTATTGACATTTTTTATCAGCCAGGTCCAAGAGCAGACATCATGCAGGTGCAAACTGTGGGCTAACGTTACTGAAATGACTTGCTCGGCGCTGACGCGTTTCATTGTGCCATGCCAGCCCCGCATTGTCAGATGCCATTTTACTCTGCGTTACCCCAGCGTCTGGACTTCCAACATACTGGGCCTGTTGTGTAATTAGAAGTCCGTGAGTGAGGCAGTGGCAAACGAGCTGGTGCAATGAGAAGCTACGTTGTCCAAGGCATTGTGCGCAATTTGTGCTGAAGCTTATGGGTCCTGCGTACTCCAGCTCCCGGCTTCCACTTGGAGAGGTGTGCTGCGGGGCTACAGCGCACTGGCTGTCAGCTTCACATCTGGACCGCCTGGATACTGTCATCTGCGGCCTGCTCGGACTGTGCACTCCCTGAACTTGTATGTCTGAGTGGGAAAACTTATTGACATCGCCTCGGATGGTGTTGTCGTGTTAGGGGAAGGGGTGAATATTTGACAGGGAACTTGACGTTATCGGTGATCCGCTGGGAACACCGTTGTCCAAAGCTGGACTGGCTGACTACTCAAGGAAAAAACGCTTGTCAAGCTATGGATTTTGCGTAGCTAAGTCACGCATTTTTAAAGGCAACGCTAGGGTGACATTGCAGTCTTCTCACCACATCGGTTATTTCGTCGTCCGACAAAAAAATCAAAGAGTGAAAGTGGAGTATTGTCCGTCATACGCATCAACGCAGTGGGATTTCTACGTCTGGTCGGCGTTCCCCCCCACCCTTCCCGCGGTGACGGTTATGGGTCGGAAGCGGTGTGTCGGTGCAGATTGTTCCAAGATGGCGGCCGGGTGCTGCGGGGTGAAGAAGCAGAAACTGTCGGGATCGCCCGGGTCGGGGGGTCCCGGCGGGGTGGGGGCGGGAAGCGGGGTGACAGGAACCGGACATTGTGGATCGGAGTTAGGGATTGGCTCCTCGGCGACTGTTGCAGCAGCGGCAGCGGCGGCCAACGCGAGCAGAGCCAACGGCCTGGGGGGACCCGGGGGTAACGTTAGCGGCGGCGGCAGCAGCAGTGGCAGTAGCGGGACGAACGCTCTGTCCCCAGCCCCGGCCGGTTACACTTCATCCGGCCTTTCCCCGAATCTCAGCCCGGGACCTGGCTCGGGAAGTGGGGGAAGAAAAATGGTCGTCTCCGCGGAGATGTGCTGCTTCTGTTTCGACGTGCTTTATTGCCATCTGTACGGATACCAACCTCCGAGAACACCCAGGTTTACAAACGATCCCTAGTGAGTATTTCTGCCTTTTGTTTGTTCTGCTGCACGCAAAAGCACAGCGATATGCTCTCACTACTGATGTCTGCTGCGGCACACTTGGTTGGGTTTGCCTCTAGTTTGTGTCCCAGCGTTAGGACACCGACTGTCACACCGAAATAACATTTCACTTACAATCATTTCAACGCGAAAAGCTTAAATTTGGCGAAGTTGGAGTTCGGGCCTTGTCTGCACTGGCCTGCAGTTAACACTAGTCTTACATTAAACATAACAAATGAATGGTTTGACGTGCTGTCATCAGGTTATGTTACGTACAGGTGAATGATTTACTATTTCACTTTTAAAATTCCCGTTGGTACTCGACGAAAAATACATTTACGACGCTGTTAACACTGGTGTTGGTTAACACTGGCTAACGTTAGCTAAGCCTGTTTGCTACTAGCCGCTAACATTTAGCGTTAAAAGAAAGAGGCTTGGAACGAACAAGATAACATCGATGTATTTCGGTTTAAAAGTGGCACCTTTACCAGCCAAGGAAAGGCTGTGTAAGCCACTAATATATAAAACAAAAGTCAACGCTAGTGTTCTTAATCTTTTAAGTTATCCTTAATGAACTCTGGCTTGCCACATACTAGGCTTAGCTTTGTTAGCACTAAGCTACGTTAGCTTACTAACGGAGGACTAATGAGCTTGTAGTCATTAATTTAATGGTAACGTTACATGTATTAAAAAGTCTCTGATATCACGGCCAGACAACCATTCAGATGAGTCGTTTTTCAGCAGCTTTTGTCTGATAGGGGTGAGTGTACTGTCAAATTAAAGGAAACTAACAATTGAATTTAGTTTTCACCAACAAAGAAAAGGTGGTTCTTGCCAAGTACTTACCAGTGCGAATAGCTAAATTTAACCAAAAATACGCAGTGGCAGCGTTTAATGCGTATACCAAACGCTGTTATAGACAATATGAAGTATATATTGAACGTAAGAAAATGTGTTATCACCACAATTACCGTAAGAAACAAAAATGTATATTTTTTGTGTGTAACCGCACTCCTGCGCCCTCCACAGAAACATATTGACCCCACCTTTAAAAACGCGTTGTAATGTGATATCGTCACATCGACTTGCGGTCGCTTTACTTACATTTTTAGGCTGTAAAATAAACGGGGTTGATTATTCAGTGTTTAGAACTGAAATGAATGAAGACATTTTGGATTAACTTAAGGACAAATATCGCTCTTATATATGTATTAATAGTTGGAGGAATTACAGCATTTTGTCTGAAAATATGTATTTTGCAACTGTCATGTGACATATTAAAGTGTAAAATGAAATTCAAACGCATATCATGTGTTTGATGTCGTCAAAATGTGTATTTATGTTAACAGCTGCATCGCGTTTGATCTATTCGGGGAAACAGTCCCACATACTAGGCACAATATATACATTATGTACACGATAATCAATGGTTTCCAAAAGTTGTAAGCATAAAAATACACATTTGGTCACATTTATAAATGTAAAGCTTGATTGAATTATGTGAGCCATTATATGACTAGTGTAGACAGCTGTATATATTAAAATTGAAGAGTATCGATGCATTCAGAAAAGGATCTGATCCACCATGATACCTAACAACTAAGTCACAACATCTAAACGGTTAAACACATCATATATTCTGCAAGTATCAAAAACATCTAATGCAGTATTTGATCAGGTTATTCATTGCTGAGAGGGGACATCCACACATTTTGTTAATGAATTAACTTTTTTATTTTTATTTTAAATAATCGATTAATCTGTTGATTATTTTATGATGTACTGAAACTGTCAATCATTATCTCCCGAAGCCCAATGTGACATCCCGAAATATCTTTTTGTGTCCTGAACATCAGTCCACAGCCCACAGATATTCAGATTACTGTCACAGAGGACTACACAAAAATAAATTATTCACATTTAAGAAGCTGAAATCAAAGAATTTGGAATGGGGGAAACATATCCTCAAAACAATAAATCAATTATAACAATAGTTGAAAATTAATTTAATAATTGGCAACAAATCAATTAATCAGTGCAGCTTTGATAATGATTTCACTCAGAGATGTGATGACTCTTTGTATGTGATCATTTAAGTATCTTCGTGTGATCAGTGTGTTTGTCCCGAGGCTTATTTAGAGGCTAATGTTCTGTTTCACCATTGTAAAAAGCACAAAGTTGGAAACTCCTTTTAACACCACGAAGAGTAGAAAGCTGTTGTTTAAAAAAAATAATAATGCTTATCCAGTCATAAGTGGACAGATGCCAATGCCAGTTTTACCCAATGTGAATAAGTATTGAACATACTAAATCAGAATTGTGGGTGTGACGTGTGCGGTCTTCTGACATTTATGTCTGTAGTATTTCAACAGTATTATTCATCACCTGCGTCAAACATCTGGTGTGCACATTATTAACGGTGATCTGCTTTAACCCGTTCTCTTGTTCTTTTGTTTCTTTTCAGCCCGCTGTTTGTCACATGGAAAATAGGCAGAGACAAGCGGTTGAGGGGTTGTATAGGTACATTTTCTGCCATGAATCTGCACTCAGGACTCAGGGAGTACACCCTTACCAGGTGAGCAGTGATACCGAGTACATTTTCTATACATCAAAGCTGTAGACGAGTGCTGTGACGGAGCAGTGACGCAGCATATTGAAATCAAGTACCTTAACAGGGGCGATTTTTGTCTTAACAATAATGGCAACCTGCCCTCAGCACTCATAGTAGAACTGTGCATGTGTACAAAAAACTTCATTTACATACATGATTTATTTTTGCTCTGTTTCATTTGTGCAGCTTGCTGTAACGGTGAGGGAAGCATGTTTCTATATGATCTCAGGTCCTGGGAGTTCAAAAAATATTTTAAAAAAGAGTTATTATTCTCCCAAAGTTAGTTTTTAACATCCATATCCATTATATAAAAAAAGGAAACACAGGGTGCCTTTTTTTAATTTTTAATTTTTTTTTTAAGGTTGTCATGTGGTTAAGATGTTTACTGTGCATGTGCAAGCAATGTTGTTTAACAGTCAAACAGTACTTATCATGTGCTAGCATAGCTGATTTAAATCAAGAGGATAGGCACTGACATAAATAAAATGTACTGATAACCATGTGTGGTATTTCTGTAATGTGTGGATCATTGTAAGTGTAAAAAAAAAAAGTAAAGCTGTGCACATAAAGACTCGTCGTGTAGTCGTATCAGACGGTTTTATTCTCTTACCAGACCCACAGAGAGTTAAACCCATGTTTGTGGTTGATCTAATTGGGTCAGCGTCACCCGCTGGGCTTCTTGACCCCCTTCCTAACGCAAGTTGCGCAGGTGTTTCAATTAGGAATTCAATATTTACTACAGTAGTTACTATGACTCGTTTAACCAAGCAGAGGCGGCACAGGCGGGCGCGTTAGTGCGGAGAGAACTGCAACTTAATCTTAATTTAGTTCTAACATACTGCCGGTGGTAACATTTGCACTGTTAATTTGCATACTGAAGTCTGAGTTGGCCTCCTCACGTAAACAGAGCTCTAAGTAAACACCTGGTGTGGAATATTTTTCTCCAGCAGTTGTTGACCTGAGGGCAGACACAGCTGACTTGTCGAATACATGTAAACACACACAGCTTCTCATGTAGCCTTACTGCTATTGTGTACAGATGCAAATGTCAATAACGGCACCGAACTGCTGCGAGCCGCCGTGATCAAGCTGCGACCACGCCACAGCGGTTGACATTTTCAATTCCTACACATAGTAATCAAACCGCGGGGCCTTTTCAATACATGACTGTGATGACTTTTCCAAATCAGCACTTTTTAAAAGCGTCTTCTTCTGTGCTTGTATGTGTGCAGTGCCCTTAAAGACAGCCGCTTCCCCCCCATGACAAGGGATGAGCTGCCTCGCCTCTTCTGCTCAGTGTCTCTTCTCACCAACTTTGAAGACGTCGGTGATTACCTTGACTGGGAGGTAATAATTTCATTTCAGCTGAGAATTTTAGCCGCTCGTCCACATTTTTCTTCTTTCTGGTATGGCACCTGAAAGCATATATGGACTTAAGAGTGTTGCTGTAATTATTAGGTTCAACCTAAAGTTTTTACTGCTAACTTTGTCAGAGGGAGAGATTTATGGAATTTAAAATATACATGATTTCTTTTTCATTCCTGTTTTGAATCCTAGGTGGGTGTTCACGGTATTAGGATAGAGTTTTTCAATGAAAAAGGATCAAAGCGCACCGCCACCTACCTACCAGAGGTTGCAAAGGAGCAAGGTGAGATCATTCTGTGCTCCTAACAAGCCAGCCTCATCTACTTTATGTTAAAATAAGATGATTATATATTTATATATATATATATATATATATATATATATATATACATATATGTGTTACTAACTACCTTTTTTTATCTAGGTTGGGACCACATTCAAACCATAGATTCCTTATTACGAAAGGGAGGTTACAAAGCTCCCATCACAAATGACTTCAGGAAGACCATTAAGTTAACCAGGTAAGATGACACTTGGTGTATGAAACTAATCTCCACACACGCTGATACACAATTTCATTTAAGTCCATATACGCAAAGTATAAGAGAAAATTTGACCTAATTATTTATTAGTTACACAATGGAGCCGTACAAAACTTACATTAATGTTAATATTGTATGATCAGGTATCGGATTGAAGTCAGTGCTGTCCTCCTTTTTATCCTCCCTTATCAATTTATCCATATCAGTCATATCAGTTATATACTGATAGGATGTCTGTAAAATATGGTCAGTGTTCCAAAATATGAGGTGAACATGTGTAAAAATGCTCCCAACAAGTCAAAACACCCAGGCGTCAATCTGCTCTGAATGCTTGGTTATTTCTAGTTTCCCCTCAAACTGATGTCAAATTGTTCACTCATAAACAGCCATCACTTCTGTAGTCTTCATGTCTAAGGTTGTGCCCTGGGTTGTTCTCATATTCTGCTTTCATATTTCAGATCAGATCCAGGCTCACAGATGTATGGGTGTATTAGAGAAGTTGACATTTTGCCTAAAGAACGAGAAAGATGTGAAATCCTGAAACGACTGTATGTAGGAGACAGCTTCCAGAAAATAACCAATCAGAACAGAGTGGGCTCATCAGGAGATGGGCTTTATATCAGCCAGGTTAAAATAAATGAGTTATTTAACTGTAAGTCAAAGATATCCTAGTAGAGTCTCAGAATTTAAATACAGAGCTGCAAATGTGCGTGAAACTTCCCCTTTAAGAGAAAAAAATCCGTAAGACTGTTTGTTGTTCTGACCGAAGCTTCCAAAGTCTAGTATTGACTCATTCGTGTTAAACTAACTTCAGCTGCACAGGGTCACAGCATGTGCTCACTGTGGCTGATAATAGCTCCAACCCCCCCACAGGACACGACGGGGTCAGCTACCCTTCACCGACATGTCTGTTCTCATTTCTAGGTACCGTAGCGAGAAGATGACAATGGGTTATGCAGAGTACATTGCCCACCGCCAGCACCATCACTACCAGAATGGCATTGGGCACCCTCTACCACCCTACAACCATTATTCCTGACAGCGAGCCGCATGACCAATCATTGGACCTCTCCGCGGACCTTTTCCCAGGAGAGCCTGCCCCCTCCTGGTCTAGCTATTTCTACTACTGTACCATTTTATGATGATAGTTTCCGTTGCCATGCTGGCCGTCTCCCAGACGTTGACATGGCAACGGGTGGCAACGAAGCATCATTTGATAATGGGAAGAAATCCACATTTTTCGTTTTCTTTGCCTGTGGTTAAGTTTTTGCAGCATATGTATACTTCTATCTATAACCCCCTTCATTCATATTATTTGAAAAAATTAACAAATATTAGATTTTATTAATCTTTTCAGCAAACCTAATCAGGTGTTTGATTCTGTGGATGGAAGGAAGTCTCTTACAGTGGATTAGTCTTGCTCTTTATATTGTTTAGGCTTTGCTACAATTTTACATTTAATAAGAAAATTCGTTTTTTTTTTCTTTCCTCATTTTCTTTATCTTACTATCCAGACATTACGTATACCATGTAGCAAGGCAACTGCAGTTCTCAAAGGCTGTGTCGTCTCTATTCTGATTCCTCTCAAAAAAAGGTTGACTGTTGAGGTTGTTTTAGCCTTGTAAACTGTAGTGTTGTAGTTGGAACTATATATACTGGGATCTGTATACTCCAAAGTATAGATTGTAGGATTGTGATGCCCTTTGACCAGCCCGCGCTGGTTGTCTTTATTGTTTGAGCTCACAATCGTGTGTGTGTATGTGTGTATTTCTGTGTGTGGATATAGACATTGGTCTGCCATGAGATGAAAAACCAGTAGAGTAAATTAGTAATTGGATTGAACCTAAAGATTCCCTAAGATAATTTTTTTGGACCCCCCCCCCTCGGAGTATTTGTAGTGTTTTTGTGGTTGAACCCGTACATCTTGAACTGCGTTTGTTAGGCTAGAGTTCACAGCTGCGTTCCCTCTCTACTCTTTTAGTTTTTTCGGTTCAACTTTTTTCAAATATATGGTAACTGCGGAGGAAGCCATTTTGTCTGAGGATAATCACATCTGTGCAGGTGATTTGTTAACTGTGTTTGTAAAATAAATGGGCTACGAGTGGGTCCGATCTCCCTGCATTGAAGAGGGGGAGCAGTTGTAACTACAGGTCCCTAGAATAAGTTGGGGGGAAAAAATGCATGCTTTCAAATGTGTGTTGGTTTCTGAGTTCACTGGCAGGGAGTCACTCGACAGGCTATAACTACTTAAAGCCATATTCTCTTTTTATTCCACACTTTGTAAGAGTGGTCAGTTGTTTGGCTTGAAGTGTTTGCATTCGATGCCACTAAACATTTTGGAGGGAGGTGTTCATCCTCTGAATGCAAACGTAAACCAGCAAGCCACAGGCTAAGGCTGCATCACTGAATACTCGTCGAGCTTGGCGGTTTCAGCCATCTGTCCGTCTCGTGAATAGTTGCCTGCGTCCTTGTGGAATCATTGTCTTGCCCTTTCAGATTAATAGCTAACCATTGTCACTTGTCCACAAAGTATGATGTATTAAAATAGTCATTTTTGAATGAAAGACACACCACTCTGACGCACAAAGGAAGTGATGTAATCAACATGTTCGTGGTCATTTAGAGCTGCATGTCATTGTGCTTCTTTTTTTTTTTTTTTACATTCTTGAGTTGCAGTAATGCAGCTCGTGGATTTTAGCTGTCGAAGCCGCACCACCGCCGTCCCCTCCTTTTTCTCACACTCTGCTTTTCAGTGAGATCCCGTTTGATCTGCGTGTCCCCGGCGCAGGAAATGTTTTGATATGCGGCCTGTTTTGTCAGCTGTTTGGCAGCGAGTTAGAGCAGACACAGTCGAATCAGTTTGAGCGGAATCTCCGCAACGGGGGCCGGGGGCGGCTCGCAATGGAAGTCTACAAAAAAGAAGGAAAAAAAAGAAAAAAGCCAGAGCTTTGTAAGGACTTAAGAAGCCATTTCCCCATCCAAATATTACCTGGTGTGAGTCACATCCACACACACGTTAGGTTAGTCGGATATACTCTCCGGAATGTTTTGAACCGTCGAGGACCATCACGTGGTCCGCTTCGTTTTTGGGTTTGGTTTTGCTAACTGGAATTTTTGAGAGGTTACTTGACCAACAACTTTCTTTGTAACAGCCTTTACTAACTGACAGGTTATTTTTTCTTTATGCAAAATGTCAAGGGCTTTTGGCACTCCATCCACAGTAACCCGAAATGACCCAGATTTAAGTTGTGTTGCCTTAAATGAATGATTTAATACGTGATGGACCAGTAGATGTTGCTCCTGAGTGCTCCTCTGTCCCCGTGGTTTTCTTTTTATTCCCAGTTCCATCTTTACACCACAGGGCAGGAGAGGGCCCCAGATGGTGTTTTCTTCACTTGAATGCTATCGCTAATACTTTCTTAGACATATGGGGGCTCCTGTATGCCTGCAGACTTTTTTTTGATCACGTCTTACCCAGCTGCTGCTCCTCAATACTTTCACCCCCCCCCTATTTTTAAAACCTATTCATAAACACATTCTCTTTTAAAATAATTCTGCACACTGTGGCGTCATTTAAAACCACGGGAAGACGAGACTTCACACCGTTAAAAAAATACACTACACATTTCATGACGTTTATTTATTTTTTTATGTAGAGGAACAGTCAGGCATTCATTTCCTGGTCCATTTAATACAGCACAACCTGAATTTCTCTGCTGCAAAACCAAATTGACCATGCTCTTTTACATATATGTCTTTGTATACACATGCAATGTATTTTGTTGCATGTATGTATGAGTATGAGACCTATGGTTTTATCCATGATATGCTTGATCTATGGCTTAGACACTCTTATTAACCGTTAAGAGATTTAAAAGACAAATATGGTGCTATCGGACCTCATATTGGGGTGGTCACATCTCGTGACTGGTCATGCGGACTCATCGATCATATCATACTTAAAGATGCTACATGTAAGATTTCCTCTTTTTTTTTTTAGTGTATTGCTGTGAAATTGTTCACGACGGCACACTTTTAATATTGATGGATGTGACTGTCATCGATACGTAGTAGCCCCAGCTCTCATTGTGTCCAGTGCGGGTGAATTTTTTTTGGGATCAGTTCCCTATGGGAAAAACAGATACTTTCACATATAAGGAAGAAGGACAAGTCCCAGCAGCAAACACGTCAGAGGGGCTATGGAATGTACTGTCAGTGGTCGTTATTACAATTTAACAGTGATATGTTAAGAGAAAATCCTACATGTTACCTTTACTATCCTTGATATATGCAGATCTGTTCAACAGGTGTTATTTTGTTTTTTGTTTTGTTTTTTCCTACCAGTGCAAGTCAACACCCCTGCAGGTTTGAAAGGACAAGAAGTCACACGTTTAACCTCCTCCCCTCGATTACTCCCCCACACTGTGGCCCAACCTCATGGCCTAGTTTGTCAAGGTGTGATGTGTGCGTCGTTCGGTAGATAGTGGCAGTAGTAGTGATCGTTGCCTCTCCCGGAAATGGCGGATGTCGCTTTGTGTTTTTTATTTTATCAGAGCGCATCCACCATTTTCCTCTAGCTGCTGAATCCGTTTGACCTCCTCTGAAAAGGCATGGTTTGATTTGTTGACTAGTAGAGAAGGACCTAAGTCGAAGACAAGCGTCTCCTACACCGGGAGTTAATGTTTTACGTAGAACACGCAGACTCTAGTTAATGTTTCTGTACTGATGAACTGTTTAAAAAGCATTGATACCTCATGGGATATTATGGAACGACATGTGTAGTTTGTTGTAGCAGATCGTGTGTGTTTTGGTTCCATACCAGGGTTAGAGTTCAGCCTCAGCATTCCTTGTGCAGTCATTCTCATACGTGGTGGAATGCTCAAGCTCATGTTACCTTCGTATGTTCGACTGAACCAAAGATGCCAGCGGCCATGCCCAAATGCTGCTCTTCAGGCCTGGCTTCCTGTCCTTCCAAAAAACACCCCTGCAATTGACAAAATGTTCTTTGTCTTTTTTTTGTGTGTGCGATTTCTCAACTGTCGACTTATTGAGCAACCCCATTTTTTCAATGAATTTTCATTGAATTTTCATTGAATCTGTCTCTGAAGCCGTTCATGGCATCAAGGATGGTTTAAAATGGTTGCAAATTGTTGTTACTTGTTTTGTTTATTATTATTATTATTATTATTATTAGTATTAGTATTATTATTGCTATAATTTACAAAAATGAAAATCCCATGGTGTGCCTCCTAGCTTTATGGGTTTATAAATGTTTTTTTCCCTAAAGACCAGCAGTTATACTTTGTATAAAAGATGGATTTTTCCTTATTTTTTATGCCATTAAAGATGAAAAAGCCTGTTTTCTTTACTCTGGACCCAGTAGCTGCACTGGTATACAATCGCACTGATAGATGAATAAAAATTAAAAAAAGAATAAATGAATCAATAATAATAATGATAATGACAAATGAAATAAGAACTACAATAAACTTGTGTTTGAAACTTTTTTTATTATAAAAAAAACTATAAAAGCAAATAAAAAAGAAAATGACTGTTTTTGTACATCAAAATAAATTCTTTTCAAAAGAATATTTTGGATCTAGTTTCAAAATTATTTTAGTGGTTTTCTATGTTCTGAATTTTTGAGACACTGACTTCTAAGATGTGTCACTGTACAAAATGAATTTTTTCTGTTGCAGTGGCCTGATGGGCTGGGAGGGTTGCCTGGTGTAACTCCTCATACCAACTTTTGTTTCTTTTCCGTTCGATTTTTTGGAACTTTATTTCTCTGCTTTAGTAACTTGAAAAATGTTGATGGAAAAATATGAACTGGGAACTTCAAATCCATCCCCTATAGAGCTAGACCCTTCCTCCTTTCCTATTGAATTGCTGTTAGTGTGATGAGACTTGAAATGGGCATTTACTATGATACTATGACTCCAACAGAGAAAAAAAAGCAAACAAACAAATATATAAAAAAAAGGAAAAAAAAAACAAAACAAAAGAAATTAGCAAAAGAATTGCAAAAGAAAAGTGGGGGGGGGGGGGATGACAGAATATATATAGATGGGTTATCTGAGTATGTAAGCAATGGCTGTGAAGATAATGTAGTTTTAAACATTGTTATTACCTTTTAAAATCATTTATTCAATAAAAAATACAAAATCAACTGAAAAGAGAAAACGTGTCATTCGATTTTCTTTCAGCACACACATCCACACGCAGCATTTATTTTAAATTCATACTGAAAAATTGAACATTTGAAACATTCAGCATGTGTAGAGTGCATCACATGTAATCAGAGCTTAAAATGCCAAATCAATATACTTAAAGGGCAGGTTCGCAACTTTTTAAGTGTGTCTTAAAACAACAGTCGTGTCCATATGAACGGTGAAAGAGGTTTTCCCTTACTGTAATCACTCAACGTGTTCATACTGGCTGGTAAAAGATCCCTTCCTGATGTGCTTTTAATGTAAATGACTGGATTTTGCCCTCCATCACTTTCACATGATTAAGGGATCAATCAGTATGAAAAGGAGTGATTACACTACAGTTTCAGGGTTCATTTGGGCACCTGACTTGTCTTAACAGACTTGAAAATTGTGAACTTATCCTTTAAAAGGTGTGTGGTAGGAGAAGATCTTTTTCAGTCTGTCTGCATGGTCATGTGTCAACATTTTGTAGCTTTGTTCACTACAAGTATACTTGATCCGTGCTGATCAATGTGCTCTTAAGTGGTGCGAGTGCAGTTGAATGCTGCAGGGTCAGGATGTCAGTTACATTACATATTGGCCTCAAATGATAGAGCAGGACGGTGTTTGTTTGCCTAGTTTTTTTCTGCAAGACAAACTCGCTGTCAGCAGCTCTCATTGGGACTAACTATGTCCATTTACTCCCACAGTATTGTGTTCGTGGCAGACAATTCAGGTGTATCTTATAATGTGGACTTAGAGAAAAACAAACCATCTGCTAGAGATAAGTGAGAAATGATGACGTCCTCACAGTCCCGCAGGTACTGTCTGATGGTGTGCTCTGATGCATCGGTGCCTTTTCTTCAATTATATGAAATGAAATGACTTCAGGCGGTTTGGAACACAGATGAAGCATGCAGTGCACATGCTGTGACTGTGGGCTAAATGAGGATTTTCTCCAATGACTGATAAAAGTGTCATTGAGCGCTCAGCCCAAATTCAAACTATAAAACATCCTTTCAAAAAATGTCCTTTCAATCCAAATTTATGACATTAACCGAACAGGGGAGCTCTTTGTTCCCGAAAAAGATCTGCGTGTGCCAGCAGCAATGTAATATTATTTCGCCTTTCATGAAAATGAGCACATTTTTATCTACTAATGAAGATCATGTGATATGATCAAAAGCTCCAGAACTGGACTTTGTGTGAATTTCTGTTGTTGTTGAAAGTCAAGCTTTTATGTTTGTATTGAAGATGTTATCATACTGGCATTTGAGCAAAGTGGTTCAGTGTCTCCAAAAACAACCCTGGCCACGTTGAGCTGCACTCATGGCTCATGTGAAGCTGGGAGGGTAATAAGGAGAAGGATCCTCACATGTCTGACCGCCTTCTCCACCAGTTCCTCCAGTCAAGCTCAGTATCGAGTCAGGAGAAACTTGGACAGGTGTATGTGAAACTATGTCTAGCCTGTTATACGATACTCAGAGCTGAACATTCAGAGATAGTTGAGCTGCTCAGTCTGATGCTGGTGCGTAGCCACACATGAACCCAACGCTGGCCTGTGTTCAAATCCAACTAGCACTTAACTTTCTCTCCTGAGTGTGCCGCTGGGCTTCCATCTGTCTCAATAAATGATACTGAGAAGTGAATGACTTGCCAGCTCTGCAACAACTGACACCTCGCAGTAAAATCAGACACATAACGTGTAAAAAAACCCCCACACATATAGACCTGACTGACTCACTTTCATCATCAGCTCATATATGATTATGACCTTTTTAACCAATTGATTAATCAGTCTATAAAATGATAACAATGAAAAAGTTTTCGCCCTTTTTCTTAGGAGATTTATATTATCTTATCATTTGTGTTACAACATTTGAAGAAAAGCACTGCCTGTATGTATTGTTTCATCCACTCAAGCGCTCAAAGAGCAAATTTCAACCTTGAGCCGCTGTGCTGGTTTCAGATCGACCTCCTCTCCTCCTCTTGACTGCCTGTGGCCATCAGCATCTGCAGGCCTGTGAAAACTGTCTGTGGCTCACTTCAGTCGATATGCTGCACTTCAAGCTTTTTACCCCGTCTGGCCTCATTGAGAACAATAAACCCACACATACAGTATGAGAGCAGGAGTCATGTGTCAGGCAGGAACATGGCTCCAGTGTAGTTTTGCGGTGTGCTGGGAGAAGCTATATTATTAAAGGAAGTTAGTTTGTGAAGCATTTCCTTTTTCTTTTTTTTTTTGCCAAAAGTTAGATGGAAAAATTGACACCACTGTCCATTAAATATGTTGCAAAAACCAGCAGCTGGCTATCTTAGCTTAGCTTAGCATAAACATTAAAAACATCTAAGCTGGCTCTATCCAAAGCCAATAAAATCCACCCACAGCAGCTGTAAAGTTATACCACATTTGTGGGGTTTATATGTGGGACTAGCTGGTCAGAGGGACTTCCTGGAGCTTTGGTTCCCTGTGGAGTTTTTCTTGTAAACAAAGTTTATCTTTAGTGTCTGTATCCTTGATGTCTAACATATGTGTTGAGTGCATTTTCTTTCTCAGAAAACATTTGCAGTGTTCTTTTTCCTTATCTTTGTTGGTACATTAACGCCAAATATCCCTCATTCAACTGGTAAAAATCCACAATGCTACTAGTGGTCAAAAACTTCATAGCTAATTATTGCTTTTTCACTTTAATTCTTTACTTAACAAATCAAATATAACTAGATATAATAGAGGTGCTGGTAGGCAGATTTTGTTACCTCCAAACAAAGCTGGGCTAGCTGTTCACTGCTGTTGCTAGTCGCTAAGCTAAGCTAACTTGCTGCAGTTTCATGTACTGTAAAATGGACAGACATGAGACTGGCATCAGTCTTTTCATTTAACTGTCAACCATAAAGTGTTAGAGTTCCCTCAATGTCACATTATTAAGTAACCTCCAATGATTTTTAAGTCATTTGTGGGGCTAAGTAAAATTAGTTTAAAAAAATGTGTATAAAGAGTGAAGCATTGAGTATCTTTAAAAAAAGTCAATGAACCTGGCTAAGAAATAGCCCTATAAATAAGCACATTTTTTTGTGTAATGTCAAATTATTCAGTAACTTCAAATTATTTTAGTAATTTTTGAGGATACATAAAATAAGTGTAAAAAGTGTGAGGAAAAAGAGATTTAAGTATTGAATCTGCACAAAATGTAAAATGCCAAGATGTGTTACAGACTCTGAACATGGTTAGAAAAGGCAAAACACAATGTTGACTTTCATGAACTGAAATCACTTTTATTGTCAATACAGCACACACAGTCAAACTTATAGAAATACAAAAGTTTCTTATCCCTTCTTTACAGTGAAGTACAGTATATGCTACATTACAGTACGATACACACACCCCTCACACTTGAAATGATACAGACTATGACTGGCTTATTCCATTTATCAATGTTAATAGTTAACACTTTCTTCCCAATGGGTAGTCAATACATGACCCAAAGTGACTTCATGCAAATCATCAGATTCATTTTTTATACAAAACTGAGACTGTGACTCGTTACAGTTGTGGGTGGTGCAGTGAATTTGGGGTGTGTTGTAAGATTAACTTGAGCATCAAAAAAAGAAAAAAAAGAAATTCAATATTAGGGTCATGATGCAAGTTTCCAGCCCAAATACATATTTTGTCAAGATCTGTTCCATCTTGGCAAACATCACATTCATCCCAATGACCACTGAAGTTTATACCTCATTGAATATGGTCCAGTATTACAATAAAATAACACACACAAACACATAACCTCCTTGGCAGAGGTCATAATAACACCCCCAGTGTAACTTTATAAATTCTCATTCATCACTTTGAATCTCAGCACAATAATACATCCTCGTGTCCCCTGATTATCACAGCTGGAATGTTCTGAATGGGCTGAAGGTGGGAGACAGACGCTGTATTTTAATTTTTTTTTTTTTAACCCTGTACCTGTGTGGAGTGACGTGGGAACAGAGTGGCACCATAAATAAGTTTCTATTTGCAGCCATGACAACACTGAGAGGGGACCATACATGTCAATCCGACTATAAACAAGCAACAACTTTTACAATATCTCACATTAACAATCTGGTTCAAAACAAACTTGAGACAAATAAAATGGCAGCTATACCCACTAACATATGATCTAGCATAACTACCACGTAAAGAACTGAAAGTGTAACAAATGTAGATCAATAGTGACATTAGGGTGACTCCTATTTTCTGTCCTTAGAACTTTACATTTACAAAAAGGCAGCTTGAGAAATAGTTATCTCCCTCAAATTTATGTACGTATTTCTGGAAAGTGTATTCCAAAAAAACAAAACAAAAAAGTCCAACTCCATGATGCTAACTACCACCCTTAAAATGCCTATTATGTTTGTGCATGCAAGTACTGTATGTATTCAAGCCAACTACAACACTAAAAAAAATATGACACATTGATTCACTGACCCTGAAATGCTCACATGTTTCAGTAAAACAGATAGCGAGTCTTAAAAGATGCATTAAAATGTCAATTAAAAAAAAAAAAACGAAAAAGAAAAAGAAAAAAAACTCCATGAAAAGAGCAGGCATTTAAGAGTGAAAGGCCAGGTCTGTGTGTGTCTTTGCAGACATTCAATCAACTTTCTTGCTGCGCAGTCGGAGGGTGTCCAGCAGGTATCTGCAGACGGAACCTGTGTGTTGCGACAGGAGTGTGAGGAACTTCCCGTGACAGAGGGTCAGCATGGTCTGGTGGCCTGTCGCCCAAACCCTGTACCAGGGACCGTAAAAGGGATCGGACACAGCCGGGCAAAGCATGTTGTTCAGATTGACCTCAGTTGCCTAGAGGGGAACAGAGAGATGGACAGAGAGACAGGTTGAATAAGAACAAGTCTTCACATACTGCTCGTAATCAGAGTAATAATACAAGTACCCAGTTGGATAATGAGTTTTCAGTAATGGCATGTCTGACTTCAGCCTACATATCTTTGTAATCATTCATTTCTGCTCTGAAAGACTAATACATCTCAGTCAGTGATGTGGAGAGTGTACCTGACCACTGTTTCTCTTCATTAATTGTTTCCCCTTTTTTTAGTTTAGTCTTAGTCTTCATAATAGTTTAGATTTGTCTGTATATACTTGGTGTTCAATCCAATATGTCTTTATGCTTCCTATCTAACTTTGGTTGGCAAGTGGACAAGATAACAGCTATGTGTCACAAAAGAGGATATTAACCTTGAAGTAACCAGCAGCAGAAAAGCAAGCTTAGAAAAAGCATTTCTGAATCAGCAGTGGTCACATGTAAACCCTTATCAATGGTCACTGAAAGGCGCCAGCCTCAAAATTTATACCTCAAACTAAAACTATAGAATAATCAATTTTTTAAATTCATTTCAGTAAGGGGTTAATCAAAGGAACCATCAAGAGGATGATTTAAAACTGCAGTATAAAATGTATATAAGCTTCACAGAAGGAAGTATTAACTGAAGCACAACTGTGTAGCTTTGCTTTATATTGGAAAGTATTGTTGATCACACCTCCATGTTTAAATAAATGACTTTTCATTCTCCTTTAAATGAATCTGGTGACATAAGTGATGGTGTGTAGCCACAGCTGAACATAACTGCACACAGTGTACTTTGCATAGTGAATTATGACGCATGCCCAGCAGAGGGCTCCATCTTACCAGACCCAGAAGTTGCAGGAAGAGGAAGTGGTAGAGGAAGAGGATGCCAGTGGAGAGCAGTGCCCACCACATGTCCCCCAGAGGCTCCGGCTTGTAGACGCCTACAAAAAGAAAGACTTGTAAAAAAAGGACAGGGACACTATTTCCATTCTCTTCCCTGTGTTGATGTGTTTGTAACAAGTCGACTAGGAGTCGATGGATGCAACACCCTGCAACAAAAGCAAAGCTGGGAACAGGAAGCTGTGGTGTCAGAGTGGCTTATCCTGTTTCTTCACTGTTGGCATTTGTAAGATTTGTACCAGGGGAAGACTCCAAATGTGCAACTATACTATTGGTTTAACTTGAACAATGGATATTTCCTTTTGTGGGGCTCCAGTGTCACGTTATTGCAGAACAATGAGGCACTACTGGGGTTTGATTACCGTACTACACCCTGGATAACTGATCTGACTCATTCTTCAGTTCTTTATGTCGGCCCCCTTTTCCAGAAATTTGAAGGTTTGGATTACTTTATAACAAAGGGTGAAATATAGCATGTATGATAATGATGCTGCTGCAGAATGTGGGCAGTGAGCAGGTATCTTTCGCTGGTCGGCACCGTTGCCGACACTGTAAGCATAACTGAATGGGTCTGTCACCGACAGTCAAGATGGATTAAAAGCTATTATTAATATGTCACTTAATTAGGTTTTAATATTGTTTTTTCCAGGTGAGAAAGTAACAATGTAGAATGTGGTTAGTTTATCCAAATAATGTTTTGATATATGAAATAATTCCTTCTGGAAGATAAATGTTGCCTCTGTAACTGCCTCTGGAGCTCTATATGTAAAAATATCACCACATTTACATAGATATACATTTATTAAAATGAACAGATCAGTCTATTCAATTTAGTTTTGTTTTATCAAGCTAAAGTTTGGATGTGTATTATGGCTTCATTACAGATTGAACTACATCATTTACTGCATCTCTCTGTCAATGAGGTTATTTTTTGGTGAATAAAAAAGTGTTGGGATTGTTGAGATTATTGAGTGAATATTTAGTTGAGATGAAATAGTTGTGTTGTACTCTTGAGTTCAACTTGTCAAGTCTGAACTAGCAGGTAAACAATTTTGAACTTGGCACACTTGGCATATAGAAAGTTTCTGTCAAATTGGCTTCAGTTCAAGCCTGGCACACTTCCTGGGGGCTTGGTTGCCACGTGTCGTTACTTCCTGTATCTGTTGTTTTCCAATGAAAAGCCGTCTAGCATTTCATACCCGCTGCATGTACTGCTGTAGGTTTTAAACTAGTCTTGTTTAATTGTACAAGAAAAACAGGAAGCATTGAAGCAACATAAAAATATTATTCTCTATTTTTTTAATTTAGCAACTGATCAACCAAAAAACTGTAGCTGATGTGAGCGGACCAAAGAAGAAGCGAGTATCCACATCGACTCAAATGTCATCAACGAAAGGATTTAAGGATAAAACACGTCCTATGATTATAAACTAAAGGTTTGTCATTGTGGGTGTCTGTGAATGGAAACAACACAGCTGATTAGAATTACTGTAGATCAACACTTACCTCCTTTCCTGAAAAGGTAAAGAGGCACCAGGTAGAGCATGGAGTGCTGGATGTAGTAGATCTCCTTCTCAAACGGCAGCTGGGGAGAGAATTAAACATGTCACTTCTATACTTTAAGACACACACAACTGGAAATAGATAGTCACACTAAAGAAACATCTGAGGTAAAGTCAGGAAAAACATCCCTGACTTTATCTGAAATTACTCCTCTTCAAAACAGACCTGAGATCAGCAGCCTCGCTGAAGTTAATATTATTAATATTTATAAAATGAATAATACAGACACAGTGCATTATTTCTGGAGGGACTGCACTCTAAACACAGTTAACCACAGTAAATAACTACAACTAACTTTAAAAGTAATAAATAAGATACAGTGACTCAGTTACTTTATTTTATTATTTTTTGTCCACAAGCAGTCCACAGCTCAGTTTTTATTAAAAATGCTTCACCTATTCTCTGTAAATGTGTGTGGCATGTGTTCATTTTTAATACTTTTCATGCATAATGCAATGTTTTTACAAGAAGATTTAACAGGATCTGCTGTAAATTGCCTCCTGAGTCGATTCCATTTAAAATAGTTATAGTTTAAATTGAGTTAGTGTTCAGTCCTCAGCCTTGAATATCTGCTGTGAAAACAGTTTCTAAGGCCGAGGCTCAACAATGACAATGTAGAGAGATGCTAATGAAACTATTACACACCTCAGCTGCTCTGTGAAGGCACACTTTCATTGTTGGAGGTTTATCCAATAGGGAACTAGAGTTACGTAGCTTTACTTTAAACATTTGAGCTTCACTGGGATCATGTTAGAATTGGATGATTTTCAACAGATCAAACCTGTTAAACTTGATTTCATTTGCACAAATTGAGTTTAAAGTTACTGCATTGGCACTAATCCACCTAGGCTTCATCTGCAGAATGCAGCTGTCACACCGATCTGCTGCTTGTGTCCAACATTTTGTCTTGTGTGTGCTGGAATTATTCTTCATTTTCAGGCTCTATTCATTGAAATGTCACATTTTTGGCAACATGGTCATAACATGTCACAAAGTAGCATTCTAACCTATAAATAAATGCTGCTCTCTTCTTGAGCGGTCATAAAGAACGATGAAATTCACGTAAAAAAGGAACAAAGACTTGTTAACCTCAGAGACAGGATGAGAGCTCACAAGATGAGACCAGAAGGTGAGCTGTGAATGACATCATGGGTTGCTGAGGGTTACTTACCAGTCTAGTGTTGACTACTGGAAACATTAAAGCCAGCAGAGCACCGTTCAACATATGGACCTGCAGCCTGAAAACACACAGGAAAAAAAAAAAGCCAATAATAAAAAACATTTCACATATTCAATATTCATATTAGTAAATGCTGCTACAACATGACCTCACCAAACCACAGATTTGTGCAACCTCCTCCTCCACATCTGCCAGGGAGGAACATTTTAACTATCATTTCTACACTGCACGCATCATTGGCATATTAGTTTGAATTGATTAGTGCTGATTTAAGCGCAGAGGAACAGGTGGAGGACAGTACAGATTATGCTCTGTGTTGTTGAAAACCAATCAGAGTCCTCCCTGATGCTGTTAGAAGCAGCTGTCTCATTCGTTGTCAGGGTCACTTCCTTGTGGGAGTGAGCGTTTGTGAGAAGTCAGGTGACTGCCGGTTCAGGCAATTATTGTATGTGTATGTGTGTGTGTGTGTGTGTGCCTGCCTGTGTGCGTGTGTGTGAGAGAAAGAGAGAGCGAGAGAGAGACATGACATTATTACACCCGACGAAGAAATTGCACAAATTGCTGCTGTGATTCTGATAAATCAAGTCATTCTAGCTATTCATTCATAATTAGTATAATTTGGACATTTCGGAGCCTTTAGTTAGCGGAGTCAGCTGCTTTCATCTCACTCACCATCCAGTACACACATAGCCTGTCTGCTCCTGCAGACAGAGAGAGTGTGATGCTTGTTCAGTTCACTTGCGGAGCCGCACATCCAGCATGAGAATAAATGCTTCTTTCAAACAACAATTATTCTAAGAGCCACCATGTACAGAAAGCCAGGAGCTTATGTGTCAAAGTGTGGGCAGACATCTATCTCCTCTGACTGCTCTTTTTGTCAAATGAGCCAAAATAACTGTTGTGACAGCCAAGGTCACTGGAAAAACAGCAGTGCTGTAGGAATGTCAGTTCCAATAAGCCCAGCTGTCACTCCGGGGGCCTCCGGATCTTTTTTGGAAAAACAGTCTGCTTCAATCCAATATAGGATTAAAAGCCACCGCATTTATTGATCATTAGCGACCTTTGCCCTCTCATTTGACTGACTATGTTTGAAAATGAGATGGAGGTTTGGTATGTGTGAATGCTACTCTGTCTTAGGACTGTCTGATCGATACTACATCTGTGATACAGAATTATACTGCAGCTGTATCCGTGCATGATGATGAAACAGAGATTATAAACCCAAGTCAGTCAAATGTTCAGTCTTCCACTGAGCTCTTAGAGTCACATCACAAAAACAGTTCTGAAAAGCTTTTGTCCTCATCCCTGGTTGTTGGCATTAGGACCACCTGACCTTAGCGTTGCCAGGTTCATGTTAAATGCTTTGTTTACACAAACTACAGACGGCAGCCTCCTGAACAAGACTGAGCTGCTGTCTCAGTTTGTGTGTGCAGTTCTTCAGTTTTTAGGGACTACTAGCTGGTTTCAAACTAATGATTTACCAGGTCGCACCATTCAAATCTGATAAATGTTTTATCTAGTCAACAATTCAGTCATGTTTCTTTTAACGAATTTAAATAATCTGCTGATATAAACATTTGTCCAATAAGAACCAACTAACCATGTAACCACGAAGTGACAGTTGCATCAATAACTGTAACTTAACTGTCAAAAATGACAGTTTTGGTGTTTGCTAACACAAACGGGTGTAAATATTTGACAACACCTCATCTCTACATTCATTTACATTCAGTGTAAAAACCAGTTTGTGTGGTATGACTTGAATTTGCTGATGTAAATCTGCACTTAGTAAATACTGATGCTATAAGCTAACAACGTTAAGTTTGAACTTACCGACAACTGGTGCAACCAGCTCAACGGGTAATTATTATGCATTGTTACATAAATCAAAATAGACTTAAATACAATAATTTCTCATTGGAAAAATCCATGAAATGATACAGCATTATATAAACTTGCTCTGATGGATAAATACCAGGGAGAGCTATTTTTGCATTATTTAATATTTGTGATGAGAGACTTGTTAGAATGTGTTTCATAAAGCTTCTAAAACTCAATTTCTTATATTTAATAAGAAACTTTATGGTCATTTCAGTTAAGAATTGGCTACAGTGTCAGTTCACTGTGGCTGTGGCAACAGAAAGTGACCCTGCTTGTATTTATTTCTGAGCAAATCCCATTTCCTGCTCCCACTGGCAAAAACACAGTTGTTTCTCCTGAATAATTAACTAACCAGAGCAGGGCAGCTGGTGAGGAGACGATAACCTCCAACAAATTCATTACGATACTAGAAACATGGCCTCACGGTTGCATGCCTCTTTCAACAAGTCAAGTTGCAGTATACATCCATGTCTGTCCAGATTTAACATATATAATACATGTAAGATTTTAAAGGAATTCAATAAAGATGTTTTAAGCCTATGTAGATTGCTGCTTGTAAGTTTTGTGAACACTTTAGAATTTTCTATTTCTGCATAAATATGATCTAAAATGTGATCAGATTTCCATCCAAGTCCTAAAACTAGATAAAGACACATCAGCTACCTTACTCTTGTTTGTTTATTTATTGAGAAAAAAGATCTAATTTTACATATTTGTGTGTAGCAAAACTATGTGAACCTTTGGGATTATCAATTCATTGAAGGGGAAATTAGAGTTAGGTGTTTCAATCAATGGGATGACAATCAAGTGTTTGTCTGGAAGGCGCTCTTTTATTTAAAGAGAAATCTGAGTCTTCACTATCAAAGGGGGAAGTGTGTCATGGCTCACAAAAAGGAGATTTCTGAGGACCTTAGAAGAGGAGAAGGTGATACTAAGCAGGCTGGAAAGGCTTAAAAAACATTTATATTGAGTTTGGACTCCACCAGTTGCCTATCAGGCAGATTGTGTAGTAATGGAGGACATCCAACACCAATGTTACCCTTCCCAGGAGTGGTGGGACAACAAAGATCACACAAAGAGCAATGCATGTAATAGTCCGGGAGGCCACAAGGGACCACAGGCTAATGTCTAAGAAACTAAAGGCCTTTCTTACAGTGGCTACAGTCAATGTTCATGAGTCCAACGTCAGGAGAACATTGAACATTAA